>NC_044031.1:406061658-406412414 GCF_901765095.1 Microcaecilia unicolor
AATTGATGCTTTATGGGGTTTTTTAGGATCACAAGTCCCCCTTGACGTGGGATAAGACACCCCAATTGGAAACAGAATACTGGGCTTGATGGACCTTTGGTCTGTCCCTGTATGGCAATGGTTTTGTTCTTATGTTATGTAATGCACCAAGTACAAAACTGAAAACAAAAGAACCCTAAAATCCACTATCAGCCCAAGAAGAAAACACAAACAAATCCAAATGTCAGTGCCATAAGTCCAATGTCAAAGTACTCATCAAAAAAAACAAAAAACAAAAGGAAATAGCTTGATTCTGGGAGGTCATATGGCTTTTTCTCTCTGGCCCAGTCTCAAGAATAAGCAATACACAGCTACAGGGTACCAATTTAATGAGATTGAAACAAACATCCATCATATGTAAAAAGGAAACATTGTATCAGGTCTGGAAGCCCAGTGGTACACAATATTTAGGAAACTTCCCTCTAATCCAAATACAGGAAAACACTTTAAAAAAGGAAGAAAAAAACACATGCTAAAAAGAAGTTTAAAAGGTTGGTTGGGGAAAATATACAAAGTAAAAGTCCCAAAGATATAATATCCAACATTCAAAGAAAAATACTCCAAAATTAAAAACAATTCCAGATTTATTTTTATTTTGTTACATTTGTACCCGCGCTTTCCCACTCATGGCAGGCTCAATGCGGCTTACATGGGGCAATGGAGGGTTAAGTGACTTGCCCATTTCTAAGACAGCAGAAGGAAACAAGTCGTTGCAACAAGATAATGAACTATCAGGTCGAACTCTGCCTCAATCTGAGGATCCCCCTATGGGTAAGCAAGCTCCAAAATCAACAGGCAGCCCTGAATCCTCATGTGTCCAATATAGGTTGTGAAGGTGACTGGAAGAGATTCCAGAAAAGCTCTTGCATCCTCCAGTTGAGCAAAAAGTGTGATCGACCCTCATGAGTGACCTGAAGTTTAGCAGGATAAACAACGCAAATCACACACGAGATTTGAAAAGCATAGCACATATAGGAGCAAAGGCCTTCTGTTGTTGCTGCACTTGTAGTGAATAATTCTGGAAGCATAAAATCTTGTGATTTTGGTATGTCAAAGTGTGCCCTCCATGAAGAGCACGCAAGATGAGTGGAATGTGGGCATAGTTTAATATCCTCAGGATCACTACTCTCAGTAGCAGAGCACACTGGGCCCAACCTATGGGCCCGCTCAACACAGAAGTGTTGCAGTTGTTTGCCCAAGTTCAGGGAAAAAGGCAGCCATGATTCTAGGAAGCCTGCAAGTTCCCACTCAGCTATAGTCTTTGGTAAACCCACAAGGCACAAATTATTGCGTCTCGAATGATTTTCCAAATCATCTATTTTACTCTCCAAGTCCGCCATTCATTTCCGCGGGCTGTCCTGTTCCGATGCCATGGACAGCATCTGATCTTCCAATGCCAAAGTGAAATATAGGCCTCCATCCAATTCCAAGCACACACTATCCAAGCACTCATGTGCCTCCTCTGCCCGATGAAATAATCGCTGCAATTTAGCATCGAGCACTGCTTCCACCACCGCCTTCACTTCAGCCGTGATCTCGGCCATTCTCGCCGGGCTCAAAGAGTGGTTAGGAGGGCCAAGCTGGTCAGCCATTGTGGATTCTGCTGGCTGCAGCTTGTACCTCCTTTACTAAGCCCAACTTTACATTGTTTTCTACTGTTTTATTAAAATTCTATTAACTTTGTATTTCAAATTACTATGTAAGCCGCATTGAGCCTGCATTATGTGGGAAAGCACGGGGTACAAATCCTATATAATAAAACTCACCCGCAACGTTCTGAGGACACTGACATCACTGTCAGGTCCTCCGGGCACTTCCTTCCAGTTCGAAGCCTTCATGGTGGTGAAGCCACCGAAAACACTGTGTTGGGGCCCCGCCCTCGCGTCAAACGTGATGACATCGAGGGCGGAGCAATGACAGCAGATTGAAAGTGGCATGCAAGGTCAGCAACAATGGCGGACGAACGACGACGGAGTGAGTACGGAGGGGGGGGGAGGCCCAGAAGGAAACCATGCTAGCGCCCATTTCATTGCCGCAAGAAACGGGCATGTTTTACTAGTGTAATAATAATAATAAAATGCTACCAGCTGATGCCACTTGACTTCCCACTCAATTTGAAGCAGCTAAAGGAGTAATGTGAAGAGATAAGCTGCCAATATGCTGATTAATCAAGGGAGCCCAGCGCTTTAGCTGCTGCTCCTTTCCATGGGAATCATGTGACCCTGCACAGTTGGGTTTAAAAAGGGTTTAGACAAGTTCCTGCAGAAACAACTGAACGGCTTATTTCCAAAACCCACTAAGCCCATATTTATTGCAATGCACTTAGAGGGTTTTGGAAATAAGTCTTTCAATTGTTAGCCATGAAGATGTGGAAAAGCCACTGCTTACCCCTGACTAGAGCAAGAACTGGATCTATTCTTTGGAATCCTGCTGGTACTTGTGACCTAGATTGACGACTTTGTATGAACCTTCGGTCTGACATAGTATGGCATTTCTTATGTTTTTATATAACACTAGAAAAATGGTACCAAATTGATCTCCAAATATGCATAATTTACATCACTTTAGCAATTAAAAATAAATAAAACGGAGAATTTTGGGCAACTTCTTTTTTCAGTTTTCACAAGGCAAAGCTCAAATGAAGAAACATTTTAAAAAGCACATATCCTGAAAAATTGTTTTAAATCTCTTAAATTTCTAAGTAAATGTTTTTTTATATAGTAGCATGAATAAACCATGGCATTTAACAAATAATCTATTTAAACTCCTCATTAGAAGGTGACCAAAACTGGTTTTTTTTTTAGTTTCAGCCAAAACAATCTGTGGCCAAAATTTGCTGTAAAATTTCAGCCAAAGCTGAAGCCAAAAACAGTACAACCCCCTCCCAATTAACAAAAATGGGCTCCGCCTTCACCCTGCTCTCATTCTGCCCTGAACAAAACGGGTCCTCACTAGTAGGCCCGCTCAGCCTACCTTACAAATCTTAGTGGTCTAGTGGGCCTTATCAGGAGGCCATAGGAGTTCACAACAGTCATTTTCACAGCAGAGCCGTCATGAGCAAGAGCAACCGAGGATTGCTCCTTCCACGATGAGGCCCAATAGACCACCAGGGTCTGTAAGGTAGGTCCAGGGGGAGGCCTGTGGGCAAGGCCCATTTTTGTTTGGTGGGGGGGGGGGGGGTTGAGTGAGGCCAAAATGGGTCCCACGACTGGGGGGAGGGGAAGAGTTTAGGTTTCAGCTGAAAATGCACTGGCATTTTCAGGTGAAACAAAACAAGGCCGACTTTGAATTGTGGGCCAGTTTAGTGCCAAAGCCAAAATTCGGTTGAACTCCACTCCTCATTTTACTACAGAAATTGTCTAAAACTATTTTGATGCTGGCTCCGTTTGCCACAAGAATGAAGCAGGTTAACAAGAAAGACCTGGACCGTAGATCTACTTCTCTTTCATCTATGGTTGCCCAGGGAGTGAGAATCCCACCACAGTGGTAACTTGTAGAGACTCTAAAATGGCAGTGAGCAGACAGAAAAGATCTCCCTCCAGCCCACAGCCCAAGGGGTGCATTTAAAAGTTACAATCAGATCTTCTATTCTCTAGGGGGTAATGTCTTCTAAATGAGCTGGTTTTATGTTTACCATGAGAGTAATGAATTCATTCTTAAGCCAAGGAGATGGAACTGACGCAGAGATTTCCAATCATTTTGCCATGGTGACACTTACTAGATGGACTCGGGTGAATGTGTACTGGATCTGGGAGGGAGGCAGGCACGGACTCTGACCTGGCCAAGGTTCATTGCCACAATGGCTGGGTATGGTGGAAAGGTTATAAAATTAGAAGTAACCCCAGGGATCTGCAAACTAAGGTTCATGGCACTGTAGCACAACAAGGCTAATTCTGACTCAACTGAAGTTTAAAAACAGCAAAGAAACTGCTGGGTTGAAAGATTATACATGAGGAAAAAAAATTAAAAAATTGTATTATTACTTAAGTACCAGGGGTGTCCACATCACGGGGGAGGGGGGTCCAGAGCCCAAAGAGGGGAGGGGCACATTTTAGCCCGCCTCCCCCCCTCACCGCAAGGTACCTTTGCAAGTGGGGGTCCCCAACCCCCGTCAGCCGAAGCCTTCTTCAGCGCCAGTCTCCAGCGCACTGTGTTTCTCTGATCTGTCCTTTCTTGAGTCCTGACCTGCATGTTCCTTTAGGTGAAACTGAGAATGCTCACTTTCACTTAAAGGAACGTGCAGGCGTGCCGCGTTCACTGATCTGTGCATTCTTCCTCCTGACGTCACCGGATACTGGTGCTGAAGAAGGCTTCGGGACCCCCGTCAGCAAAACCAGAGGCCCACACTAAATCTGGGGGGCCCATGGCCCCACCTAGCTACGCCCCTAATAAGTATTGCCACACTGGGACACAGCAAAGCTCCATCAAGCCCGCATCCTGTTTCCAACAGTGGCCAATCCAGGTCACAAATACCTGGCAAGATCCCGAAAACGTTCAATACATTTTACGCTGCTTATCCCAGAAATAAGCAGTAGATTTTCCCCAAGTCAATTTAATAATGGTCTATGGACTTTTCCTTTAGGAAGCCGTCCAGACCTTTTTTTAAACCCCGCTATACTAACCGCCTTTACCACATTCTCTGGCAATAAAGTCCAGAGTTTAAATTACATGTGAGAGAAGAAAGATTTTCTACGATTTGTTTTGAATTTACTACTTTGTAGTTTCATCGCATGCCCCCTAGTCCTAGTATTCTTGGAAAGAGTAAACAAACGATTCACATCTACCCGTTCTACTCCACTCATTATTTTATAGACCTTTTCTCCAAGCTGAAAAGCCCTAGACGCTTCAGCCTTTCCTCATAGGGAAGCCATCCCATCCCCTTTATCATTTTCGTTGCCCTTCTTTGTATCTTTTCTAATTCCACTATATCTTTTTTGAGATGCGGGGACCAGAATTGAACACAATATTCAAGGTGTGGTCACACCATGGACCGATACAAAGGCAGTATAACACCCTCACTTTTGTTTTCCATTCCTTTCTTAATAATACCTAACATTCTATTTGATTTCTTAGCCGCTTCAGCACACTGAACAAAGGGTTTCAACGTATTATCAACGACGACGCCAAGATCCCTTTTCTTGGTCGGTGACTCCTGATGTAGAACCTTGCATTATATGGCTATAGTTCAGGTTCCTCTTTCCTACGTGCATCACTTTGCACTTGCTCACATTAAACGTCATCTGCCATTTAGATGCCCAGTCTCCCAGTCTCGAAAGGTCCTCGTGTAATTTTTCACAATCCTCTCGTAATTTAACAACTCTGAACAACTGCCAGCAAATTTAATTACCTTACTAGTAACTCTCATCTATAGATCATTCATAAATATGTTAAAAAGCAGAGGTCCCAGCACAGACCCCCTGGGGAACCCCACTAACTACCCTTCGCAATTGAGAATACTGACCATTTAACCCTACTCTCCTTTTTCTAGCTTTTAACCAGTTTTTAATCCACAATAGGACTCTACCTCCTATCCCATGACTCTCCAGTTTCTTTCGGAGTCTTTCATGAGGTACTTTGTCAAATACCTTTTGAAAATCCAGATACACAGTATCAACCGGCTCACCTTTATCCACATGTCTGTTCACCCCTTCAACGAAATGTAATAGATTGGTGAGGCAAGATTTCCCTTCAATAAATCCATGTTGACTTTGTCTCATTAATCCATGCTTTTGAATATGTGCTGTAATTTTGTTCTTTATAATACTCTCTACCATTTTGCCCGGCACTAACGTCAGGCTTACCAGTCTATAATTTCCTGGATCCCCTCTGGAACCTTTTTTTTTTTTTTTAATAATCAGTGTTACATGGGCCACCCTCCAATGTTCCAGTACCACATTCAATTTAAAGATAAATTAAATATTACTAACAATAGTTCCGCTAGTTCATTTTTCAATTCTATCAGTAGTCTGGGATGAATACCACCTGATCCAGGAGATTTGCTACTCTTCAATTTGTCAAATTGCCCCATTACATCCTCTAGGTATAAAGATTTCATTCAATTTCTCTGACTCGTCAGCTTTGAATAACATATCTAGCACCGGTAACGCTCCCAAATCTTCCTCAGTGAAGACCATAGCAAAGAATTCATTTACTCTCTCAGCTATGACTTTGTTCTTCTCTGATCGCCCCTTTTACCCCTCAGTCATCTAGCAGACCAACCAATTATTTGCCGGCTTCTTGCTTTTAATATACCTAAAAAAAATTTTACTATGTGTTTTGCATCCAACGCAATCTATTTTTCAAAATCCCTCTTTGCCTTCCTTATCAGAGTTTTGCATTTGACTTGACAATCCTTATGCTGTTTCTTATTATTTTCAGTCAGTTCCGTCTTCCATTTTCTGAAGGATTTTCTTTTAGCTCTAATAGCTTCCTTCACCTTACTTTTTAACCATGCCGGCTGTTTGGTCTTCTCCATCCTTTTTTAATACATGGAATATTTGGCCTGGGCTTCCAGGATGGTATTTAAATTTTTGACCCTCGCAGCTGTTCCTCTAAGTTTTTTTTCACCGTCTTCTCATTTTATCATAGTCTTTTTGAAAGTTAAACGCTAACATATTGGATTTCCTGGGCATACTTACTCCAAAGCTATCAAATTTGATTATTATGATCACTGTTATCAAGTGGCCCCAATCACCATTACCTCCCGCACCAGATCATGCACTCCACTAAGGACTAGGTCTAGAATTTTTTCTTCTCTTGTCTGCTCTTGTACCAGCTGCACCATGAAGCAGTCCTTGATTTCGTCAATGAATTTTACCTCCTTAGTATGCCCCAATGTTACATTTACCTAGTCAATATTGGGGTAATTGAAATCACAAATTCACTCTAAATAATTCTACTATAGTATACACGAGTTGGAGGTGTACTACTGCCAACACATATGAAAAAAGTGGAGAAAAAAGACTTCAGAAATTCTAACGAGTGCTCTTCATGTGGAAAACCACCTTTCAAATTTCTAGCACTCTAGTTCTTCAATCACCAGTCTTCACAAAAAAACTCCACTCTTCTAATTCATATAATGCATGCCTACACACCTTTTCACAATACTCGATGTTGAAGGCTCAAATCATAGTGAACAAACGGTGAAAATAATTTCAACTTAACTGAAATATTCTGTCATCGCATATAATGTTCCAAAAGCCCAACAGGAGACCCTGTTTCGCCAATCCTAGGCTGTTTCAAGGGCCAAAGTTCTCATAAAGACAGTTCTTGTTTTCCAATTTCACCGCATTCAACTGCCTCTTATCGGCATCACCCATTATTATTGTGTTGCCCAGTTTGTTAGCCTCCCTAATTTCCGATAACATTTCTACATCAGTCTGTTCATCCTGGCCAGGTGGATGATAGTACACTCCTATCACTGTCCTTTTTCCCTTTACACATGGAATTTCAATCCATAGGGATTCCAGGATGTGGTTTCTTTCCTGCAGAATTTTCAATCTATTTGATTCAAGGCCTTCCCTAACATACAATGCTACCCCTCCACCCTATCACTACGATATAATTTGTACCTCGGTATGACAGTGTCCCACTGGTTATCCTCCTTCTACTAGGTCTCAGAGATGCCTATTATATCTAATTTTCATTTAGTGCATATATTCTAACACTCCCATCTTTCTTAGGCTCCTGGCATTCGCATATAGACATTTCAAACTATGTTTGCTGTTCCTATTTACATCATGCTCTGTACTTGACAGTATTAAATTTGCAATCTTTTGTCTGATTTTTATTTTTAAGGACACCTGATCTACTATGGTCTCTTTTGCAACCTCACTATCAGGATACCCTATCTTCCCTGTTTTGGTGATATGTTTGAAAGACACCTTATCCTGAACCATGCGCTTTTTCTAGTTTAAAAGCTGCTCTCTCTCCTTTTTAAATGCCGATACCAGCAGCCTGGTCCCACCCTTGTTAAGGTGGCGCCCATCCTTTCAGAATAGGTTCCCCTTCCCCAGAATGTTGCCCAGTTCCTAACAAATCTACAAAACAACTTTGTAATAGTGGTGCAGGTTTGTGGTTGAGATGGATGGGTACCCTTGGTAGAGTGACGGTGGGGGGAGAAGGGGGCATGTAATTGTTATATACCTTTGTGGGATATTTGTATTTTTATTGTGATCTGCTATGGACAAAGGCAGAATATAAATGTTTAAACCATTAAGATGTGGCATGGAGTTAATGGTCACCAAATAAAAGCGCTAAAGGTTCATTTTCAATCTGCTCTTCTGAGCATCGCATCTGCACTGTTCTGTTCTCTAAAAATGTGGTGGGAAAACATTTCAGCATGTGAATTTGAATCATCTGCAAACACAAGATTGGAGAGCATGTTTGTCACACCTGATCCACAGTCACTAAGTGCAATGAAATCTTCAAACATATCACAACACATGCACACACATAAAGACAGCAGAAGAAGCAACACACAATAGGAACTTCAGTGTAAAAGCTACAGTGAGAATAAAATACAGTACCTTAACAGAATTGTTTGGTTTCATTCCACATCTGTAGGTTCTTGCCATTTGGTGGGTAAGCTGGATTTCCTTTGTCAGCTGACGCCATTTTCCACATTCAGGTTTAGTACACTGCACCTGAAAAATATTGATTCCTTTTAAAGGTTTTTATAGAGAGTTTAGCTAAGGTGACTCAAACCAGTTGGGTTTTCATGGTATCCCTAATGAACAGGGAATAGATTTGCATACAAGGGAGGTAGATGAGCTAATTCCACCTCTGCTCCACCCATTCTCCACTTCCTGTACTTTCCAGGTGTCTACACCCACAGGCAATTTATAAGAGCCTACTTGAACATGTAAAACACTGTTTCAACACTCAAATCACTTACCTAAGTGTACAGAGGTGGCAGAAGAACATACTCCCACCTTTGCTAACTACAGGAAAATTCTAATTTTCTACAGAAACTCTGGTTTGACCTTTAAAATCAAAAGACAGGAGCAAAAGCAGAAGTGAGTTTGCTGGTAGAGATAAGGACATCTGAGCTAGAGACACTGAAATCCTTCATTAGAGAAGGGTGCTACCCTATTAAACTGCATTTATTTATCTCGTCTCACATTACATGTGATGGGCCTATTTACTAACGACTGCATTAATGCAGTTTACAAATGCCAACATGGCAGCATTCTCCACTAAATCTAGCTTCCAGATGCATAACACAACAGTTAATAGTTTGGCTGTGTTATGCCACTGGAGTGGCATTTAGGATTTATGAGAGCTTACATCCACTGTATGGCACTATAGACCACTATAATCATCTCAGAATGATTTAATCTCCAAACAATATAGCGATCTTATCAAATATGGCCATAGCTCATCTGCTAGCTTTTTACTATGAACATAAAAAAAAACAACTTATGAGATGAATTCCCATACTATGGCACATTCCTGATAACATAAGAACTCTCCCTCTGATTTTGCCATCTTAATTTTGTTTTATAATTTGCTACAACTCACAAATTATGAACAGTAAACACATATAATTCTCAAAAGATATCTCTGTAAGACATCTGTGTAAGAAAAAGGACGTCACAGCCAGACACCAGAGATTTCTCTTTCTACAGCTAGAAAAAGTCCAAAGACAAAACAAAAATTTTAATTGGGAAAAAAAGCGTTGAAAAAAAAAAAAGGGTTTTAACCTAGATTCTAAAAAGGTTTGGCTATGTTAAAGTTTTCTAAATATTTTTCCCATCTCTAATTTAGGAAAATAGGATAAAACTGGTTAAGTAGGATAAGGAACAGAGTGACTATTAAAAAAAAAAGTGAATTCCAACTCCAAGTACAAGCCAATTGGAAAAACCAAATATAGATGGAAAAAGCAAACATGCGCACTTGAGTGACACTGTACACAGCTAAGAACGAACATGCATGTTCATTATAAACCATTTCCAGGCACTCATAAAATCTGACTCACAAATCAAATCTGGCTGAAACTTGCCAGCTTTCATGCCAAACTACAGTAGAATGTTTAGTATGGTTTTTTATTAACTGCATTTTAGAAATGTTACTAAGAAAAACATACACTCAAACTATGCCCCTTAATAGCCTTAAATACATAAACCCAAATTCAATCAACTGATAAGTTGCTCTCAATAACAGTCATATTGTTTCATCAAATTACAACATAAACATCAGTTACACCAAGGCATCTAATTCATGTTACCCATATTCTCATAAATACAATTCTGTGCCTTCCAGTTGTACATATGCTCATGCAGAATTGTTTTTCTAATACAAAACATCTTAGCAGGTCAGTCAAGAACCCATACTGGATTTTGGCACACTAATCTCCATATTGAATGGGACTGATTCTCTGATCATATTACTCATCTCTACATATGCTGTGGGTCAGCAGGGACCTTACCTAAGATCCTTTGGAAACTAAGATGCCCCTTTGTGTTATATCAATGTGCTAGTGGTATGGCAGGGCAACTGTATTAATTTCAGTTCTGATGCTTAAATTAATATACATATTAGCACCAATGTATGCACAAATGGCAGCTCTGAACATACATATAATGTGGGCACACAGCTGGAACTGTAATTCAGAAGGTCTAAAATAAAAACTTGCTCTGACTACCCCAAACCCAACCTCATATATAAATATTATCCAGATTTGCAATCAATTTAAAATATATGGATAATGAAGTTATATGTTCATTGGCAGGCCAGGGAACATGTGGAGGGGCATTTTTGATCGGGGACGCCCATCTCTAAGGGCGCCCATCTCAGAGGACGGTGCCACGAAGGGGCGGCGCCGACCGTTTTCGAAACAAGATGGGCATCCATCTTTCGTTTCGAGAATACGATTGGGGGGGCCCAAATCTCAACATTTAGGTCAACATTAGAGATGGTCAACCTAAATGCTGAGATCGTCAGATTTAGAGATGGGCGCCCTCGGTTTTCAGCAATAATGGAAACCGATGGCGCCCATCTCAAAAACGAACAAATCCAAGGCATTTGTCGTGGAAGGGGCCAAGATTCGTAATGCACTGGTCCTCCTCACATGCCAGGGCACCAACCGGGCACCCTAGGGGGCACTACAGTGGACTTCGCAAATTGGTCCCATGTGCATAGCTCCCTTACCTTGGGTGCTGAGCCCCCCCCAAAACCCACTCCCCACAACTATACACCACTACCATAGCCCTAAGGGGTGAAGGGGGGAACCTACATGTGGGTACAGTGGGTTTGGGGTGGGTTTTGAAGGGCTCCCATTTTCCACCACAAGTGTAACAGGTGGGGGGGGGGGGGAGGGGCCTGGGTCCGCCTGCCTGAAGTCCACTGCACCCACTAAAACTGCTCCAGGGTCCTGTATACTGCTGCGATGGACCCGAGTATGACATTTGAGGATGGCATAGAGGCTGGCAAAAAAATGTTTTAAAGTTGGTTTTTTTGAGGGTGGGAGGGGGTTAGTGACCACTGGGGGAGTCAGGGGAGGTGATCCCCAATTCCTTCCGGTGGTCATCTGGTCAGTTCGGGCACTTTTTTGGAACATGGACCTGAAAAAAAGGGACCAAATAAAGTGGACCAAATTCTCGCCAGGGACGGCCTTCTTTTTTTCCATTATCGGCCGAGGGCGCCCATTTTAAGCACGCCCCTGTCCCACCTTCGCTACCCTTCCGACCCCCGGGAATTTTGTTTGTCCCCACGACGGACTGCAGTTGGGGGCACCCAAAATCGGCTTTCGATTATACGGATTTGGGCGCCCGCAGGAGAAGGACGCCCATCTCCCGATTTGTGTCGAAAGATGGGCGCCCTTCTCGTTCAAAAATAAGCTGGATAATTTCATTTAAATATCTGGCCAGTTCTTCATATCTTTGCAACATGACTTCAATCTAACAGTCTTACAAATGGAACCATTATGACAACCTCCAAATTAGTCTGAAACGGTGAACTGACATTTCCACTAAATTCTTAAAAGCTACAGAGCTAAACTGCAAACTCTGACTGCTCTAACGCTGGAATCCTTACCCAGTAAGGAAGCTGCTGATCTGCCATGAAAGCTTTCGGACTAGGCTCACTTTTACCATTACCGGTCCAAATTCTTTTCCAGGATGCATATTTCTCATAACCATCTTTATGACTAAAAGATAAAAGAACAAATCAATGGTCAAAGAATGAGATGGTTTCTATTCACTCCATACCACACACTGGAGAGCCCCTTGAATTTTAAAAGCACTCCACTTTCCCTGCATTACAAAAGCAGGCCTATTAAACAAATTCAGTAGCGAACACGTTACTGGAAACAATCAAGTATCTTGCTTAGGTAGAGTGAACTTTCATCTCTCATATGAGGCAGAGAAAGCAGAAGAAATTTGAATTTATTGTTTCTAGTCCATCCTTATCCAGGGCGGAGTACAAATATACATACATAAAATTAAAGAGCGAATCACAAAAACATAAGGTACAATTACAAAAAACATCCAATAGAATGCCGTTCCAGCAGGGAGTACAATCAATCTACATTATTCCTTCAATGAGCAAACAGCCACTCACAATCCCCAGGTCCCTGTCAAGCAGTTTAGAGTAGGGGTTCTCAACTTAGTCCTCGGGTCACACTAGGCCAGTCTGATTTTAAAGATATCCACAATGGGATATGAATGAGATAAATTTGCACACAGTGGAGGCAGAGCATGCAAATTTATCTCAAGCATATTTATCATGGATATCCTAAAAACCTAACTGGCTGAGTGTGTCCCCGAGGACTGGGTTGAGAGCATGTAGGAGAAGTGGCTGAACTACCAATGAAAGGGACTAAGATCTTAGCTCAATAATTCCCGCATACTTCTGTAGCTCTGTGGTGCAGAGAAAACTTGGGCCATGTGTCCCAGAAACATTTTATTTCATTTTTGCATGCCAAAAAGAACCAGTGAATGACCCAAAAACCAACCTACCTGCGATAATAATGATCGAAGCACTCATTGCAGAAATGCTCCCCACAGGAGAGATGATACCACCTAGATGTGTAACCGTTTTTAGCGCACCTAAAGTGAACAGAGAATTTCAACACAGGATGACACATTTAAAGAACTGATCTGCAAAAGCATCTCTGCTATAGGTGCAAGAATGAAAGGCAGCAGGGAGATTATTGGTGAACCCTGCCATTATCCCATGTAAACAAGTATGCACAACTTTGTATGTCTGAGGCATTATGCTGCCCAATCATCATTATTTAAACAGTACTCAGGAGCAGATCAGTCAAGGAAGTTGATGGCCAACCTAAAAATCAGCAATAACAACCCCCTTCCCTCCCCCTAGTAGATCAGCCGGGAGTTAAACAATGATAAAGAACCACTTTTTCCTGATTCTTTCATTCTTTGAGAGCTCGATAGCAATGTTCCCTCAAAGATGCTTGTGCACACACCTGCACAGTTTTCCTCCAGTGAGGGTCCAAGAAAACAGCAAGGCAAACGATCCGCAAACTCCAAGGTGGAAAACGACGAAGTAGATCAGTGGTAAATGTAAACAAATGTTATTAATAAAATATACTGCCCGACAGACGAAACACGGTCTGTGTCAGGCAGTATATTTTATTAATAAAATTTGTTTACACGTACCACTGATCTGCTTTGTTGTTTTCCAGTTTTCTTCCAGTGCCATACATGCTGCTAACCTCACTGCCCCACAAAAACAGCTATGCTGGCAGGAGCACGCAAGTGCTAGCCCTTTGAACATGCTCATGGGGCCAGTAATTATGGGGCAGAATGGCTGGGAATGGCACGGTGTACACCTTGAACAACTGACTGATTTTGTGAATAAGAAACAAATATTGCACAGAAAAATCAGGTTACAGACATCATCATAGTACCAAGTCTCTCTTGTGCTCAGTAGTAGATGAGGTGCAGGTAATGGGGTATCAAGGTGATAACACTCTGTGGCTTCAGTTTGATTTGAGTGGTTCGTTTATCATATCATTATTAGCTTGATATGCCACTTTTTATGCACGAGTTGAGGCGGTTTACACTGTCTTCCATTCAAAACTGCTTAATTTGATGCAGGGCCTTCGAGAGACAGAGCCAGGCCCAGGGCAGGGCAGCCACAGCACCGCCCCCTCCCACTCGGTACACAGCCACCGCCCCTCACTCGCTCAGGCCACCGCCACCCCCTACCTTCCTGCATCACTGCGTCTGCTCCTCCCCAGCCTCCGAGGGGGAGGGGCCCGACACTGGGGTCTGTCTCTCTTCTGCTTCTGTGTGCCAGGACTGGGTTATCGCGTTAATGCAATCACCCGGGTCCTGACAGGAGCAGGAGAGAGGCAGGTGCCGGGCCCAGGGAATTCTGCACCCCCCCCTCTTGGCAGGCCCTAATTTGATGTATAAAGGTGGAGATTCGTTCCACTGTACTGAAGTGATTCTAGTCATACTTTACCAATCGTTCTCTGTTTGTTGGCATCAGTGGCTCGGATTTTGGTGGCAAAACATTGGAAACAAACTACAGTACCAACTGTGGCTTTCAGCAAAGTGGATTATTGTTGTCTTATGCCTAAGCTCACAGCTAAAAAAACGTAGACACCTTTTACAGTTCTCAAAAAATATGGACGCCCTATATGCGATGGCGAGATATAATAACAAAATCCTTCATACAGAAATAACTGTTTATTTCTGATTCATCACCACGATTGAAGTCCTTGCATTGTTATTCAAGTTGGGTTAAGAGGAGGAAGGGATCTTACTGAGGGGATGGGAACTGTGACAACACAAAAAAAAACCAAATAATTGTATCATTGCTTTAATTGTGAACATGCTTGTTTTTTGGCAGTCTGGATAAATAAAATATGGGTGGGGGGGATTTGTATGTGTTTAGATCTGCAGTTGAAGTTACCGATTTTGAAATAGCGAGCAATGCTCAAAGGAATTTGCATGCAAATGAGCTGCATGCAATTTCAGCAAGCAACTCGGTAGGGAAAGCAACTAGTGCATGCGTAGAACAGTAACTTCCTAATTGTCAATGCCTATACGCATGCCCAAGAAAAAGAAAGCTATAACCGCGTCATAGCCATTATCCTAGGCCTGTGTCATACACATCCACCAGAAAAATGCCATGGGATTCCACAAACAACTTTCACTCTCATGGGGGTTTGTTGCTCATATGTAAATATATGAAAGCCGTGTGTAGCTTTTTTCCAGCTGCAAGTGCCATAGACGCAACTCCACTACATGCTTCTGCCTTTTTTTTTTTTGTTCCGTGACAACTTTTCACACTGCTGTTATGCACTGAACACACGCACATAGCATATTTAACACACAAATGATAACAGACTGCTCTGCCCAGAAGTCACTGTCATACTACACAGCTCCAGACCTCCCATAAAAGTCTGCATGTTAAGGAAGGTGTTCCTTTCTATGCATCGCTTGGAATGCTCATTTAATAGTAATCAGCTCGATGTAATACATTTGCATAGGATTATCATTAGCTGCTACCGCGAATGGTAAGATCAATGCAGAACCCCTTTGTGCATTATTCACTGAATAATGTGAATGCTAAACCAGCTAGAACCAGTCTAAATCGGATGTTGCTAGCACAGTAAGCTCTGTGCATCAGCCCCTTGGTCAGGAACACCATAATGCTAGATATGCTTATCGCCATAGTGGTACACTGCACTTGAATAAGCTGCCTATACATGTTACATCTTATGAATTCCAGAAAGAAGCTCTCTGTGGCACAATGCAAGTACTATGGCGAGTGTTAGAAGTAAATTGGACAGACTGAGATCATACTCCACATGCCCTGGCTTACGAGTGAGGTTCATTCTTATCATGGTATGTGCAACACTAACCCACTTAGAGAAACTGCCCCCAAGACAAACTGAAGGTCCATCAGCCTAGTATCCTGTTTCCAGCAATGGCCCATCCAGGTCACAAGTACTTGGAAAGATCCAAAAAGAGTAAAACAGATTTTACGCTGCTTGGCTCAGGACTAAGTAGTTGATTTTCCCAAGTCCATCTTATAGCTTTTGGAAATTTCTTTTAGGACCTTATCCAAACGTTTTTTTAAATCCTGCTAAGCCAACTTCTTTCACCACATTCTCCCAGAGTTTAATTACATGTAAGTAAGAAATGTTTTCTCCAATTTGTTTTAAATTTACTACTTAGTAGCTTCATTGTGTACACCTTCATTCTTGTGAATTGCTTCTTTACTCTTTCCAAAAAATAAAACTACCTATTACACTCCACTCAGGATTTTACAGACCTCTATCACAAATCCCCTCAGCTATCTCTTCTCCAAGTTGAAGAGCCCTAACATCTTTAGCCTTTCCTCATAGATAGTCCTCTGCTTCCTTAAAGAAGATGAGAAGAAATAACCATGACCATGCTATTCAGGGATTTTTTTACTTCTCTCATGTGCCTTAAGGAAGCAGCTCTTAACGTGTGCGGTATCATAAAGGTCCACTGTACATGATTAATAAAGGTCAGTGGGAAGGAAAGAAAACATTGCATCTAATTTACAAGGGAGAGGTCACATGCTACAAGTTTTCACTAATGACCTTTCACAAACAAATCCAGAACATACTCATTCTGTACAGGAGCTATAGGATCCCTACTGCTGAGCTCTACCGGTTATACTGCCCTGGAATCCTGCTTGCCTCAAACTCTTATTCCTTTGGACCTCTACTGCACCAAAGTGCAGTAATTATTTGTAGTTACCATATGATAACTTCAAAATTCAAACATGATAAAAACTTCAGGAGAATCCTGGTGTTTCTGGGATGGCTGCCAGGCAGTCAATGCAGAAAGCTACTACCACACCTTAACAGCACATCAGATAACATATCACGAAGTTAATATCACCTGTAAAGGTGTAGCTAATGGCTCTGCATTCTCTGCATATTAACAGTTAACACATGGTAACGTTATCTCCAATAACTGTAAGACACAGTAGCCACCCATTTCATATCGCCAGATAGCATTTCCCACTTCAGCTGCTTAACATGAGAATTAGCACATACTAATAGTTAAATATGCTGCAATAATAGCTCGAGCCCACTTGGTGAGTGCAAAACAGTTACCACATTTAACAGTGCTGCTAAGTAAATGAACCCTTTTACCTGCTAACAGCAGCACACCACCATCATACTGGATAGGAAATCCTCAAAGCCTAGAACTACACTCAGCCAGAAAACACATCCTTCAATTTTGTTATGATTTGTCACTAAAATGTATTTGTGAGGGGAAGGAGTGGCTTAGTTTGCAGTGAACTTCAGGAAAAGTGCTGTAATGATCATACGGAAATCAAATCCTCCATTTATACATGGCACAACTGTATCAGGGGCAACTGCAGTTCAAGCTTCTACATACTTTCCTGTCAATGTGTCCCACCCCTTCTTTAGGGACAGCACTTTAAAGGACAAGAGAGCAATTCAGTCTCTCTGTGCATACAGTCTTCTGTCTACCAGACATGACTGCCAATGGCCAGCCTATTATAGTCAAATTATGCTAGTGGATTTCATTAACGTGACCACCTGTCCATTAAAACTGTGCAGAAACCTTTCCTTTTCAATGGGTTGAGGGGAGTGAAGTATTTCGGGATTTTTCTTACTATTAGGCCATCTGATCTCTTTGCTACGAGCTATCCTAAATGTTGTAAATCTCTCAGGGAGGATCTCTGCAGATAGAAGGGATAGAATCTTACTTGGTTCAGTAGAGTTACTATCCTCGAGATGATGGCGCCACCATGAATTATTATCTGTTTTTCAGGTCTTGCCCATGGCAATGCCCAGGAAATACCTTCAAACTATAGAATCTGATTTTTGTCGCTTTACGTGGTTTGATAGGAATCCTAGATTTTCCAAGGAAGTTCTCTATAGGAGTAGAGAGGTTCAGGGACTGGGGGTTCCCAATGTAACTACAGAGCAGCACAGGTGAGGGCTGCCATATAATAGTGTCAGTGACAATCTCACATGTTGTGGTTGACTATCAAGCAAACTTTGGCAGGGGATACGCCTTTGAGACATTTTCTCTGGCTCCTGAAGTGCTACAGAAAAGTGTCTCCCAATACGAGTGCTATTAGCTTATATGTGCTCCATCAATGGGGCTTTATGAGCAGGGAGACTGACTTTCAGTCATCTAGATTCACCCCAATATGTTACAATCTATTATTTCTCCATGGACTTACCTCTTCTGTTTTTAAGCTCTGGGACACATACAAGCTCATTTTCAAAGCACTTAGCCTCCCAAAGTTCCATAGAAACCTATGGAACTTAGCCTCCCAAAGTGCTTTGAAAATATGCCTCTAAGGGACTATCAGTCTGGGGTGACTTACATGGTAACTGTACATTGATGACCTTTGAGGTGCTGGCTTGTATTTATCAACTCCCTTCCTCTCACAGGAATGCTTGCATGCAATTAAAGCATCTCTTGACATGTAAAGACCTTCAAGGTAAGTAACATCTCTGGTCAGTCTATCTGGAACACATTAGTGAAGATTTTCATAATACTAAATATTTGAGAACAGCTCTTTATAGATGGCAAATAGAATCTAACCCACCTGGGCATGTGCAAAAGACCAAACTGGAGGGTGGAGGAGTGGATATTGGTACAGAATACAATGAAGCTGAATGGCTGGCCATTGAGGCCTTGTTGCCTAAGCTAGCTGTGTCTACCCATATTCAAGAAAACCATGTAAAAATTATGTACTGATAGTATCTAATTCCAAATAAATTACACAAATGGTAACCTACAGTCTCTCCTAATAGTTGGAAAGGCTGTTCTAGTGTAGTGTCCATGATCCATATCTGGTGGAGTTGTCTCTAAACACAGGCTTTTTGGAGAAGTATTCAATTTCAGCTTAAACTGCTTACTGGGTTACTGGTTCCATGGGATCCCAGTATCTTTTCATTGAATAAGGCAATTCCAGGTTACCTTATTGCTCATTCTGAATTAATGCATTTCTGCTTCAATGTTGCCAGATTGGTTGTTGCAGCTTCTCAGAAGGATCCTGGAGTACCCTCTGTGCAAAAAAGTGGCTGCACAAATTGAGATTTATTTACGAAATGGAATACCTTACAGGGGTTCACCAGAAATCTCTGACAAAGTACATAAGTAATGCCATACTGGGAAAAGACCAAGGGTCCATCGAGCCCAGCATCCTGTCCACGACAGCGGCCAATCCAGGCCAAGGGCACCTGGCAAGCTTCCCAAACGTACAAACATTCTATACATGTTATTCCTGGAATTTTGGAGTTTTCCAAGTCCGTTTAGTAGCGGTTTATGGACTTGTCCTTTAGGAAACCGTCCAACCCCTTTTTAAACTCTGCTAAGCTAACCGCCTTCACCACTTTCTCCGGCAACGAATTCCAGAGTTTAATTACACGTTGGGTGAAGAAAAATTTTCTCCGATTTGTTTAAATTTACTACACTGTAGTTTCATCGCATGCCCCCTAGTCCTAGTATTTTTGGAAACCGTGAACAGACGCTTCACATCCACCTGTTCCACTCCACTCATTATTTTATATACCTCTATCATGTCTCCCCTCAGCCGTCTCTTCTACAAGCTACAAAGCCCTAGCCTCCTTAGTCTTTCTTCATAGGGAAGTCGTCCCATCCCCGCTATCATTTTAGTCGCCCTTCGCTGCACCTTTTCCAATTCTACTATATCTTTCTTGAGATGCGGTGACCAAAATTGAACACAATACTCAAGGTGCGGTCGCACCATGGAGCGATACAACAGCATTATAACATCCTCACACCTGTTTTCCATACCTTTCCTGATAATACCCAACATTCTATTCGCTTTCTTAGCCGCAACAGCACACTGAGCAGAAGGTTTCAGTGTGTTATCGACGACGACACCCAGATCCCTTTCTTGGTCCGTAACTCCTAACGTGGAACCTTGCATGACGTAGCTATAATTCGGGTTCTTTTTTCCCACATGCGTCACCTTGCACTTGCTCACATTAAACATCATCTGCCATTTAGCCGCCCAGTCTCCCAGTCTCGTAAGGTCCTCTTGTAATTTTTCACAATCCTGTCGCGATTTAACGACTTTGAATAACTTTGTGTCATCAGCAAATTTAATTACCTCGCTAGTTACTCCCATCTCTAATCATTTATAAATATATTAAAAAGCAGCGGTCCTAGCATGGACCCCTGAGGAACCCCACTAACTACCCTTCTCCATTGTGAATACTGCCCATTTAACCCCACTCTCTGTTTCCTATCCTTCAACCAGTTTTTAATCCACAATAGGACATTTCCTCCTATCCCATGACCCTCCAATTTCCTCTGTAGCCTTTCATGAGGTACCTTGTCAAACGCCTTTTGAAAATCCAGATACACAATATCAACCGACTCCCCTTTGTCCACATGTTTGTTCACTCCTTCAAAGAATTGAAGTAAATTGGTCAGGCAAGATTTCCCCACACAAAAGCCATGCTGACTTGGTCTCAGTAATCCATGTCCTCGGATGTGCTCTGTAATTTTGTTTTTGATAATAGCCTCTACCATTTTCCCCCGGCACCGACGTCAGACTCACCGGTCTATAATTTCCCGGATCTCTCCTGGAGCCTTTTTTAAAAATGGGCGTTACATTGGCCACCCTCCAATCTTCCGGTACCACGCTCGATTTTAAGGATAAGTTGCATATCACTAGCAGTAGCTCCGCAAGCTCGTTTTTCAATTCTATCAGTACTCTAGGATGAATACCATCCGGTCCAGGAGATTTGCTACTCTTCAGTTTGCTGAACTGCCCCATTACATCCTCCAGGTTTACAGTGAAGTCAGTAAGTTTCTCCGACTCGTCCGCTTGAAATACCATTTCCGACACCGGTATCCCACCCAAATCTTTCTCGGTGAAGACCGAAGCAAAGAATTCATTCAGTCTCTCCGCTACGTCTTTGTCTTCCTTGATCGCCCCTTTTACCCCTCGGTCATCCAGCGGCCCAACCGATTCTTTTGCCGGCTTCCTGCTTTTAATATACCGAAAAAAATTTTTACTATGTTTTTTTGCCTCTAATGCTATCTTTTTTTCATACTCCCTCTTGGCCTTCTTAATCTGCGCCTGGACTAAGATTTAGGGACATTTAAAAGATAAACTTTGACCACTTATAGTATTTCGTTGGTGTTAAAGTGTCTACATTTTGGAGACTTGTGAGGTACCTCTTTTCTCCCTTATAGAATTGCATTTATGTTCAACCTTAATTTTTCTTTGTTTTCCTTTCTGTTTATAAAATCTTAAAAGAGAGGTTTTCCTCAGTTCTGAAATTGTTTGGGCCAACTTTGAGATATTTTTATAATGGTGGCTAGATGTTACATAATATTTGTTGTATGCTTTCAAATTATGCCCTATTATACCTCTCTTGAAATTAACAAAACAAAACCAAAAAAAACCCACACAAAAATGTGCAGGAACCAAAGGAATCTTGATGCCCCTAGGTAGTACATTAAAAGCCTGGCTTTTTGGCTAGGCTTTTGAGTAATTTTTTCCTGATGGGATATTTAAGATTATTTGATTGTGGTTTTTCTGTAATTTTTGTGAATTTTTAATTTTCCTCTTATTCCCTGTTCTATCTTGTCATTTGTTATTTTTGGCTACAGTGTGCCATGCTATACCTACCCTTCTTTTTTAAGGACTTTGTTTGTTTTGTCTATTATTCCATTGCTCTCAGAATTTTTGTAAACTACCTTTACATGCTGATGATTTGGCAATGCAACAAATGTCCACATAAACAAACTAATAAATAAATGGTTTGGTCGCTACTAACACATGCAGGGTCTTGATTGGTGACCTAGAGATAAAAGTTTCTGCCATATTTCTCTGACTTTGATGAATTTTCCTCAGTAGCAGTGCCACTTATTGCGCAGACAAAATTTACACAAGTAGATGAAAAAAAAAAAGGAGAAATTAAGTCTTACCTGAATTTTCTTTTCATTAGTGCTTCCCACTATTCCAGATCCTGTAGTACAGTCGTGACTATCAACCAGCAGGTGGAGATTGAGAACTGAAAACTGAGCTGGGACACATCTCTCTTGGCATCCAGTCCAGTTCCTCAATATTTACATACGCAAGCAGTAAGGGGAAAATCAAAACAAACACAACAACCTTAAACAGTTCGCTAACCTAACACTAACCAGACAAGCAAATGTGTGTGGACATCTAATCTCTGGACAACTTGTAGAGGAAAAAAAAAAAAAAAAGAGAGAGACATAGGCAGGAAACACCATGCAAGGTGAAAGTCATTAATGGATCCATTACTTCACACAGACTAAACATCTCAGAAACCTCAAGCAGGCCTCTGGAATAGTGGGAAGGACTAACGGAAAAAAAATTATCATGTAGGATCTAATTTCTCCTTCCACTACGTAGCTTCTCACTATTCCAGAGCCTGTAGGATGTTCAAAAGCAATCCCTAGAGTGGGTGGAATCCTGGTTCCGCTGCCCCGAGGACCAAAGCCACAAAATTGGCTTCTGAGAGAACAGCAACTTCCACCCTATACTGCTTGGCAAAGGTATGTAGCGACGACCATGTCGCCACCTTGGAAATATCCACCAGAGACAGTAAGGTAGTCTCTGCACAGGATGCCTCTGTATGCCTCGAGCCCGCAAGGCCTGAAACTTATTTGTGACTTCCAGATATCTAATGAGAATTTATGGAAAAGCTTCAAGGAAGAATACTGAACCTCTTCACCCTCTCAACAAAAGGACGAAAACTCCACAGACTAGTTGATATGAAATGCTGCTACCACTTTCAGAAGGAAGAAAGGAAAGAATTCTGCGCAGGGAGACCCTTGCCTCCGAAAAACGAAGAAAGGTATTCCAACAAAAGAGAGCCTGACACTTCAAAACCCTAAATGCCAACACAAGAGCCACCAAGCACACTATCTTTAGTGTAAGATCTTTCAAGGAGGCCTTCCAGAGTGGCTCAAAAGGAGGTGTCTGAAAAACCCGAAGAACTAAATTAAGGTTCCACTCCGGTAAAGGCATACAAAAGAAAGCATGCAAATGGCCCGCTCCCCGCAAGAACTGAACAATATCCGGGGGAGCCACAATAGACGTCTTCTGTAGTCGGCCTCTGAAACAGGCCAAAGCCGCAACCTGAACTTTTAAACGCCAATCCTTTTTGAAAACCTAGGATGTGCGCAATCTGAGCAGAGAAGGGAGAAAGTCTGCACTCAGAACACCAGTCCTCAAACGTCTTCCAAACCCTTGCACGACATGGATGTAAAGCATTTCCGAGCATGAAGCAAGGTAGCAATGACCGAATCACAATAACCTTTTCATCTCAACCGAGCCTTTTCAAATGGCCAAGCCGTAAGACCAAAGGGGCACAGATCCTCCATGATCACTGGACCTTGCCTCAGTGGACCATGTACCTGTGGAAGATGGGTAGGACTCCTGTCCAGCAGTCAAATTAAGTCCATGTACCATGGCCTCCGTGGCCAATACGGGGCTACGAGAATTATTCGACCCCAGTGCAATGTGATCCTTCTCAACACACGGCCTACCATGGGCAAAAGAGAGAAGACATACAGTAGAAGTATCTCTGGCCAGAGCTACAGTAGGGTATTGATCCCCATCGAGCATGGCTCTTCCCAAAAACTGAAGAATTTGGTTACTTTGGCATTCCTTTTCATCACCATCAAGTCCAGAAGGGAGAAAACCATCAGTCCATTACCAGCTGAAAACCTGGGCTGAATATTTCCCATTCTCCTGGGTCCAAGGAATGCCTGCTCAGAAAGTCTGCCTCCACATTCAAGGACCCAGAAAGTGAGCCGCCAACAAGCAGAGAAGATTTCTCTTCGCCCAACTCATAAGGGAAGCTGCATCTGCCATCAGATGGCTGTGGTTCCCGCCTTGCTTGTTGATATAAGTCACCGCCATTGAATAGTCGGAGAAAACTCAGACTGGGGCTTCCACCTCCACCAGAAACAACTACTACTACTAATCATTTCTATAGTGCTACTAGACATATGCAGCACTGTACACATTATATGCAGGTACTTTCTCTGTCCCTAGAAGGCTCACAATCTGGCCTTTCTGGAGAGCCCAAAGACCCCAGCATATTCAGATTCTGCGCTGAATCCGAAGATGTGCTGCTGTCGACTGTTTCGACCATGGGATTTCCTCCCATGGGATTCCTGGCTTGCACACACTGCAATGCCCCAGCACTGGCCAGTGGGTCCCACAGTGGGAACACCAATTAACTGCCTTGCGGGAGTCGTCATTCACCTCGACTATCACCAGGGCAGCACAATGTGTCCCACATAGCGAATCAGGATCCCTCCCCTGCACCAAGCAGAACTTGCAGCCCCTCCAAGCAGTTGTAAGTCAAACTTTTCACAGACTTACCATTGCCAGCTGCTCCCCCCAAGCTCAGTCTCTCCACAAGTCTTACCCCAGATGAGAAAGGCTCACGCTCAGGACTGATACTCTGTACCACGCTCTCCAGCAAACCTCTTTCCTTCTCCTTGTTTTGTTGTGCTGGAAAAGTAGAACTCCACAGGAAACAGGGGAGAGGTGAAGGGAGGGAAGAAGTAAATTCACGGGGCATCACAGACCTCCAGATATGACTCTGCAGACTCAAGCCATCTGCAAAGCTCAATTGGGGACCAGGTGACCAACTGGACCAGAAGCAGCGCACTCAAAACCAGAGGATGAAAAGCGTGTTCATCCACCTTCTGGAGGTAGAAAAAGCTGGACTGGATGCCAAGAGAGATGTCTCAGTGCAGTTGTCAGTTCTTTACCTGCACCCGCTGGTTGATGGGCACAACTATCTTGGAACAGTGGGAAGCTACATAATGGAAGATCTTATTACACTACTATTGTGTGGGGGGAAGGGGGAAAGGGAGGAAGGGGGGGGAGAGGGGTCTCATACACTCTCTCGGTCTCACAGAGAGTCTATGTATCGCACACATACTCTCCCTCTCTCTGTCTCACACACACTGTATCTGTGTGAAACACACTCTCTCACACTCATTGTGTCTCACATACGCACTCGAACACACTCTCATTCTCACACACACACTCTCACAGACACACTCGCACCCAGTCTCACTCTCTCTCACACAGTCTCACACACACTCTCTCAAACATACACACTCCGAGGAAAAAATCTTGCTAGTGCCCGTTTCATTTGTGTCAGAAACAGGCCTTTTTTACTAGTCAATTCATAATTAAGTCAACAATGAAAGTGATATTATATACATGATTATGGTCTTTCTTTGGCGTTTCTGGAACATAGACCATAGAAGTCCGCCTATCTCTATCCTTATGTTCCAACTGCTGGAGTTGTCATAGAAGCCCACTCCAACCTATTTCTCTTCTCATTTGCGGGAAAAAGACCATAAAAGTCTGTCCAGCACTGTCCTCATGTTCCAGTCACTAAATTTGCTGTCTAAACCCTTTCCAACCCATCCTAAACCAGATTGCCATATATGAGACACAGACCATACAAGTCTGCCCAATATTGGCCCTAGTTCACCACAGCCGAAGTCACCATCTAAGCGTGACTCAACACATCCACACACATGCAGCCATTTAAGTATAGGTTTTTTTATAACTTCCATTTTCTAATTAGAGATCCTCTGTGTTCATCCCATGTCTTTTTGAATTCCGTCACCATTTGTGTCTCTACCACCACCTTAATGGAGACTTTCTGCATCTGTGCTGTTAAAGCAAGGAGGAGGAAGAGGAGGAGACAGCACTCAAAGAACTTGGTACTCGGTAAATGAGAGGCTGGCACAAGTGCAGCATACACTTCCATGGGAACCTCGCAGGAATCATTTCCATCCCCACAGGAACCCCGCAGGAATGGCTTCTGTATTCCCACGGGAACCCTGCAGAATTGCTTCTGTCCCCACAGGATTCTTGCGAACCCATTCCCGTGCAAGTCTCTACTCCGAAGCAGGCAGTGTATAGACATTGATGCTGCTCTCTGAGCAATTTGGAAAGTACAAATGGAGGGCAGGGGAGCAGAGTGTGTGATGCTAGACTCGTGGGGGGGGGGGGGGGGGGGGGGGACAGAAAGAAGGAAAGATGTTGGACTGTATATCTCTGCTTGCCTCTGATATTGTTCTAATAGTGCAATTAATTGCAATTAAAATTTTTCATTGAAATGCAGTCCTAATTAAAACACGTCAGAGTAGCTGCTATAGAATGGAAATGTTATTATTTTCATGCTAATGATCTATATTGACTTTTCTCCCCAATATTGCATTTTGTATACGTTTTTATATTTTTTTGTACGTTCTTTTATGGTACTCTTCTGTACAAGAGGATTGTTTAATTATTGTTATTTTCAAAATAAATAAAAAACATGTCAAACTTCCCAGTGTCATACTCAAAATGTGATCAATTTCTATACAGTTAGAGGACACACACAACTTCATTCCTAAAAATAAAATCATCCTAAACACAATCACAACTTTCAGGGTTTGCTAAAGACAGAAGCACACCAACCTTTCGGCAGCACTAGCAAAGCACACAGGACATGTGGCTGTGCAACCAGCTTTCTCACACTTCCTGTACTTCTTTTCAGAGGGTTCATCCTCCTCCTCCATCGAGTCAGTGGCCTTCTTTTTTACCTAACAGATAAGATCGTTACAATTTTTTAAAAGGCTGAGCTATCTTAATGGCCAAAAAATCTTTCTTGCTCAACTGGCTCACACAAGACACCCCAAATATACCGCAATGGTGTTCTTAAATTATAAATTTATTTTTATTTATTATTTTACAGCTTTTATATCCCACAATATTCCCACCCTTGGGCAGGCTCAATGTGGTGCACAACAGTCTACAAAAACTTTGCTAACTATGGGGTACCTTGGGATTCAAGATTTGAACACAGTGAAAGGACTATCTTTCAGATGATCTGAGAACCTTTTTAGAACACTCTCACACCAGTTTACAGTAGTGTCCTGAATTTCCAGTACTTTGGAATGAGGACTCTCTCTTCACCAGACAGTGATAATAAGTCCCTGAGGGGTGTGGGATCGGGTAAGTTCTGTTGTTACAAAAATTGACCTGATAATTCACAATCATGTGTGTTCTCTGTATTTATGGGAATATTGTTGTAAATCATGGTCTTATAATTGTATTGAGATAACTTTTTTCTAGTTGTTCATCAAATGGTAGAACTATAAACAGGAAATTGTTATTCTGACAGCAAGTAAGGGGGTCATACTGGTGAGATCCATTGTGTTCAAGGTGCAGTACAATATCCTGCAATTATCAAAGTAAACATTTTGGGATGTGTCATGCACAAGGGGACACTATCATGTTACTACCACCTGGCCCATATCTTTCCAAATCATGTGGACAGGGGGACTTGATGGGGATAATGTTGGGTGGGGGTATGGATCAGGAAAGAGATGCAGAGTAGAAGACAAGAGAGATAAGAGGAGGTTGTGCTAGAGCCACTGGCATCCCAAAGAAGGGGTTAATGTGCCACAACTGTCAACACCAAAGGGGTAAGAAATAGCACCAACTTCACAGTAATATAGTGAATAATGGCAGATAAATTAAAAAAAAAAAAATAATGGTCCATTACCATCTAGTCTGCCTGCCAGCCATTTGTCTATTTGGGTAGATGTGCATGAATATTTCCATAAGGAACTTAACAGTCAGACCCCTTTCATTTATATCCTCAAACCAGTATTACCGTTTTCACTCAGGGCACCAACTGGCCTAGACCCAAGCCTTGGCAGAGATGCCCCCCAAACCTTATTTCTTCACAGAAACGGTGATATTAGGCACAGATTCCCAAAAGAAAACCACCAGAAGTCAAAGAAGTCTAGTATATGCTTTAGTCACAAATCCAGACACTTGCAGGTTATGACCATCTAACAGCAGGTGGAGTTAGAGAGTACTGAACTGAACCCTGTGACATAAGATGGTATGCTGCTTGGACAGTCAGCATTTCTCATAATAAAGTAGGAGAAACAATTATCCAAACATCTCAAACATTTCTCCCTCCTCATAGAAATGAGGACCTACAAATGAATTATAACAATCCAAAATAATCAAAAGCAGCAACAAGCGAAACAGAATGAAAATGACAGGCACAATCCTCATTACCAAGGGGAACTCTGGATTCATCTAATGTAACTAAAGGAAAGAAAATTATCAAGTACGAAATAATTTTTCCTTCCTGGTCATCATCAGCAGATGAATCCAGAGACTTGTGGGATGTAGCAAAATAGTCCTTAAGTAGAGTGGGATGCAAACACCGCCATGGAAAAAACCAAAGTCCCAAAGGATGCTCCCACTTGCGTCCAATGTTTGGAAAACATGTGCAAAGATGACCGAGTAGCTGATCTACAGATTTCATCCAGAGAAAAAAGCGCGGGACTCCACTCAGGAAGTTGACTGGGCCCTAGAAGAGTGCACCCAAAGAGAATATGGAGAGGACTTTCCCGCCAGCACATATGCTAAAGAAATAGTTTCCTTGGTCCAATCAGCTGTGGTACCCCCCCCCCCCCCCCCCCAAGAGAATAAAAAGGTGATCCGAGCATCAAAATTCATTTGTGGCCTGTAGATACTGAAGAAGCACCAGCAAACATCAAGATAACAGAGCACGTGGAAATCCTTGGGACAATCCTCCTACTGAAACAACGGGAGAAATAGCGGCTGTTTCAAATTAAAGGGTAGAGAGAATCCACAAAAGTGGAGAACTCAATAGATCCCACGAGGCGTGAAGTGAAAAATAAAAAAGGTGGGAATATAAGCCAGGCTATCCAAAGAATGGAACCAAATTATCTTTAAAATAAGCAGAATTTAATAATTTTCGAACAAATGATAATAAAGCAATCACACATTAAACATGACTCGACACAATGTTGTGTTTCGGCCGGATAGGCCTACATCAGGAGTCTATAAACATAAACAAACAATAAGTAAACAAATTATGCATAAAAATAAACAAATTATGCATAAAAATAATATACAGCACATGATATACTGAAAGAGGAACATATATAGACTATCAAAAAGATAAAAATATTCGCCATATAAATGCAAATAGTAATATTCTATTAACATGAAACCAATTAAAAACTATATATATATATATATATGCCAAATAATATGCTAAACGAATATACTAAAAGGAACAATAATTAAGAAAAGGAGCAAAAAAATTGAAACCAAAAAACAAATTAAAATATACATACATGGGGATAAAGGACATGTGAAAAAATGAATGAAAAGAACTAACCTTTTAATAAAGGTGAAAAAATGAATTTAACACATCAAAGGAATCTCAAATCACGAATAAAAGATTCCAAGGATTATCTGGTCTGCAGACAAGACCTTAAAAATGGTCTGTGGAAGGCAGAGAAAAAATTATTACATATAAGCACATATGTAGTTGAAAGCATAATGTGCATGGATAACAAACAAGAAAATAGTCCATATGATCACATGTGTGGTTAACATTCACGAGGAAATATATGTTTAACCGTTTAGTAGCGCCAAACAATGAATAGAAGAAAGCCAAACAAAAAGAAAGGGTCACGTGATCTACCTATATGGCCATTTTGCAGCACTGGTCCGTGATTGAAACATAAGACTAGCTAAAAGTTAGAGAAGAAAACACGCCCTGCATATTTATATGAGAAGAAAACGCGCATAAACAGAACAAAGATGCCTTCCACAGACCATTTTTAAGGTCTTGTCTGCAGACCAGATAATCCTTGGAATCTTTTATTCGTGAATTGAGATTCCTTTGATGTGTTAAATTCATTTTTTCACCTTTATTAAAAGGTTAGTTCTTTTCATTCATTTTTTCACATGTCCTTTATCCCCATGTATGTATATTTTAATTTGTTTTTTGGTTTCAGTTTTTTTTGCTCCTTTTCTTAATTATTGTTCCTTTTAGTATATTCGTTTAGCATATTATTTGGCATATATATATATATATATATATATAGTTTTTAATTGGTTTCATGTTAATAGAATATTACTATTTGCATTTATATGGCGAATATTTTTATCTTTTTGATAGTCTATATATGTTCCTCTTTCAGTATATCATTTGCTGTATATTATTTTTATGCATAATTTGTTTACTTATTGTTTGTTTATGTTTATAGACTCCTGATGTAGGCCTATCCGGCCGAAACACAACGTTGTGTCGAGTCATTTTTAATGTGTGATTGTTTTATTATCATTTGTTCGAAAATTATTAAATTCTGCTTATTTTAAAGATAATTTGGTTCCATTCTTTGGATAGCCTGGCTTATATTCCCACCTTTTTTATTTTTCAAATTAAAGGGTGACACCACCTTGGGCAGAAAAGAAGGCATTGTGCGGAGAGTGACTCCTGCTTCCGAAAAACGGAGAAACGAATCCTTGCAGGATAATGCCTGGATCTCAGAAATGCAATGCGAAGAAATCACTACTAGAAAATAGAGACTTCAATGAGATCTTTCAATGTAACCTTTCAAAGAGATTAAAAGGGGGCCCGTTGCAGGGCCCTAAGAACCACATTGAGACTCCATTCCTGACAAGGATAATTGGAGAGGAAGCTTCAAGTGACTGACCCCCTATAAAAAATGAACCAAGTCCAGAAGCTCAGCCAAAGAAGAATTCTGCAGCTGACCATGAAAACAAGTCAAGGCCACTACCTGTACCTGAAGAGAGTCATAATCCAGACTCTTGGAAAGGTTCTCCTGCAAGAAGCCAATGTCTGCACAAGGAAGACTGAACAGCTGAAACCACCCACTGCAAGCACTACCCCCTCCCCCCGACTAAAAAACAAAAACCATCTTCAAACTCTGGCATAGGCAGATGAGGTAGAATGCTTCCAGGCTTGCAACAAGGTAGTAATAACTGCTTCATAATATATTTTCCTACTCAACTTCGACCTCTCAAGAGACAGGCAATAAGATCAAAAGCAGGACAGGTCGTTCATTTGAACTGAACCCAAACAAAGGAGGTCCAGAAAGGGAGACAGGTGCAGTGGCTTGTCCACCACCAGACAAAGAAGATCAGCATACCATGGCCTCCTGGGCAACCCTGTGCAGAACTCTGCCTATCAGCGGCCATGGCTGAAGTAGAGCGTTCAGTCTCTCTGAACTGTGGTCCTTTCTTCTGCTGAAGAACTTAGGAAATTTGGTGTTGCGAAGTGACCCATGAGATCCAGAATCGGGTGCCCCATTTCTGAGTGACAACCTGAAAGGAACCCTGACAGTTCCAGCTGAGAACGTCCACCTGAACATTCATCATTCCTGCAATGTGTGGCGCTGAAATGAGCGGCAGATTCCACTCAGCCCACTGAAGCAGCAGGTGAGCCCCCTCCACCATCTAGGCACTGCGAGTGCCACCCTGCCAGTTTATATATACACCACTGTAGTGGCAATGTCCGACAATACCCGGAACAGCTTGCTCTTCAGGTGTACCCGAAAGGCAAGATTGCCTTGTGAACAGCCCAGATCTCTAGGTGATTTATCGGCCACAGCAACTCTATCCTGTCCCAGAGACCTTTAACACTGAGATGCAGACAGACCTTGAGCATTGAGATGCAGACAATGACCCCTAAGCTCAAAGGCTAGAGTCCATGACCACCACCATCCAAGGTGGCAAAACCAAATATATCCCCTGGCAAAGACTAGTCGACTACAGACACCAGGACATGTTGCTCCCGACAGCATCCAGAGAGACCCAAATTATAGTCTTGGGACACTGGGGACCAACAGAACAAGAGGGGCTGCATATGCTCCCTGGCCACAGCACCACCTCGAGAGTCACAACCATGGATCCGAAGACTTGGGCATAATACCAGGGTCGCTTTACTCATACTACCCCTCTCCTCAAGTCGCATCCTGTTCAAACTTCTACTAACCTATAAATGTACTCACTCTGCTGCTCCCCAGTATCTCTCCACACTCGTCCTTCCCTACACCCCTTCCCGTGCACTCCACTCCATGGATAAATCCTTCTTATCAGTTCCCTTCTCCACTACTGCCAACTCCAGACTTCGCGCCTTCTGTCTCGCTGCACCCTACGCCTGGAATAAACTTCCTGAGCCCCTACATCTTGCCCCATCTTTGGCCATCTTTAAATCTAGACTGAAAGCCCACCTCTTTAACATTGCTTTTGACTCGTAACCACTTGTAACCACTCGCCTCCACCTACCCTCCTCTCCTCCTTCCTGTACACATTAATTGATTTGATTTGCTTACTTTATTTTTTGTCTATTAGAGTGTAAGCTCTTTGAGCAGGGACTGTCTTTCTTCTATGTTTGTGCAGCGCTGTGTACGCCTTGTAGCGCTATAGAAATGCTAAATAGTAGTAATACCAAGTGTGTGGCTTCAGCTCTAACAACAAACTGTAGATCCGAGATTGAAGCTGGTCTTTCTTGAGGTTTGGAGAAAAGCTTTCCCTTGAGCCATATCAAAGCTAACCCCCAAATCTCCTGGACCGGATGCTATTCATCCCAGAACAGATCTTCTTCTTCAAAATCTGCACTTTGGTCCATAAAATCATCTATGGCATAGTCCCAGGATACATGACAGACCTCATAGATCTACCAACTAGAAACAGATCAGCGCGATCACACCTAAACCTGCATTACCCCAACTGCAAAGGGCTAAAATACAAAACAACATTTGCATCTAGCTTCTCCAACATGAGCGCACAACTATGGAATGGACTACCGCATGCTGTGAGAACAATACATGACCACCTAAACTTCAGTAAAATAATTAAAAACTCACCTCTTCAAAAAAGCCTATCCCTCTGATCCAACGTAACTCCCCACACCCAGCAACACAACATAATCAAGGATCGTACTGGACAACTTACTATCATTATTCCCCTCAACCCAATGACGCCTGAATCACATCTACCTCATCTGACCACAACACAATCTTGTATTTGTTATCAACCGTAACGGAAAATGCCTTTACGGTTACTTATAAGCCACATTGAGCCTGCAAATAGGTGGGAAAATGTGGGGTATAAATGTAACAAATAAATAAATAAATAAAAATACTGATAGAACTGAAAAATGAACTTGCGGAACTATTGTTAGTAATATGTAATTTATCCTTAAAATCGAGCATGGTACCAGAAGACTGGAGGGTGGCCAACGTAACGCTGATTTTTTAAAAAGGTTCCAGAGGAGATCCGGCAAATTATAAACCGGTGAGCCTGATGTCGGTGCCAAGCAAAATGGTAGAGACTATTATAAAGAACAAAATTACAGAGCATATTCAAAAGCATGGATTAATGAGACAAAGTCAACATGGATTTAGTGAAGGGAAATCTTGCCTGGTTAAAAGATAGAAAACAGAGAGCAGGGTTAAATGGTCAGTTTTCTCAATGGAGAAGGGTAGTTATTGTGGTTCCATGGCTGCAATGAGAAGAGGAGAGAGTAAACGGAGACAGAGTCCCAATAAATCCCCTCAAACTCTTTTCTACATAAAAGATCTGATTTACGGTCACTACCACCACCACACTAGGTTTACTGGAGTCAAGGGCAGAGGTGTAGGGTAGGATATAATAAGGGAAGAATCCCTGGGCAGATGTAAGTGAAGGTTCATGGTGCCAGAATCACAGCCCCACATCCAACTGAGTCGCAAGCACAAAGGAAAAGGAAACTCCCATGGCAAAAATTTTAAAAGATTTTGCTTCAGTGCCAACTTTGCTTTTCTTGCCCCTATAATTATTTTATACAAGAAAGCTTCTTCAGGGGAAGCAGTGAAGCTCAACCGCCTCTTTTTCTCATGGTGATCACTGAACATATTTTAAATTAAGTTACCACCCAAAGACAAGGTTGTTTCTTCTAGCTTATACCATGTGTCTCTAAAGCCAGCAAAACTTGCTGAACACTAACAAATCATTACTATTACTACTACTACCTCACATACATAGGCACAGTGTTACAGAAATGAAGCGCAGAATCTTGCAAAAGATGAATACTAGAACATGGGGTAGAGTATCGCTTCAATAACACTCCAAGCATGTATATAATATTTATCACAAAAAGGTAAAAAACAAACATTTCATTACTAATTCTTCATACTACCTGTCTTCCCGAAGATCGCAAAGGCAGGCTATCAGGGGACTGGTCGAGAGAACTTGACTTTTTCTTTGTTCGTACCCGTGAAGTTGACATCGTGCTTGATGATCTGCAAAACAAAGTTTCAGCAATGATGCAGGCCCTAGGCTGTGAAACAGACATCAGCTGATCAGATGCGCCCCCTCTCTTGCATTGCAAACCTGTAGGATGAGTACTCCATCACAATTACACATGAAGAGAAATTTTATAAACAGGTTGCCTAATTTTATGACAACATAGATGGCTATATATCTTTATAAAACTGCCACAATTGTGTGAAAATGCCCCTGCATAGAATCAGAGCTGCTCAGCAGCAGGTGTGTGTACATATGTGCATATTCTATCAAGTACACAAGTACTTGGTGACTCCATCACTGTACGTTATGCTCATATTAGCCCTCTCCTCAAGTCACTTCACTGGCTTCCTATCCATTTCCACTTACAGTTCAAACTCCTCTTATTGACCTATAAGTGCATTCACTCTGCAGCTCCTCAGTACCTCTCCACTCTCATCTCTCCCTATATTCCTCCCCGGGAACTCCGTTCACTGGGTAAAGCTCTCTTATCTGCACCCTTCTCCTCCACTGCTAACTCCAGACTCCGTTCCTTTTATCTTGCTGCACCATATGCCTGGAATAGACTTCCTGAGCCGGTACATCAAGCTCCATCTCTGGCCGTCTTCAAATCTAAGCTAAAAGCCCACCTTTTTGATGCTGCTTTTAACTCCTAACCCTTATTCACTTGTTCAGAACCCTTATTTTATCATCCTCACTTTAATATTCCCTTATCTCTTATTTGTCCTGTTTGTCTGTCCTAATTAGATTGTAAGCTCTGTCGAGCAGGGACTGTCTCTTCATGTTCAAGTGTACAGCGCTGCGTACATCTAGTAGCGCTATAGAAATGATAAGTAGTAGTAGTAGAGTACTACTTCTGAATATACTACTACTACTTAAAATTTCTATAGTGCTACTAGACGTACACAGCGCTGTACACTTGAACATGAAGCGATAGTCCCTGCTCGACAGAGCTTACAATCTAATTAGGACAGACAAACAGGACAAATAAGAGATAAGGGAATTACTAAGGTGGGGATGATAAAATAAGGGTACTGAACAAGTGAGTAATGGTTAGGAGTTAAAAGCAGTATCAAAAAGGTGGGCTTTTCGCTTAGATTTGAAGAAGGCCAGAGATGGAGCTTGAAGGAACGGAGTCTGGAGTTAGCAGTGGAGGAGAAGGGTGCAGATAGAGATTTACCCAGTGAATATGCCCATATGGCGGTCATGTAAAAGCTTGTGCCTTCTTGTCAACCGTATGTTTATGTGCAAATGTTATAGGCAAGGGTTCTAAGGTGTTTATGAATTATAAATGTAGCTTACTTTCAGGCAAATTAGGATTCTTTGAGGGTACAGGTACAACTGCTGCATACAGAATCTAACGTATTTTGTGTCACTTAAGAACCATTAATGGAGAGAAGAGGCAAAAACTGAGTGAAGGCTACAAGATGGGCTCAGAAGGGGTAGGACTGGGGGTTTTTTCCACTCTTTATCCAATAAACACCTTTTACAATTATTTTCCATTAGGCATGTTTTATCAGTTAAAATCTGAACTCAGATGCCCTCTATATAAACAATGTATTTTTTTTTTTTTTTAATATTTATTCATTTATCCATTTTATTACAAGAAATATCTTGCTTAAGAAAGTATACAAAAATAAGGCAGTTACATAACTGTTAAGGAATATTAAGAAAATATATAGAGAAAAAACAATATACATTTTCAAGGTAACCCATACTCAAGTCCATAAATTTGGGATCCAAGGTTAGGATATCTAAGGGAGTTTAACAAAAGGAAATATATAACGGATGATGCAAAACTAGCTAAGTGGAGTTATCTTGTAATTTATTGCTTATCCACTTTTACCGAGGCAATAAGTGCCGATACGTGGGCTGGTTCTGTGAAAACATATTTCTTCTCCCTAAGCCTTATTATGCACTTGCAGGGGTACCTTAAAAAAAAGGTTCCCCCCAAGTGCAGAACCTCAGGCCTAAGGAGCAAGAATTGTTTCCTCCGTCTTCTAGTCTCCTTGGAGACATCAGGAAATAATAATATTTTAAGGCCCATAAAAGGCTTCTCTTTATTACGGAAAAATAAACGGAAGATCCAGTTCTTGTCTGGTAATAATGCAACCGTCGCCACTAACGTGGCGGCAGTTGCCAATTCAGAGTCAGAAGTCTGAAGCAAAAGAGAGACATCAATCGGATTATCAAGTTGGTTCAAATTTTTTCCAGGAATATAATATGCCATAGTCAATGGTGGTAAATTTGACTCAGGTATCATCAGAATTTCACGCATATAGCGTTTCAGCATCTCAAGGGGAGCCACATTCTGTAGTCTAGGAAAGTTAACAAATCTCAGGTTATAGCTTTTAGTATAATTATCAAAAATTTCAGTTTTCAGTCTGAGGTTTGTCAAGTCTTTCGTCATAATAGATTGTATTGTTTCAATCTTCACAATTCTTTGATCCATTTTTTCCACTTTGTCATTTAACTCTTTAAGCTGCACATCTTTTTTTTGTAAATCAATTTCCAAGGATTTTACTTTTGGCATTACTTCGTTAGTCTGTTTTAAAAAAGTTTGTCCCAAATTAGAAACTAAATCCCATAATGCTTCTAATGTCACTTCTTTTGGTTTAGTTACTAGCTCTTTAGGTAATTCAAACCTTTCAGAAAACCGCTCACGAGTCTCACCCAGTTCCTCAGGTCCTCCTCCCTCAATCCGCAGCGATTCCATGGGCAAACTGCCCTCCGTTCCAACCTGAGATGTAAATGAAGCTTCCAATCGGCGTTCCTCTGGGCCCCTACCATCTTCCGGAGTAGGCCCCGTCGATTCAACAAGGAAGGAACTAGCGCCAATCGGCTGGGGAGGAGGGGTGGGCGCAGCGGGGCTCAAGGTGACTTCATAGCCAGGAGAAGCCAAAATCTCCAAATTGCCGGCGTTCCCTACTGGCAGCATTCCGCCGTCAAAAACAGCTCCCTGTGGCCTCACAAAACGATCCATCGGACCAGGTAAAGAGGGGGGTAGCGGGGAAGCTCTGCTCGTTGTTCTCCCTCTTCGTTTAGGCATTTTGATAGAGCACGAAAAACGAGGCTCGCAGCAGCTTAGCTAGGTGCAGCCATCTTGGATCCCGGCTCAAACAATGTATTTTTATTCCAGTGGACCCCTATGAAACAACTACTTAATGCACTCGCACACTTACTAATTGTTTTTTCCTCCGGAAAGTTTTATGTACACTTTCTTTATGTAACAAAGTACATACTGAAAAGTGAATACTTTAAATCTCAGGTAGGAAAAACCATTGTTCAAAGTTGCTTAATTGCAAGTTAACTCTTTATTATTAATTTGATGGCAAACAGAGAAGTCTAGGATTTCCCATCTGCGCGTCAAATACACCAGAGATTTCTCAAATTGTATCCTGGTAGATCCAAAAATAAAACGTTTTGGGGGCAGAATTGGTCCTTATCATAGAAGCATACTGCCAAAGGGAGCGTGTCACAGTTTGCAACACAATCCCAATATTCTAGTACTGGTCCAGACAGGTCAATTAGCAGCTCTGGGTCATTCTTCTTGGTTCACATCACACCAAACTTCAGGTGGCTTCACGCTATTCCCAGCACTAGTCTGTATGCAGTAGGAGAGGTGCAGCAGATGTGAATGGACCCAGAGAGAGTCCCCTTTGAAAGGGGTTCTCAACCCAGTCCTCATGACACACCTAGCCAGTGATGTTTTCTGGATATCCACAATGAATCTTACTACTATGGAATTCTGGAATCTTGCTACTCTTTAGGATTCTGCACAGAATCTTGCTACTCTTTATCCTTATCCCTTATTTGTTCTGTTTGTCTGTCCTAATTAGATTGTAAGCTCTGTCGAGCAGGGACTGACTCTTCATGTTCAAGTGTACAACGCTGCATACATTTAGTAGCGCTATAGAAATGATAAGTAGTAGTAATATGTACAAGATAGATTTTGTTCGTACATATCCATTGTGGATACCCTGAAAACCTCACAGTCTGGGTGTGTCCTTGAGGACTGGGTTGAAACTCCTTACCATGGAATGGTACCTCCCTCATATCTACCCTCTGTGGCTGGTGCTGCTTTAAAATATTAACTACACTGTTTAAAGCTGTACACAGATACTGGTGCTCATCATCCAGGTATAAGGCTGCTGCTGAAAGTTATTTGAGTACTGCTGATATTCAGCACCGATACCTGGAAAACTATCCTGGCAAGTTAACACTGCAAAACAGACATATGAGACTGGAGGTCCTAAACATGCATACCCTAGAATAGCAGTGGGACAGAGGAGCTAGAAATAAAGACTTGAAAAGTATAAATTAACAAACAAGCCCTAGATCTAAAGGTAAAATACTATGAAGCTAGGAGGTAGAATCAAAAGCAACATCTGGATTTCTTTTTTCCATGGAAAGGGTAGTGGATACCTGGAATACCCTTCCTAAAAGAGGTGGTTGAAACAAAAAGAGTGTTGGAGTTCATAAAGGAGTGGGATGAACACGTGACCTCTAAAGGTCAAGATGCTGGAAAGCAAGAATGAAATACCTCAGCTCAAAGCAGCTGTGAAATGACCTTTATACTTCAAAGAAATCACAGAAAAAGTAACTAGCACCATGTGGCAGGTACAGCCCCAAACACCTTGCTGGTCACATTCATCTTTATTTGCCATCACCCCACTATTTAATAAATATACATTTTGCCTGCAGATGAAGAGGCTGTGCCTTTCCAACACCACTACTACTACTACTTAACATTTCTAAAGCACTACTAGGGTTACGCAGCGCTGTACAATTTAACATAAAAGGACAGTCCCTGCTCAAAGAGCTTACAATCTAAAGGACAAGTGAATAGTCAGTTCGATAGGGGCAGTCAAACTGGGGCAGTCTGGATATCCTGAAGATAAGAGTTAGGTGCCGAAGGCACTGGGGATTCCTAAGCCAACCCTCGTCTATTTCTGAAGGTTGCTCTCTTTAGGGGACTGACTGTATTTGACCTTGAACTTCAGATTCATAGGCTAGAATTACTTCTCTATGGTTACAGTTCTAATAAGTTACTAGAACTGTTCCCTGTTGCGTGAAACAAGCTACACTTAAAAGCAAAACAACAGCTCAGGATTTAAAAAAGAAATTATATATCTTTTCCTCTTACATTATATTGCTGGGAGTTTCATAAACAAACACTTTGAAAAATAATTAACCCTTCCTAAGTGGGACAAGAAGTTATAAATGAAGAGAAAAATGATAGGGTTGCATTTCTTTTCCAGGCACATCTGCTGGGGTCAATCAGCATAGCTTGTGCAAATTACACTGCTCTCCAACTGGCCTAGTGGAAGACAGACACAAAATGATGAAGAAGAAAAAAAAAAAAAAAAAGAGAGAAACTGTATGATCACTGCTATTTCTTTTATTTATTTCTCTAAAAGGAAAGGCAGCACTAGCCAGTAGCAGTACTAAACTGAGTCAGAGTGGGAAAAGATGAAAAAATATCCAAAGGGACAGATACAAATTTCAAGCAGAGAGCATGCAATTCAGTTTGCTTGCATGACTTGGAAAGAAAAGTACAATTTAGCCCAGGGATTTAGTTTATTAGACTGTGAGGAAGAGATACAAAAAATCCACAGAAAGCACTTCGTAAACAAAATCTTTTATCCAATGCTTAAGTTTACAGTGTTCCTACCAGAGAATGTTAGATATTCTAGCACAGTGGCTCCCAAACCTGTCCTGGGGTTACTCCAGCCAGTCAGGTTTTCAGGATATCCACAATAAATATGCATTAGATAGATATGCATACCAAGGAAGCAGTGTACACAAATCTAAATATTCATTGCCAATCCTGAAATCCTGACTGGCTCGAGTTCCCCCAGGACAGATTTTAAAACCCCTGTAGTAGCGTAAATCCACCACCTCTTCTGCTTCCCCTGAATTACAGGAAGCTAAGAAATGCACACTATACTAATATGATGCTAAACATAACACGAAGCAGTTAAAGTGTCTCTGGACTGCAAAGATTTGACATCACAGTATTAGCAGTATTAATGCCCCCCCTTCCTTTTTTTAATATTATTTTTTTAACTAGATTTAGCTCATGCCTCTCTCAGTATTTTGAGGCCAGTTATATTCAGGTCCTGTAGGTATATCACTGTCTCTGGAGGGCTTACAACCTACATTTCAACCAAAGGCAATGGAGGATTAAGCGACTTGCCCAATATCATGAGAAGCAGCAATGGGGGGGGGGGGTTACCCTGGCTTCCCTGGTTCTTAGTCTTCTGCCCTAACTACTGGACTACTCCTCTGCTCCATGTTGAGAGGCATTTGAAGAGCAACATTTAACGATAAATCTGGAACACCCATATGAACACATACATGCCAAACAACTAGCATTTGTAAATTCTAGGGAATTTTATGCTTTTGGCTCCCACCAGACTGCCAAGAAACACAATGACCATTCTACTTCTCTGTTTAATTTAAATGGATATTTATATAAATTCCACTTTATGTAAGTTCCAGGACTATAATCACAGGGGCAAATTCTTATCGGCTGAATACCAAGACCACGCAAACATTGATTACATATATGCACCCTAATTCTAACCCTAGATAGCAGACTGGAATCTGCAGGTTTCAAAACCTTCATATAAGCAGATGACGTCACTATTTACTTTCCTTTCAGTAAACATATATCTGAAATCTTACACCAAATCAAACTAGGCCTTGACCTCATGGAATCTTGGGCATCTGAATTCAGACGAACTCAACATGGACAAAACAAAATTTCTAGTCATTACTAACCCATACGATTCCACTTCCTTCAATTCATTTACCATTAATCACACTTCCTATCCTATAGAATCCACTCTGAAGATCCTTGGTGTTATCATTGATCATCAGCTCACGTTTGAACATGTCTCTCAGGTCATTTCGAAATCATTGACAACCCTCTGGAAGCTTAAGAACATCAGGCCCTATTTTTACATCTGGAACCCTTAGACTACTGGTTCAATCTCTAATTCTCTCACAGTTGGATTACTGTAATGCTATATACTCTGGTTGTAAGGAGCAAGTCTTAAAATGACTCCAAACTGAACAAAACACAGCTTATCGATTTATTTTTAAAGTACCCCCATTGTGAGTGAGCCATTCTTTTATTAATTAGATTACATTGGCTGCCCATTAAAGCCAAGATCTCATTCAAGTTATATATCTTTATATTCCAGGTAGTGCATGGACTGGCTTCAGATTATATGAACCATTTAATAGAAATATCTTCACATGAAGCCTTCCATGTAGCCAGGGACCATGTCATACTTTGTCCACCAAAATTTAAAAACATGTATATAAAGCGGTACTTTCTGCTAATTTCACCTATACTGGAACCAAATGTTGGAAATCTCTCCCAAAATGTATTAGATTTCATCCTAACTACTTACAATTCAAAAAACTGGAAAACCTAATTTCTTCACCAACTCATTCCAGAATTTATTACATTAGTTAATTTAACAATAACCAGTGGATAATCTTGTCTCTTTTCTGTATTGCAAATCAATATGTACACTATTTGTAGTTTATTTGCTGATCCGTTACTCTTAGCCACTTCATCATGCTACTTCACTATTCTTGAATTCGACTTCTGTATCTTTAATCTAAACTGTAAGCTACACTGAACTCGAGCTTGTTTTCGGGATAATGTGGGATATAAATGTTAATCATTCATAAATATATATATAGCAGCACAAATTAGGCACCAATTTGGTGTGTAACTTTTGGTACTCAAACAGAAATTAAGTGTCAAAACAGGGGTAAAAAGCAGTTACATGCGTAACTACCCTTATGTGCTATTCTATAAAGATAGTGCTCCAGTGCTTTAGCGCTAGAATGACATGCATGCAAGTGGGGTACACATTTTCACATTTAACTTATAAAATATTATAAGTTGCACATGCAAGAGCCAAAATTTAGGTGCTAACATTTACACCTGCCTTTTACGTGGCATAGGTTGTCATGCAATGCCAACCTATGCTCTATTCTGTAATGGAATTTGGGTGCCCAGCAGAGCAGCCAACTTTTGAAAATGACTGGCGGTGCTAATCCCAGTGGAATTTAGGAGTTTGTTCAACATTGGGGCTGCTCAAGCACTGACAGCCACAGACCTGGCTCCTATGGTGCCCAGATGCCATTATAAAACATTATCTCAGCACAAAGATTCTTGGCGCCTAACTTTTAGTGTCCTCTAGATCTGTCCCCTTGGTGTCCTTAAGGGGCACTCAAAAGCCCACCATGCTTCATTGCAGGCTGCCTGGTCTCTCTCACATCCAACCCCCCCCCCCCCCCCAGCCTAGAAATGCATCAAAACAAATAAAAAGCAAACTAATGTCGCGCCTCTCGCGCTCGACGCGCTCTCGAGGACCTTGGCATACCTTCAGGCTTCTTCCCCGGGAGCGCGGGGTTTGTGAGTCCTTAAGGCAAAATCACCTTCCAGGTAGAAAGGAGAAAAGACTGAACCGGAACTCCGGACTGGAGTTGTACACCGGAACACTCGGAACTGGAACGCACCGGACGGGTGCGCACTGGAGTGGGGCCTACTGGACTGGACACGCTGGAGTGGCCCCACTGGACTGAAACGTACAGGAGTGAAACCCGCTGGACTGGAACACACTGGAGCGGAACCCGCGGAACTGGAACACCCTGGACCTAGGCTTCACCTACACTTGACTGCCTTCTCCCTCGGGTTGAGCCCTCAGGTTCTGGCAGCCGGTAGGACTTACAGGAACAGCAGGAATGAAGATCCAGGAGTGCCCCCTGGCACCTAGGCGAAGGCAAGGCAGACAAGCAGGAACTGTCCGGGTTCTGGCAGTCGGCAGGAATCAACACAATGACTAGTAGACTGTACCCGGGCTAATAGAAACGCTATACCCAGGCCAACCAGTCATACACAAGAACATACACAGAGCAAACTCAGGAGACTTGGAAGGCTATACACCAGCTAACCACTAAGCTGTGCCCCAGCTAACAAGTCATGCCCTGGACACAAACGCAGAACACTAGCAGAGCTTAACACAGGCTACAAGCCAGACGGCCCTAAGCTGGCTAGTCTGTCACTAGGAACCAACACAGAGAACTAGCAGCGCTAAGCATAGGCTACAAGCCAGACGGGGCCTAAGCTGGCTAGTTAACACTAGGAACAAACACAGTCTTGGGATAGTGACTAGCAAGGGCGGCTAGTCTAACACTAGGAACAAACACAGTCTTGGGATATTGACTAGCAAAGGGCGGCTAGTCTAACACTAGGAACAAACACAGTCTTGGGATATTGACTAGCAAGGGCGGCTAGTCTAACACTAGGAACAGACACAGTGAACTAGCAGAGCTATGCACAGGCTACAAGCCACACGGTGCCTAAGCTGGCTAGGCTATCACTGGAAACAAACACAGAGAACTAGTAGAGCTATGCACAGGCAACAAGCCAGACGGTGCCTAAGCTAACTAGTCATACCTTGGAAACAAACATAGAGCACTAGTAAAGCTATGCACAGGCAACAAGCCAGACGGTGCCTAAGCTAACTAGTCCTACCTTGGAAACAAACACAGAACACTCACACAGAGCAAACACTGACGCTGGGTACAGAGCACTCTATACTCCAGGACCTTTGGATGAGATTAGATGAGATGAGATACAAAGGCCAGGACTGTAGTCTTCAGGTGACTAATAAAGCCCATCAACACCAGAGCCACAGGTGCAGCAATCACCTTGCAACCAAACAGAGGCTTGACACTCAGAGCAGGCATCCCATAGAAAGTAACAGCGGGAGCCATCTTGGATACTGGCAGAGACGAAGAGGCGGCAGCCATCTTGGAAGAGGCATAGCCCACACAGGTGAGGTTCAGTAGGGCAATCAGCACACAGAGCCAGAGAGAACCTAAGACAGACACAGACACAGAGACAAGCAGAAGCCAGCACAGACACTGACTCCCAGAAACAGGGTAAGTCTGAAGGGTGGCACGGCCACAAACGGGACAACTAAGAACTGCAAGTTGCCTGGATTCTTTCAAGGCTCTACCAGTCTCATGAGAAGTGTGGAGATTTGAGAATTACACAGTTCAAACTTACATAGAGCTACATGGCACAGATACAAAATACAACTGTCGGGGGGCCACCACTGGCCCTTAGGTCATGTAGTGAAGCATGCAGGTGTAGAGGGATTATACCCAGCCAATAAAGGCCACTGAAAGTTCCTTCCATACCGATATCAAAGCAAAACAAAATAATAAATTTCACCTCTGTAAACTCCAGTTGGAAAATATGCCTAGTAGCCTAAGTAAGCCACAAAGGCCCCCTCCTACCTTCCCATAAAACTCCCTGGTGGCTTAAGTGGGCCCCAAACTACTACCCACTCTCCCCAATGCAACCCATCTTTTACTCAGGAGGGAGAAGTAATGTCCCCCAACTCCTTTCTCCAGCATGGTCATCTTGAAAAATGGCAGTGCCTAATTCCTACTGGTATGCTATGGGACAAGCTGCCAAATAAAGCAAAATAAAGCACTTTTTATCTAGTAAGCTAACGCCCTGCTTATGCATTCTGGTATACTTCTAGGGATAAAGCATTACCATTTTACACAACGACAGCATACAAAGAGGAAGCCACTGGAGCTTTGCCAGGAAGAGGTACATACCGTTGGTCCGTGAGCAGAGGGAGTGGGGTGTTGCAGCTTCAGGGGCTCTCATAAGTACATAAGTAGTGCCATACTGGGAAAGACCAAAGGTCCATCTAGCCCAGCATCCTGTCACCGACAGTGGCCAATCCAGGTCAAGGGCACCTGGCACGCTCCCTAAACGTAAAAACATTCCAGACAAGTTATACCTAAAAATGCGGAATTTTTCCAAGTCCATTTAATAGCGGTCTATGGACTTGTCCTTTAGGAATCTATCTAACCCCTTTTTAAACTCCGTCAAGCTAACCGCCCGTACCACGTTCTCCGGCAACGAATTCCAGAGTCTAATTACACGTTGGGTGAAGAAAAATTTTCTCCGATTTGTTTTAAATTTACCACACTGTAGCTTCAACTCATGCCCTCTAGTCCTAGTATTTTTGGATAGCGTGAACAGTCGCTTCACATCCACCCGATCCATTCCACTCATTATTTTATACACTTCTATCATATCTCCCCTCAGCCGTCTCTTCTCCAAGCTGAAAAGCCCTAGCCTTCTCAGCCTCTCTTCATAGGAAAGTCGTCCCATCCCCACTATCATTTTCGTCGCCCTTCGCTGTACCTTTTCCAATTCTACTATATCTTTTTTGAGATACGGAGACCAGTACTGAACACAATACTCCAGGTGCGGTCGCACCATGGAGCGATACAACGGCATTATAACATCCGCACACCTGGACTCCATACCCTTCCTAATAACACCCAACATTCTATTCGCTTTCCTAGCCGCAGCAGCACACTGAGCAGAAGGTTTCAGCGTATCATCGACGACGACACCCAGATCCCTTTCTTGATCCGTAACTCCTAACGTGGAACCTTGCAAGACGTAGCTATAATTCGGGTTCCTCTTACCCACATGCATCACTTTGCACTTGTCAACATTGAACTTCATCTGCCACTTGCACGCCCATTCTCCCAGTCTCGCAAGGTCCTCCTGTAATCGTTCACATTCCTCCTGCGACTTGACGACCCTGAATAATTTTGTGTCATCGGCGAATTTAATTACCTCACTAGTTATTCCCATCTCTAGGTCATTTATAAATACATTAAAAAGCAACGGACCCAGCACAGACCCCTGCGGGACCCCACTAACTACCCTCCTCCACTGAGAATACTGGCCACGCAATCCTACTCTCTGCTTCCTATCTTTCAACCAGTTCTTAATCCATAATAGTACCCTACCTCCGATTCCATGACTCTGCAATTTCTTCAGGAGTCTTTCGTGCGGCACTTTGTCAAACGCCTTCTGAAAATCCAGATATACAATATCAACCGGCTCCCCATTGTCCACGTTTGCTTACCCCCTCAAAAAAATGCATTAGATTGGTGAGGCAAGACTTCCCTTCACTAAATCCGTGCTGACTTTGTCTCATCAGTCCATGTTTTTGTATATGCTCTGCAATTTTATTCTTAATAATAGCCTCCACCATCTTGCCCGGCACCGACGTCAGACTCACCGGTCTATAATTTCCCGGATCTCCTCTGGAACCCTTCTTAAAATCGGAGTAACATTGGCTACCCTCCAGTCTTCCGGTATTACACTCGATTTTAGGGACAGATTGCATATTTCTAACAGTAGCTCCGCAAGTTCATTTTTTAGTTCTATTAATACTCTGGGATGAATACCATCAGGTCCCGGTGATTTACTACTCTTCAGCTTGCTGAACTGACCCATTACATCCTCCAAGGTTACAGAGAATTTGTTTAGTTTCTCCGACTCCCCCGCTTCAAATATTCTTTCCGGCACCGGTGTCCCCCCCAAATCCTCCTCGGTGAAGACCGAAGCAAAGAATTCATTTAATTTCTCCGCTACGGCTTTGTCCTCCTTGATCGCCCCTTTAACACCATTTTCGTCCAGCGGCCCAACCGACTCTTTGGCCGGTTTCCTGCTTTTAATGTATCTAAAAAAATTTTTACTATGTATTTTTGCTTCCAACGCTAATTTCTTCTCAAAGTCCTTTTTTGCCCTCCTTATCTCCGCTTTGCATTTGGCTTGGCATTCCTTATGATCTATCCTGTTACTTTCAGTTGGTTCTCTTCTCCACTTTCTGAAGGATTGTTTTTTGGCTCTAATGATTTCCTTTATCTTACTGTTTAGCCACGCCGGCTGACGTTTAGTCTTTTTTCCCTTTTTTCTAATACGTGGAATATATTTGTCCTGAACCTCCAGGATGGTGTTTTTAAACAGCATCCACGCCTGATGCAAGTTTTTTACTCTGCGAGCTGCTCCTTTCAGTCTTTTTTTCACCATTTTTCTCATTTTGTCGTAATCACCTTTTCTATAGTTAAACGCTAGCGTACTTGATTTCCTAGTTTCACTTCCTTCAATGCCAATATCAAAACCGATCATATTATGATCACTGTTATCAAGCGGCCCTCGTATCGTTACCCCCTGCACTAGATCATGAGCACCACTAAGGACTAAGTCTAGTATTTTTCCTTCTCTTGTCGGCTCCTGAACTAGCTGTTCCATGAAGCTGTCCTTGATTTCATCAAGAAATCTTATGTCCCTTGCGTGTACAGATGTTACATTAACCCAGTCTATATGCGGGTAATTGAAATCCCCCATTATTATTGTGTTGTCCAGTTTGTTTGCGTCCCTGATTTCCTTTAACATTTCCGCATCCGTCTGTTCGGCCTGGCCAGGCGGACGGTAGTACACTCCTATCACTATCCTTTTCCCCTTTGCACATGGAATTTCAATCCACAGTGATTCCAAGGAGTGTTTTGTTTCCTGCAGAATTTTCAATCTATTTGATTCAAGGCTCTCGTTAATATACAATGCTACCCCTCCACCAATCCGATTCACCCTATCACTACGATATAATTTGTACCCCGGTATGACAGTGTCCCACTGGTTATCCTCCTTCCACCAGGTCTCAGAGATGCCTATTATATCTAATTTTTCATTTAGTGCAATATATTCTAACTCCCCCATCTTATTTCTTAGGCTCCTGGCATTCGCATATAGACATTTCAAACTATGTTTGTTGTTCCTAAGTACATCATGCTTAGTACTTGACAGTATTAATTGGCAATCTTTTGTCTGATTTTTATTGTTATTTAAAGATACCCGATCTACTACAATCTCTTTTGCAACCTCACTATCAGGATACTCTATCTTCCCTGTTATGGTGATATCTTTGAAAGATACCTTATCCCGAACCATGCTCTTTTGAGCGACTGTCGGCCTTCCCCCCATTTCTAGTTTAAAAGCTGCTCTATCTCCTTCTTAAACGCCGATGCCAGCAGCCTGGTCCCACTCTGGTTAAGATGGAGCCCATCCTTTCGGAATAGGCTCCCCCTTCCCCAGAATGTTGCCCAGTTCCTAACAAATCTAAAGCCCTCCTCCCTGCACCATCGTCTCATCCACGCATTGAGACTCTGGAGCTCTGCCTGTCTCTTGGGCCCTGCGCGTGGCACAGGTAGCATTTCAGAAAATGCTACCCTGGAGGATCTGGATTTCAGCTTTCTACCTAAGAGCCTAAATTTTGCTTCCAGAACCTCTCTCCCACATTTTCCTATGTCATTAGTACCCACATGTACCAACACAGCCGTCTCCTCCCCAGCACTATATAAAATCCTATCTAGGTGACGCGTGAGGTCCGCCACCTTCGCACCAGGCAGGCAAGTCACCAGGCGATCCTCACGTCCACCAGCCACCCAGCTATCTATATGCCTAATGATTGAATCACCAAGTACAACAGCTGTCCTAACCTTTCCCTCCCGGGCAACATTTGGAGATATATCCTCGGTGCGAAAGGATAATACATCCCCTGGTGGGCAGGTCCTGGCTACAGGAGTACTTCCTACTTCACCAGGGTGATGCTCTCCTTCTAGGAGACCTCCCTCCTCCAAGGTAGCACAGGGGGTACCTGACTGGAGGTGGGACTTCTCTACAACATCCCTGTAGGTCTCCTCTATGTACCTCTCTGTCTCCCTCAGCTCCATCAAGTCTGCTACTCTAGCCTCAAGAGAACGGACACGCTCTCTGAGAGCTAGGAGCTCTTTGCATCGGGCACACACATATGACACCTCACCAATTGGGAGATAATCATACATGTGACACTCAATGCAAAAGATACCCTGGACCTAATAGCTTCCTTAAACTAGAGAGTCATTTTTTTTCTTTTTACTTTGCAGTCAATGCCTGAGCAAATCCTCATTTAGTACTCAATACTAAACAGGGATTGACTCCAGCACCAACAGGAAAAGGGGGAGGGGGAGAGAACTTACACCTGATACAGAAAATGGTGAAATGTTATCAAAATAGTTGCTTTTTTTTTCTGTCAACACATTTTTTTTAATGCCAGGGTAATGTGCATGCCATTTCTTTATTGCATTGTAATTAAAACATGTTCAGCATGTGCATTAGAAAACTGCACTGAAGCTCAGCATGCAATTCTAACACCAAGCTTAGTACATTGGCCCATTTGGAGTACTTAACAGCCACCAGTGTTACAACTGTAGCTAACATACATTCAACTATTTCACGCATCACACCCATATGAGTTACTACCAGTGGTGTGCTGGAGCAGGCTCTCACAGGCTCTCGAGAGCCGTTTGTTACGTTTTTAAGAATTTTGGGAGCCGGTTCTCCATGGCTACTTTAACAAATGGATCCCAAAATGTGGGCTTGGGCCCCTCCTGAATTCTCTTTTACTTTGCTGGCAAGAGAGAGCCCCCTGTTAACAATTTACCAGCACACCCCTGAGTATGTGGCATATACCTTCAAATACAACATATTATCTGTTTACTTTCTTATATTTCTTTTCAGACCTCTTCATCTGCCGAATAACTTGACAGCAACCCTTCTAGACATATAAACAGTACAATTCAACTTTCGCTACTCATTTTGAGTTATGTTTCTGCTTGCTAGAACTATTCATTTTTCTCTCCTGCTGTGAATGTTTTCTATATTTATTCATGTCATATTTGAATATCCTTCTGTTTTCACCAGAGATCACGGGTCCTAGATCGGCACTGCTGGCGAGGCCCACTCTCACTCCTGGGCTGGGTCGACGAGACTGATCAGGGGCCAGTGATGCGACAGGCTAGAAAAAGCCCTTACTGATTTTAATGTTAATATGCTCCTATTCTTTCCTTAAAAAACAAATTCAACTTATGGTGAAAATCACTTTTTATAGTCCACTATGTTGATATACGGTTTTATTATTACTACTATCACACATTCTTAATTATATATTCTCCTATGATTATCCATACTCATTGTATTTGAATCCAGACTTAAGATCTTAAAAAGCTTCTTATTTGATCTTTGGCACCTGTCTACCCTCTCACTCACTATGCACCCACATGGTTCATGTAAGGGCAGTGCTTATTCCTACTAGCATGGGATAAGACACTCTGGTCAGTTTTTTCAATTCTGGTTTTCACACAAGGTTCTTCACTTGCATCACCACACATGTATATATGGAGTCCCTCAAACACATGCACTCCCCTAAACTGTTTTCTGGAACCCTCTTCATTTCACATTACCACATTCTGAAAAACAATTACCCCTCTAATACACAGACAGTTTCTTTGAATATTAAGGGGCTGAATAACCCCATAAAAAGGGGGGGAAACTCCTGCTTTATCTTAAAATGTCTGAAAGCTAATTTGGCCCTCATTCAAGAGACTGATTTACTATTATCTGACACTAAACACCTTAAAGATACTATCTATTCTACTATAGCCTCCTCCTCAGAAAAAGATTGGCGTACCTATACTTATTCACTAATCTACGCAGTACACATTATTTAAACAATTATCAAATAGTTGTGGTAGAAGGGTAGGGATGCTGCTTTTAATCAACAGTAGCCCACTCACTGTTTTTAACATATACGCCCCTAATTCAGATGACCCTCAATGTTTTCACCATTTAACTGCTACAATAGCCTCTCTGGTCTCTGAATCAGTAACCTTAGGCAGTTACTTCAATCAGACTCACGACTTGGTAATGGACAGGAAATTAAAAACCTTTTACCGCCCCACCAAAGCAGCCTCTGCGATTGTGGTCTTTAAGAAAAACTTTAGGCCTTATAGACCCTTGGAGATTGCACCTTCTTCTCACCACCATATATAAGATACTCAAGGACTGATTATTTCCTAATCTGTAAACAACTTATGCCTCAAGTGATTCACAATGAAATCCTTAGTCAAACTATTTCAGTTCACTTTGCCATTTCCATATCCTTCTCTAACTTAGAAACACATTCCCCACAAAGCAACTGGAGATTTAATACATCCCTATTAGGTGGCAAAACATTTGTTACTCTACTTAGATCCAAAACAGAAGAATTCTTCTTTCACAACCCTACGACGGAATACTCCACCAACAACTGGTGGGATGCATACAAAGCAACCATCAGAGGTGTCATTATGTTCAGATAATATAAAACCATTAAGGAAACCAAAACCCAAAATAATCAAAACAATAAGGTAACCTTAAAGAGAGCGCTGAGATCCCAATGCATTAATTCTAAATCTTAAACAATTAATATAAATATTTGTGATATGGGAGCCCTCAGCATCCCCTCCTCTGCCCAATGAAATGGGGTAATGGGGCAGATGTCACAAAACAGGTCTATCCTATCACTGGCCTAATCACTGGTAAGAGGGAAAGGAAATGTATCTACATTGGTGTAATATACAGGTCAAAGCCTTCACAGTCAAAAGAAATGGACAGAGACTTAATTGAAGACATCCACAAAATAGCTAGAAAAGGGGAAGTACTATAGACAAGTGATTTTAACATGCCAGATGTAGATTGGGGTGTCCCTGCTGCACGGTTATCTAGAAGCAAAGAGATTTGGGATTCTCTATATGAAGAATTGTTTCAGCAGTGGGTAACACAACCAATGCGAGATAGAGATATCCTAGACCTGGTGTTAACAAAATGGAGAGAATATTTCTGATGTTACAGTGGAAGAACATTTGGCATCTAGCGATCACCGAATGGTGTGGTTCAATATTAAGACAAAGGAGGAGAGGGCTTACTCAAGATTGAAAGTCCTAGATTTCTGAGACAGGGGAATTTCTCAGGAAAGAGTTAGTTGGATGGGAACAGCTGAAGGAAGTGGAACAGCAGTGGACAAAACTGAAAGGAACTATTTAAAGGCGACAAACCTTTATGTTAAAAAAAATTACATAAAAATAAGAGGAAAAGAAGGCCGCTCTGGTTCTCGAACGCAGTAGCTGAAAAGAAGGTTAGCCTTCATATGTTACAAGAACACTCAGAAAGGGGAGGACAGGCAAAATCACCTGGAAAAGCGGTCAGGAATGTGAAGAGGCAAATAGAAGAAAAGATAGCTAATACAGTAAAACGACAAGACATTTTTCAGATACATAAAAGACAAGAGAAAGTGCCATAATACCATTGTGAGGCTCAAAGCTGAGGGAGAGGAATATGTAGAAGCTGTGAAGAAACAGTATTTTAGGTCTGTAAAATGTATTGGATATTTTCCTGTCTTGATTATGTCCTGAAGTGTATTTCTCTTATTTGGCCAGAAGGTGGTGTTTCTTTACTGTAAAACTGTTACAGAGAACCGAATATTCTTTTCTTTAACACAAGCAAGAAGCAGTATACTTTTAAATCTTGTTGACTGGGCTCTGAAGGACCAAGAGCTCTTTTCCTGTAGAGTGCACTGATTTTGCCTCCAGTCTTAGCCCAGGAGAAAAGAGAGACAGATCTCTTTGCTGAGGCTTGGTGAATTATGTATCCTTATCTCCCAGGTATTTTTTTTTAAGGAAGTATACAAATGTCTAGTTAATGTTATAACTAGCCGTTAAGCCCGTTAAAACGGGCGCGTATTGGAATGTTTTTTTTCCCAAGGCCCCCCTCCCGTTGCAGCTGCAAGGCCCCCTGCCATCCTCCTTCCCTGCCAGCTCCAAGGCCCCCTCTGTCCCTCCCTCCCAGCTCCAAGGCTCCTGCCCTCCCCCCTTCCCAGCTGCAAGGCCCCCTGCCCTCCCTCCCTCCCTCCCAGTTCCAAGGCCCCAGGCCCTCCCCCCCAGCTCCCAAGGCCCCCTTCCCTCCCTCCCAGTTCCAAGGCCCCCTGCTCTCCCTCACAACTGTAAGGGGCCCCATTCTCTCACAACTGTAAGGGCCCCCCTGCCCTCCCTCCCAGCTCCAAGGCTCCAGTCCTCCCCCCTTCCCAGCTGCAAGGCCCCCTGCCCTCCCTCCCTCCCAGTTCCAAGGCCCCAGGCCCTCCCCCCCAGCTCCCAAGGCGCCCTTCCCTCCCTCCCTCCCAGTTCCAAGGCCCCAGGCCCTCCCCCCCAGCTCCCAAGGCCCCCTTCCCGCCCTCCCCCCCAGCTCCCAAGGCCCCCTTCCCTCCCTCCCAGTTCCAAGGCCCCCTGCTCTCCCTCACAACTGTAAGGGCCCCCCTGCCCTCCCTTCCAGCTCCAAGGCTCCAGCCCTCCCCCCTTCCCAGCTGCAAGACCCCCCGCCCTCCCAGTTCCAAGGCCCCCCCAGCTCCCCAGGCCCCCCCAGCTCCCAAGGCCCCCTTCCCTCCCTCCCTCCCAGTTCCAAGGCCCCCTGCTCTCCCTCACAACTGTAAGGGCCCCCCTGCCCTCCCTCCCAGCTCCAAGGCTCCAGTCCTCCCCCCTTCCCAGCTGCAAGGCCCCCCGCCCTCCCTCCCTCCCAGTTCCAAGGCCCCAGGCCCCCCCAGCTCCCAAGGCCCCCTTCCCTCCCTCCCTCCCAGTTCCAAGGCCCCCCCTTCTTCCCAGCCAGCTGGAAGGCCCCCTTCAGTCCAGCCCTCCCAGCTCCAAGGCCCCCCTCCTTCTGAGACCTCCCATGTCCCCTCCCCCCCCCCAAGGTAGCCGCTACCACCCCCCCCTCCTTCACCCGGCCCGGGCCCTCTCTTCGTTATTCAACTTACAGCAGCGCCGAAACAGCAGCAAGCAGCAGCTCCCGTTGGCCTTCCTTCACTGCCTGTGCCTCGCCCTCGTGTGACGTCACGTCGGCGAGGGCGGGGCACAGGCAGTGAAGGAAGGCCAACGGGAGCTGCTGCTTGCTGCTGTTTCGGCGCTGCTGTAAGTTGAATAACGAAGAGAGGGCCCGGGCCGGGTGAAGGGGGGGGTGGTGGTGACTCCGGGGGGGGGGGCGGTAGCGGCTACCTTGGGGGGGGGGAGCGGTAGCGACGTCAGCGGTTCCCTCCCTCCTCTTCCGCGCAGTTTCCCTCTCTGTCCCGCCCCCTCCCCCCGTCACCACGTCTTGACGCGGGGGCGGGACAGAGAGGGAAGTTTCTACTGCGCATTTGCAGGTGAGTCGGTCACTTGCCATTTATAGGTTTGATTGATCCATATTTTAGTTACTGTATTTGTTTTGCTGATTGCACATTTTCTTTTGTTCAAGTGACAATAAACCTGTTTAGTTGGTTGACTCTGCATGTCTGGACCGATAAAGACTCCTGATGGTTTGTGTGTTGGGTCTGTAAGCGCTTTCTGGGAACTGTGGGACCACTGGGTGTGTGGCCCCAGTGACCTACAAATCACTGGGGATAATTGGAGAGCGGGATACTCACCAAGAGGCGGCTGTGACCCAGTCGGTGGGAAGAAGATGCTAGTGTAGAGCACAAGCGTCAAGTACAGGCAGATCTGATCTGTGCTGGGGATAGACCCTCTAGGTGGTCACGGGGTAACCCCAGGCGGGTGGCTAGGCATTTCGTGGCAGAAGCTGATAAGGATAAAGCTGAACTGCTCAACAATTATTTCTGTTCTGCATTCACAGATGAAAGGCTAGGGGTAGGACCACAGAAAACAAATGCTAATGGGAATGGATGTGTGGTAGACCGGGACAGATTCTCAGAAGACTGTGTTCATGAGGAGCTAGCTAAACTAAAAGTAGACAAAGAAATGGAGCCTGATGGGGTGCATTCAAGGGGTACTCAAGGAACTTGGAGAGGTCCTGGTAGCTGACCTCTTCAATGCTTCTTTAGAGTCTGGAGTGGTCCCAGAGGACTGGAGAAGAGCAGATGTGGTCCCTCTGCAAAACAGCGGAAGAAGGAGGTTGGAAATTACAGGCCTGTCAATCTGACCTTGGTGGTGAGCGAACTAATGGAAACGCTTCTAAAGCGGAGGATTGTGAGATTTCTCAAATCGAATGGACTGCAGGACCCGAGGCAACATGGTTTCAATAGAGGTAGGTCATATCAGACAAACCTGATTGATTTCTTTGACTGGGTGATCAACAGTTGGACTTGGGAGATGCGCTAGATGTGATGTACTTTGATTTTAGCGAAGCCTTTGACACAGTTCCGCACAACTGAGTGCCCTCAGTATGGGACCTAGAGTGACTGAATGGGTTAAAAAAATGGTTAAATAGAAGCAGCTTCTAAACTCTATAAAATTATACAATACACAGAACCCCACTATACTCGCCCACTCAAGAACAACTAGGAACAAACCCTAGGCATATCCCCCAACTCAATCAACTGGCAGGCACTATGGTCCAAATCACTCAGACCAACTTTATCAGCAACTATTACACAATCGTCATTGTTCATTATGCACAAAGCTTACTGGACACCCATAAAACTGTCCAAGCTCCCTAATTTCCCCACTTCAAGTCAATGCTGGTCCAGTCAACAGGAAGACAGGGACCTACCACACCTTCTCTTCTACTGGCCCAATGTTCAACATTTCTGGAAAAGTATCTGGGAAAGAATACTTACCATCATTCCTTTAGATAATAAACCTGACATCTCATATAGTAGTATCATTCTAAAAGCCTCACACTCTGATCTTCAATTATCTGACAAAACTTAATGCTTGCCATAGCCTTACATCTTATAGTTTTACATTCAACAGATAACTTGAAAACTTCACTGTAATGAATAGCCTCATATCTGTTCAACCAGAAAGTATGAAGCCCTAAATGATCTCCATATTCACAATTTCTCCTAGGCTCAAAAAACATGGTCTCCTATTGATAGTTACTATTACAATCCAGTGTGTAATTTACATATATTTCTCCTTTTACCTTTCTTTTCTCCTTCTCCCCTGCACATACAGATATGTTATATGCTCCAACTTGAATAGGTGATGTGATGGCACACTGTTTTACCATTTATGTTTGTTTTGACATGTTTTATCTTATCTCAAATACGGTACATGTTATGCTTGAACTATGTGCCGTTTTCTCAAACATATAACTGCACCAATTCTTCAATGTGTTTATGATATTCATAGTGCAAGATCTGTCCTATTCATGTACAATGTTTACTTGTTTTAACTTTGTAATTTTAAAATTCTAACATATTTTTTTAAATCACTTTACCAAATAAACCAGGTGTTGCTACATTCTTTTACCATATTTTGTTCTTTATCTGAGGCAGTTAGAAAGCAATAAACAAAAAAAAGGAAGAAAGAAGAAGCAACTGTGGAATTAAAACAGAAAGCAAAGCCAAATACAACAAAAATACCTGTTCTTACTATCAGTTTTTAGAAGACACACTGTGACCTCACAGTGGAGCTTTCCCTGAATTAGACCTACAACATACTGTAGTCACCTGGAACAAGCAGAATATAATCAGCCAGACATGGGCAGCTACATCAGCCACACAATTCCTCCCAACTCTCCTTGCAATTAAAATGAGAAACATTCCTGTTGCAGCAGGAAGAAACACTACAGCATGCCCATAGGATTTTCTAAGCTCTTCTGGGCTTTGGAAGGGCAGGTCCTAACTGTCACTATCTGCGATTACAACATCCACGTATGGCCAATTTATCCTGTTGTCCACGTAAAACACTTCACAAGTAAACAGTCTAATCAAACAGCAACATTTCTATCAACAAACTTATTCTGTACAGCACTGTGTCCGTCCAATTCACTAGAAAAGAAAGTGTTAAATACGGTCATGAAAACCATTACAGTGAAAAGTCATTCGGATTGGGCTCATGCAGGAGCTTCAATGCTCCAAGACCTGGGAAAGAGAGGGAAAACAGAGACTACAGTGGGGAACACGGAGAAAATAGAGAAAGCAACTTAGGGAGAAGCCTCTTTGTTTCCAACTCTCACGTTCAGTAGAGCTAGAGTCAAGAGCAGAAAAAGAAAAACGGGCGGCTTTTAAAGGAATAATAAGAATACTAACAGCACTGGCGAAGAGGTGGATATCCCAGCACTTCCGCTCTTAGTAGTCGCTTTCTTTCTTTCTTTCTTTTGGCCCCGCCCCCTTCCTATGCCGTCACTAACCGGAGAGCGGAAAGGACGCCACAGCACACAAGAAGACGAAACGCACATTCTAAGCCTCGCTCTGGTGCGTCTCACAAGGTTTAATAGACAGGAGGTGAACTGACGTCAGAACGCTGAACCCAGTTAGGTCAATCTAAGTGTCTGTTTCCCAGCGCAGTTGTCATCCCCGTTCACTCAAAACAAAACAAGCAAACCTATGAGCTGCTGCATCCACCCTGTCGTTCGTTATTGTTGGTAGCATTTTTTATTTAATCTCGCTTATATTTTCAAACATGCCAGCTTGTACAGTAGAGTCAAGGAGGTTTAATGTGTGGAAGTGAGCCTATCTAGTCCACTGTAAGCAAAGAAGCCAACTAAGACAATCTAAGTTTCCCCTTCCCAGCATAGCCGTCATCCCCGTTCACTCAAAACAAAGCAAGCAAACCTATGTGCTGCTGCATCCACATTGTCGTTTTTTTTTTTTATTGTTGGTCCATCTGTAACAAGTCTAAAGCTGGCTCAATTGGACAGGCAGTGCCTTAAAGGTGGAGGACAAAAGTTTGTTGTTTTGTTTTGTTTTCGTATTTTTTGGACAGATTTTTATGTAGATATATATATAATGAAATAACAATGGAATATCATTAAAACAGCTTAAACTGGTAGAAACAGCAATTTTAAACTCTGTATTTTGTGCTCATTTTTCTACACTCAAAACTAAATAAAAACACTGTATACAATACAGATGGCCAAATTTCAGTGAGGATATCTTGTTTCCTGATGGGTTCATCTTAAATTTTGTTATAATCTGCCTTGGGGGAGGGGGCGCTAGAGAGCAGTTAAAGAATGGCAGCATGATTAAGGAGCTCCTCACCTCCCTGGCTCGATAACATGATTTAACCTTCCTTTTCTGCAAGTAAGAAGTATATATTTGCTTAATAACACTTCATTAATGGCTACTAGCAAACAATCAAAGAGTGAGTCAACTCTTACATTGGGTTCCAGCTCTAAACGATCAAAACCGGATCTATCATCGCTGGATAAAGTTACAAGAGACAAGCCTGACGTCGTTGCTACTTTTGCTTTAATAACGGAGCAACTTACCTCGATAACCGGAATGCTCTCTGAGAATTCTTCAGATGTAAAATTTATCAAGGCAGAGGTGGCTCGCATCAATGCGCATCTTGATTTGTTTGAAGGAAGAATAGATCAAGTAGAACAACGCCTTAGCTGCATGGAAGATCAGGCCCTAGTATTTCAACATGCTACTAAAATGGTGCAGGATATGCAACTAGCCATGGACGACGCAGGGAATCGACAGCGTCGGAACAATATCTGTCTGCTAGGTCTTCCAGAGCATTCAGAGGGGGGAAAATCCCATTAAATTTCTTGAGGAATTTATCCCAAAGCTACTGAAGATCTCTTTTCAGCATTCTTTTGAAATAGAAAGAGCACACAGAGTTCCATCTGGTAATTTTTCTGGTGAGAAAACGCCACACCCTATTATAATGGAAATCCTTCGTTTTCCTCAAGTCTCTGAAATTCTGCAACTTGTTAAGAGGCAACAGAACATTAAGTGGAATGGTAATCACCTTCCATTTTTACCAGACTTCACCAAAAATACAGTGGATCTTCAAAGGAAATTTCTAAATCTTCGTCCTTGTCTGAGGGCTTTCAATGCCAGATTTGGTCTTTTAAGCCCTGCTCGCATGAAGGTGATGCATCTTGAAATCACAACAATTTTTCCTGATCCTGTTATTTTGGAAAAATATATTACTGATCATGAAGGGGCCCGTATGCAAACAACTACGTGACTCATGTAAAGACATTTTGTAATCTTTTTCATGAGATGGTATATGCGTTTATATTATATATACCATGACCTGTAAGTAGTCGTGCACTTATATTTGAAGGTTAATAGTACCTAATATTTCTCTTTTAGGGAGGAGGATGAGTTTTTCTTTTTCATCTTCATTCACTTTCTCACCTCCGGGAGACGCCTAAGGGAGATTCAGATTTTATGGTATACTCTTTTATTGTTATTTTTACATTTTTATGCCATGACTGTTCTGTTTTTATTTTTCTTTGTGTTAACGTTAATGTAATATCCTATACAATGCAACAGTGTTTGACGTAATTTAGGTGCCTTATCTGCTCATTTTCAAAAGGGAAGGGCGCCCATCTTCAGACACAAATCGGGAGATGGCCGCCCTTCTCCTGAAGCCGCCCAAATCGGCATAATGGAAAGCTCATTTTGGGCAATCTCAACTGCAGGCCGTCGCAGGAGCAGACAAAGTTTAAGGGGGCATGTCGGAGATGTAGCGAATGCGGGACTGGGGCGTGGGTAAGAGATAGGCGCCCTGGGCTGATAATGGAAAAAAGAAGGGCGGCCCTGACGAGCATTTGGCTGACTTTACTTGGTCCATTTATTTTCACGACCAAACATCAAAAAGGTGCCTGAACTGACCAGATAACCACCAGAGGGAATTAGGGATGAACTCCCCTGACTTCCCCAGTGGTAATTAACCACCTCCCACCCTGAAAAAAACAACTTGAAAAACTTTTGTCTTTTTTTTTAGAGTATGTTAAATTGTATAATTGATCTGGCACTAATATTATCTCTTTAAATTTTAGAGGTGTGTTTAAATTGTATGAGTTTGTAACTATGGGGGAATGTGCAGTGAAGCCTGTTACAAGGCTTCTGTTTGGCTGTCTGAGGCTCCAGGGAGAGCTGGGAGTCTGAGGGGCATGTGAGGCAAGCCTGATGGTCAGGGTAGAAGGTGGCCAATAGGAGCCAGGATCTGGTAAAAGGCATGAATTTGGGCCGATTAGGTGGCAGGAGGCAGCCTGACCCATAGATTGGCACAAATTTCAAGCCAATCCAGGGGACAGGAGGGGTGGAACAGCAGAAAAAGAATAGCAGCCCAGAGGCAACCTGGGAAAGAGAAAGGCAAGCCCGGGCAAAGAGAGGAGGCTGAAAGCATGCTCTAAGAGGAGAAGATCGGATCCCGGCAGGAGTGTGCTGCAAGCTGGGGCAGAGAAGGGCATGCTCAGGCAAGAAGAGGCAGCTGCAGGCTGAAGGAGAAGAAGATCAAACCGAAGCAGGAGTAAGCTGCAGGCTGGAAGAGAAGGACCCACTGACGAGCCCCAGATGAAGAGAGAGAACTGGTGAGTCCTGTAAGGGGCCGGGCACCAAAGCAGACAGAAACAGAGGAGGAGGAGAAGGGGATCTGGAGCGAGCCGGGGGCAAAAGAGGAGCCGAGTTGCAGGGGAACAGGCGAGCTGGGGCCAAGAAGAGAAGCTGTAGCAGTAGCCACAGAGGCCATTCTTCAGGCAGACAGAGAAGCAGAAGAGGAAGAGGGACCACACTGGGGAGCTGAGACGTGTTGGGAGCAGTGCAGAGCTGAATAGAGAGCAGCGTGGCAAGGGACCTGAATCCCAGAGAAGTCCACCCATTGCATCCCTCCGTGTGTGTGTTTGCCTGTCCAGAGAGGAGAAAGCCGGCCGTGTGACTGCCTGTCCTGTAAAAAAGAGGCCTATCCGGAAAGGGAAGAAGCCCCACAAAGAGAGAGACACCCCCCCCCCCCCGCACTGAGCGCCCAGACTCCAAAGGAACCTTTTTAGAGCGTCTGCCAGCGTGTCTGCCTCAGGAGGATCCAGCACAGAAGCCTACTAGTTCGAGAGTCCACACCTAAGCGATCCTGCCCTGGGGGAAGGAGCTGCCCAGCCTATGCCTCGAGCCCTGTGAGTGCCTGCAGTTAAGGGCCTGCCTCTAGGAGGTTTAGTTTAGCAGTCCACCAGTTTGAGTAGAAGGTGTATAGCAACATAAAAGAAAAGGGGTCATGAATTAGGAGGGCTAGATAGGAATTTCCCTTGCCTATCTTTTTATTTGAATTTAGTTAGCCCACAAGGTCCCTTGCCAAAGAAAATACTGATTGAGGTTAGCACACACAATAACTACAGGGAGTCAGGATTTTCATTTTTTTTAAGTTCTTTGAGTCAGAGCAGTAGGTATCCTGAAGTTCCTGAGCCAGTGAGCTGACCTCACCAACTGAGGAGACATGGATGTGGAGAAGACCAAGGTACCCAACGCAAGAGAGCAGCGATGCTAGTGAAGATTTGATGCACCGGTAACATTCTTGTGTGCACATAAATTGAAAAAAAAAAAAAAAAATATATATATATATATATATATATATATATATATATATATATATATATCAGATCTGAGTACAATAATTGGGGTGGTGTACATGTTTGAGATGGTTTGTGTTATTGCAAAAGTGGGATCGGGGTCTTGGTAACTGTAATTGTAGTTTTGAACATCTTATTGTCTTTGTAACTTATCACCAAGTATTTAACACCTTGCACTATTTTTATTTAATACCAGCAAACTTTAACAATTAGTACCAACATTTAGGAACATATCCAAATGTTTCTATTTACTTTACCATTTAATAAAATATTTAATATTTTTCTTGTCAAATCCCTCGGTTGCGTGGAGTTTATTTGGGAACCCTATTTGAAACTGTGACATTCCTATATATTTATTTCTTTACTTATTGTAATTATCTGCTCCACCACTAGGGGGTTTACAGTAACTATAAATTATTTGATGCACTACTGTGTTTCCCCGAAAATAGGACATCCTCCGAAAATAAGACTTAGTAGAGGTCTTGCTGCAATTTGAAAATATAAGGCCTCCCCCGAAAATAAGACCTAGCAGGGGAGGCCTTATTTTTCGGGGAAACATCAGGGTCACCCCCCCACCCGAGATCGCCGGCTCCCCCCCTCGATCGGCGGCTCCCCCCGCCCTCAGTCACTCCCGGAACTAACCTCTTAAATGCTTCCTTTCACCTTCGCACTCGCCGCAAGCAGCAGGGCAGGCCACTCCTTCCTTCCGTGTCCCGCCCTCGCCTGACGTTACGTTACGTCAGGCAAGGGCGGGACATGGAAGGAAGGAGTGGCCTGCCCTGCTGCTTGCGGTGAGTGCGAAGATGAATGGTGAAAGGAAACGTTTAAGAGGTTAGTTCCGGGAGCGACTGAGGGCGGGGGGAGCCGGCAATCGAGGGGGGGAGCCGGCGATCTTGGGTGGGTGGGCGACCTCAGGTGGGGAGGAGCGACCCGATGTTTCCCCGAAAAATAAGGCCTCCCCTGAAAATAAGACCTAGCGGGTCTTGGGGAGCAAAAATTAATATAAGACAGTGTCTTATTTTCAGGAAAACACGGTATTAGCGGTAGCAATCTCTACTATTATAAAAAAAAACTGGAAAAATCATAAACTGGTTTCTTTTTGCTTTTGGTGGGCTACTCTATGTATGACTATTAAATATTAAAAAATACTAGCTGAACGTACCAATTCTTTACCGTTATTTCATAAAACATGGGAACAAGTAGCCAAATGTTGTCAAATTTCAACTGTGAATTAACTCCTGTCTGTTTTGTTCTTCTTTAACCGTCTGTAATGGCATTCTGTATTTAAGGATATTGCATTGTATAGAATTTTTAATGACATCCTGGTTAGGACTGTGTTTCTTTTGTTTATTTGTATATTTGTTGAAAACTTAATAAATACATTTGAACTTAAAAAAAAAATAATCTACCTTGGGAAGCCTGGTGTTATAAAGATGATGGATTATATTGAAATTAAATGGAAGTAGATTCAACTCTCCTTTCATTTGGGCATGTTGAATCATATCTTCATCTGTTTTGTAGACGTTTACCTTTTAGATACACAAATGGATTATTCTGTTGTTTGAGCATTTTTCATGGACAAGTGGTTTATAAGTCAAAATAATAAAAATATTTTCTGTCAAACAGATCTCTAATTTGTTTTGACATAACTAAATGGACCATAAGCCCCTAATGCAGTCCATTGATTTTCATATATTTTGTTCTTGTGATGGCTATTTGCAAGATTTTGTGTTACTTCTCAGTGTCTGGTAGGGGAGAGAGTTTGTGTTGCTCTCACTGATATGACACCAGTTTGAACAGAATGTTTTGTTGTAACTCTACTTCTGTTCTGTACCTGTTGCTGGAATTTTATTGGTTGATATGGAAATATTCCATGTGAATGAAATAGTTGTACTCTATGGAGCCAGTTCTGTATCTGGGCGCCACAGTGGCAATGCTGCATGCTGAGCGCTGATTCTCTAATGGCATCTGTGTACCAAAATGCCATTAGAGAATACTAGTCTAAGTTAGCATCGATGCACCTAAATGTAGGGGTGAACAGTTAGGCCAGGTCTAGGGTTATCATATGTCTGTGTTTACCCAGACGTCCTCTTTTTGTGGGGCATCTGGGTAGGTTTTTCCAGCCTGCCCATTTGTCCAGGTTTGAGGACAGGCTAGCTAGCAGGCAGGTGAGTCTCAGAGTGCCCTCCCCTCACATAACTTATAATGCCCTGGTGGTCCAGGGGCCTCTTCGGGGCAGGAAAGAACCCCACTCTTTCCTGCCCTGTGCTGCCACTCACCGCTCGCTTGCTGCAGGTGCTGCCACTCACCGCTCGCTTGTTGCAGGTGCTGCTTCAAAATGTCTGCTGAGAATTCAAGTGGCGGCCTTGCGAGACTTCCACAAAAGTCTTGCGAGGTCACCGCTTGAAGTCTCGGCAGACATTTTGAAATGATGCCTGCAGTGAGTGATCGGTGGCAGCGCCAGGCAGGAAAGTGTGGGGTTCTTTCCTTCCCTAAAGAGACCACTAGACTACCAGGGCACAATAAAGTATGGGAGGGGATGTGAATGGAGTCATGTGGGTGGGTGGAGGGAGGAAGGGAGAGAGTGAGCTGTAAAAAAAATGTGGGTGGAGGGAGGCTAGAAAAAAAGATTGGGGAGGGGGGTGTGCATGGGTGGAGGAAAAAGAAGAAAATACATAGAAGGGGATGGAGAGGAGACGGGGGTATGCTGCTCATGGATTGGAGGGGATAAAAAGGGAGACATGCTCATGAAATATACATTTGTAAGCATTTCATGAGCATGTCATGTACACTTTTCATTTTGTGTTTGGCTTTCTTGTGAGGGTCAACGTGACTATGCTGCGCAGGGCCATGGTGTCTGAATTTTATTTTGTGTCCTTTTTGTCACCCAAAACTTTTTGATATCCAGTCAGAGTTCAATGATCATTCATTTAGACAGATATGGATCACCTTCTCTTACTTCAGCTGTCAATTCACTGTTTCAACACTTTTTAAGATTCTTATAGATTTTTAAGTGACCTCAGTGATGCTCACCGCCCACCACCCTTACAGGTTTTATGTGGCGATATCAATAGCATCAACCTCTTCATAGGTTCACTGTTAAGATATTACTCTCACTTTTAGAAAAGTATTTAATGAATTATTTATTAGCTTATCTTATCAGAGTTATGTTCAGTCGGACCCAGGGGTTCTATTGTCCGACATGCATGTTTCGCTCAAAAAAGTGAGCTGTCTCAAGGACACACCCCCTGCAAACTTTTTAGTGCCAGCTCTGCATATTATCTCATGAGATGAGACAATAGAACCCCTGGGTCCGACTGAACAGGCAAAGGGTTAAATCCACTTGTTAAGCCCCCCCCCCCCCCCACGCCCTACAGAAGCGGTGTAAGCCTCTGTGTTCTATTACTCAGGAACCTATAGACAATAACATAAGGTATTCTTCTTTACCGTGTATGTATGCACCTTAATGCAATACCATTGTAACTTTGCTAACCGGAAATGGCAATCGCCACTATGGCTAGGGTTACCATATGGCTCCAGAAAAAGGAGGACGGATTGAGCCAGCCGGGTTTTACTTCAATTGCTTTTAATGGAAGTAATTGAGCCAGCCGGGTTTTACTTCCATTGCTTTCCATTGTCTACGGCAAATGTAAGCCACATTGAGCCTGCAAATTGGTGAGAAAATGTGGGATACAATTGCTACAAATAAATAAATAAAAAGTTGTACAATCCGATTTCAGATTGCGCTACAATCGACCTGGCTTGCGGGGAAACCCTCTAGTTCAGGATGGAGTTAACAATCAACTTGAGCCATGTATCACCCTTTCGTTCCACACTCGTAGCTGGGAGGAGTGGATCATGTGTCCGCATGTGTGTGCAGCCTGCAGTTTCACTCTAAATCAGCAGAGCGTGTCATAGTCCTTGAGACCTGCAGGGTGCAGCCCTGGCTCTATGATTCGAGGAGAGGGGCAGGAAACAGAGAATGAGGCCAGAGGTTTCTGTGATCAGCTGCCAGACGGTGCTCATTCTGATTCCCCCGGTTCCTTGAGGACACCTAAGAAAGTGAGTTCCCTTCCACGTTTTTCTACAGCAGTAGCAGTACAGTTTATTTCCTGATTAGCACCACATATTACAGGACTGTAACGGGTTGAAGCGTTAAGAGGTGTTTTGTGTTCTTTTGCATATTCTCGTAGATAGTAGTACAGGTTTATTCTGCTTTTTTCAGTAAGTTTCTCCTAGACGGTAATTTGGGCTGGCTGGGGGACTGCCTTCGATAGAAGACAGCTGCAAACGAAGGAGCAACGTAGTAATAATTTACTATAATCCTTTGACTCCATGGCTTTGAGTTGCTGATAATCCATCAGATTATTCTCTCTGGAAAGCCAGATGCTTTATCACTCGTTTCTGAGTAACTTGATGTAGTAGCAGTGTTAGTCCACGTTTAAAGGTAATAAATAAAAAGAAAAGATAATAAGATGATACCTTTTTTATTGGACTAGCAATACATTTTTGATTAATTTTTCAAGGTAACCCTTCTGCAGAAATAAGCAAATATAATGTTGGCAAATATTATTTATTTTATTTATTTATTGCACTTGTATCCCACATTTTCCCACCTATTTGCAGGATCAATGTGGCTTACAAAAACCTGTTATGGCATCGCCATTCCAGGATAAAAAGATACAGTTGGTGTTAGAAAGACGTTGCTTAATGGTTCCCATGAATGGGATGCAAACATACCAGGCTATAATCTATTTAGGAAGGATAGAGAGGGTCGAAAAGGAGGAGGAGTAGCTCTGTATGTAAAGAATGATATCATGGCGACTGAAATGACAGGGACCTGGGGAAAAGAAGAAGCGATATGGATCACCTTAAAAAGAGAGGATAGAACCTCTGTCCACGTGGGTGTTGTCTACAGACCCCCGACACAATTAGATGAACTAGATAAAGATCTGATCGCAGATATTCAAAAATTAGGAAAGAAAAAAGAGGTTCTGTTGATGGGAGATTTCAATCTGCCAGATGTAGATTGGAAGGTTCCGTCTGCGAAATCAGAAAGAAGTCGAGAGATCGTGGATGCCTTCCAAAGTGCTCTGCTCAGACAAATTGTGACGGAACCCACAAGGTAGGGAGTGACGCTGGATCTGGTGCTCACAAATGGGGATAGTGTGTCAAATGTCCGAGTGGGTGCACACCTGGGAAGCAGTGACCATCAAACGGTTTGCTTTGATATGACGGCTGAAGTGGAGGGCGGCAACTCTAAACTCAAAGTCCTGGATTTCAAGCGTGCTGACTTTAGTAAAATAGGGGAATACCTGAGGAAGGAGCTGATGGGCTGGGAGGACGTACAAGAAGTGGAAGAACAGTGGTCCAGGCTGAAAGGGCCACAGACCTTTATGTAAGGAGAGTAAATAAAAGCAAGAGAAAAAGGAAACCGATATGGTGAGAAAATAAAGGCTAAAGAGTTGGCGTTCCAGAAATATAAAAAATCTCAAGAAGAGGAACACGGGGAGGAATACCGGATGAAACTGAAAGAAGCCAAGAGAGAGGTACGTCTGGCGAAGGCGCAAGCGGAAGAACAAATGGCTAGAAATGTAAGGAGGGGTGACAAAAATTTCTTCAGGTATATTAATGAAAGGAGAACGACTAAAAAGGGAATTGTGAGACTAAAAGATACAGCAAAACGCTATGTAGATAATGATGAAGAAAAAGCCAATTTGCTAAATAGATACTTTTGTTCTGTTTTCACTGAAGAAAATCCTGGAGAAGGACCACGAGGGACTGGCAAAAGTACACCTGAGAATGGAGTGGATAGAGCACCGTTCACGGAAGAGAGTGTGTATCAACAACTTGGAAAGCTAAAGGTGGACAAAGCCATGGGACCGGACGGGATCCACCCCAAAATATTGAGGGAGCTCAGAGAGGTTCTGGCGGGTCCTCTTAAAAATTTGTTTAATAAATCCTTGGAGACGGGAGAGGTTCCGAGGGATTGGAGAACGGCGGATGTGGTCCCTCTTCACAAAAGTGGTGCTAGGGAAGAAGCTGGAAACTACAGGCCGGTAAGCCTCACTTCAGTTATTGGAAAAGTAATGGAAGCAATGCTGAAGGAAAGGATAGTGAATTTCCTGGAAGCCAATAAGTTGCAAGATCTGAGACAACATGGTTTTACCAGAGGGAAATCGTGCCAAATGAATCTCATTGAATTCTTTGATTGGGTAACTGGCGAATTGAATCATTGACATGCTATAGACATAATCTACTTAGATTTTAGCAAAGCTTTTGACACAGTTCCCCACAGGAGGCTCTTAAATAAACTCGATGGGCTGAAGATAGGTCCGGAAGTGGTGAACTGGATTAGGAACTGGTTGACGGACAGACGACAGAGGGTGGTGGTAAATGGAGTTCGCTCGGAGGAGGGAAAGGTGAGTAGTGGAGTGCCTCAGGGATTGGTGCTGGGGCCGATTCTGTTCAATATATTTGTGAGTGACATTGCCGAAGGATTACGAGGTAAAGTTTGCCTTTTTGCAGATGACACCAAGATTTGCAACAGAGTGGACACCCCGGAGGGAGTGGAAAACATGAAAAAGGATCTGAGGAAGCTAGAAGAATGGTCTAAGGTTTAGCAATTAAAATTCAATGCGAAGAAATGCAAAGTGATGCACTTAGGGAGTAGAAACCCAAGAGAGACTTATGTGTTAGGTGGTGAGAGTCTGATAGGTACTGAGGGGGAGAGGGATCTTGGGGTGATAGTATCCGAGGATCTGAAGGCAACGAAACAGTGTGACAAGGCGGTGGCCGTAGCGAGAAGGTTGCTAGGCTGTATAGAGAGAGGTGTGATCAGCAGAAGAAAGGAAATATTGATGCCCCTGTACAAGTCGTTGGTGAGGCCCCACCTGGAGTATTGTGTTCAGTTTTGGAGGCCGTACCTTGCAAAGGATGTTAAAAAAATGGAAGCGGTGCAAAGAAAAGCTACGAGAATGGTACGGGATTTGCGTTCCAAGACGTATGAGGAGAGACTTGCTGACCTGAACATGTATACCCTGGAGGAAAGGAGGAACAGGGGTGATATGATACAGACATTCAAATATTTGAAAGGTATTAATCCACAAACAAATCTTTTCCGGAGATGGGAGGGCAGTAGAACGAGAGGACATGAAATGAGGTTGAAGGGGGGCAGCCTCAGGAAAGATGTCAGGAAGTATTTTTTCACAGAGAGGGTGGTGGATGCTTGGAATGCCCTCCCGCGGGAGGTGGTGGAGATGAAAACGGTAACGGAATTCAAACATGCGTGGGATATGCATAAAGGAATCCTGTGCAGAAGGAATGGATCCTCAGAAGCTTAGCCGAAATTGGGTGGCGGAGCAGGTGGGGAGAAGAGGGGTTGGTGGTTGGGAGGCGAGGATAGTGGAGGGCAGACATATACGGTCTGTGCTAGAGCCGGTGATGGGAGGTGGGACTGGTGGTTGGGAGGCGGGAAGTACTGCTGGGCAGACTTGTACGGTCTGTGCCCTGAATAAGGCAGGTACAAATCAAGGTAAGGTATACACATATGTTTGTCTTGTTGGGCAGACTGGATGGACCGTGCAGGTATTTTTCTGCCGTCATCTACTATGTTACTATCCAGCTTATAATCAAAAGTAATCGCGAAAAGCGTATAATCAAAAGCTACATTTGTGATAGCTTCGCTGCTTTCCCTTCGCCTCGCCGGCAAAAGTTCAAAGGGGCGTGTTGGCGGTGAAGCGAAGGCGGGACATGGGCAGGCTTGGGCGTGCCTACCAGATGGCCGGCTTTCGCAGATAATGGAAAAATAAAACCCGGCGATAAGCAGTATTTCGCCGGGTTTACTTGGTCCTTTTATTTTCACGACCAAGCCTCAAAAAGGTGCCCTAACTGACCAGATGACCACCGGAGGGAATGGGGGATGACCTCCCCTTACTCCCCCAGTGGTCGCCAACCCCCTCCCACACTAAAATTATTAAAATACAAACCTTTTTTGCCAGCCTGTATGCCAGCCTCAAATGTCATACCCAGCACCCTGACAGCAGTATGCAGGTCCCTGGAACAGTTGTTGTTGGTTGCAGTGGACTGCAGAAAGGCAGAGCGAGGCCCATCCCCCCCTACCTGTTCCACTTGTGGTGGGTAATGTTGAGCCCTCCCAAACCCCCCAAAACCCACTGTACCCACATGTAGGTGCCCCCCTTCAGCCCTTAGGGCTAGGGTAATGGTGCACCCTTGTGGGCAGTGGGTTTTGGGGGGATTTGGGGGACTCAACACACAAGGGAAGGGTGCTATGCACCTGGAAGCTAATTTGGTTGTTTATAAAAGATGTTTGAAGTGCCCCCTAGGGTGCCCGGTTGGTGTCCTGGCATGTGAGGGGGACCATTGCACTACAAATGCTGGCTCCTCCCACGGCCAAATGCCTTGGATTTCGCCGGGTTTGAGATCGCCGGCAGTTTTTTCCATTATCGCAGAAAAACAAAACTGGCGATCTCAAACCCGTATTATCAAAAAAAAAGATGGCCGGCCATCTTTTTTGAAAATACGGTTCCAGCCAGCTGTTGTGCCGCCGCCAAAATAGATCGCCGGCGACGTTCGATTATTCCCCTCCACGTTACTATGTTATTAAGGATGACAAGAAAGCTGATCAAACAGTTAAAGAAAGAAGACAATCAGAATAAGGGTGGAGTGGTGATGTGTTATAGTTAGAATATATAAGTGGAACAAACCCATTTCAATGACAGTCTTAAAGGAAGAGGGTGGTGTGGGTAAGATAAGAAACAGGGAGAGCTGGATGGGTGAGAGATAGGAAGAGATGGATGGATGATAAGAGGGTGACAAAGCAGTATAATTTTATGGTTTATAATGGGCTAGAAAACCCAGACCTTTGTTAAGTCCTGTCTGGTGGGTGTCAAAATATTTAATCATTTTGACTTCAAAGGTCTTACATTCCTGGATTGTCTTAAAGTTTCCTTTTAGTATTCTCTCCATAAAATCATTGATGCAGTGTTCTGGTTTTGTAAAGTCCAGTCCTACAGAGGTGATATCCTGGTTGGCATTATCTTGTGTCATATGATGTCTATGTAGATTAAATCCTGTTTTTAGTAGCTGGTTTGTTTCTCCAATATAGCACCCTTCTTCAAACTTTCAGTGTAAAAAAAAGTGTGAAAAATGTAGGAAAATACAGTTGATTTGTAGTTATATATTTATTAGGATCTATTTACCACCTTTTTGAAGGAATTCACTCAAGGTGGTGCACAGTAAGAATAGATCCAACTTGAGCAATAGGCAATTACAGCAATAAAAATATTCACATAGCAATACAAAGTATGGCATAGTATACTACTTACAATGTCAACACAATATGTAATAGAACATTTGAATTGATAGTGAAGGGTAAAGCAAAGATGGAACATATAGATAGGTAAGAGAGTAAGAAGAGTTAGAAAGTAAGGTGACTAATTTAAAGAAAGTTGCACAGGAGGTCAGAGAGATGGTTAAATATTATCTCAGCTAGGTTAGGAGTGGATAAACATGTCCTGCTGCAGTATGTGCAGCCCAAGTCACTTCTTGTGTGTGTGTGAGTGAAACTAACAAGTTAGTTTCTTCTTCCATTAAAGGCCTGGTTGAAGAGCCAAGCTTTCACCTGCTTCCTGAAGTAGAGGTAGTCGTGTGTTAAGCGGAGCCTTTCAGGCAGTGGCGTAGCCAGACCTGACATTTTGGGTGGGCCCAGAGCTAATATGGGTGGGCACTATAGATAGATAGATAGATAGATAGATAGACAGACATGAGTAGTGTTTCTGCCACGCACCAGTCCACCCAGAGAAAACCGCCGGTGCCTACACTTTTTTTTTTTTTTAAATTTTAAACTACGCACTGCAGAGACCATCCCCACCCAAAAACCCACCAAAATGAGAGAAAGACAACTTTTTTAAAAGTAAGCTAGCTTGCCACTATTAAAATTTATTGTTGGGGAATTTTTAGGTGGGGATGGGCTCCTCATTGCCCTAGGGCGGCACTGGCAGTGAAACGTGATGTCTACACCCCCCCCCCCCATCCAGAAGCCCACTACCAGACCACAGCCATCATTTTGATAACAAAAGAGTGATCAAAATGCTGGCAGGTCATGGGGGTGGGCTTCTGGGTGGGGGGTGGGCTCTTCACTGCAGGGCAAAAAAAGATATATTTTAATTAAATATATACATTTTTTGCCCTAGGCAGTGAGTGAAGTGCTTACCCCACCCAGAAATTCTACAACAATAATTTTTATTAGTACCCACCAGGCCCCAGCTAGCTTAATTAAAAAAAATTACATGATGATAAAATTATGATGTAAGAAAAACCAAAAAGCAGTTACAATTTTATTACCTGCTGCTGGGCTGGCAGCTGTTGCTGCTTGACAGTGCACTGGCAGTAAAGTTATCTGGGGCCACAGGATCCGATTCTCGAATGATCTCTTCTTCTCTCAATTCGAAGACCACCTTTCCAGGGAGGGCAGGCAGGGCCAGGCTGAGGCTCGCACAACCCTGCGTGCATGCATGTGGCCATGTGCAACTATTTTTTTAGCCTGCCCTCCCTCAGACCACGTCACGACTCATGAGCGAGCGGATGAGGAGCCAAGCCGAGCGAGAGCGAGGCTGAGAGCACGCCGCCGCGCACAGCCACGTCCGGGTCCGCTACCGCGTGAGGATGAAATCTGTGGATAACTAACCACGACGGCAACGTACTCTCTGCCTCTTAGCCCAAAGGTAGGTGGGCTGGGCTGAATCTGATTGATCATTGGATCCCTGAGTGCGGGTGCCTGCGATCGCGATGCGATGCGACGTACCCTAGGCTGTGTGCGCTTGGGTGGTGGGCGGGCCTGAAATCGGAGCCTGTGTCGACTCAGAGAGGACAGATCAGCTGCCAGAGCACCGCGGTGCTGTCTCTCTGCCATCAGGCTAAGCTGCTGCGCTCGCTGCTGCTGCAGTTGTGTGACGCTTGGGTGGGCGGGCCCACCCGGGCGGGCCCACCCAGGCCCACCCGTAGCTAAGCCCCTGCTTTCAGGCAGTGCATTCCAGAGTGTGGGGGCTACTCCAGGGAAGGCTAGCTTACAGGTATCACATCCTGTAATGTCTTTTGGAGAGGGTGTGGTTAGTGATAGTCGTTGAGAGGACCTTAGTGTCCTTGGCGGTGGGTAGAGGATCATCCTATTCTTCAGGTACTCGGGACCATTTCCTTTAAGGGCCTTGAAGAACAGACAGAGTTTTAAAATTGTCTCTCCAACTGGGTTTGCTCTGCAAACCTTTTGTTTCCCTTTCTGAGGACCTACAAACTGGAGAGAAAACAGCAAAGGGCTTTTTTGATTGTTGTCTACTACTACTACTTATCATTTCTATAGCGCTGCTACACATGCGCAGCACTGTACACTTGAACATGAAGAGACAGTCCCTGCTCGACAGAGCTTACAATCTAATTAGGACAGACAAACAGGACAAATAAGAGATAAGGGAATTACTCAGGTTATGGAATTTTCCCCCGGATTATATGTAGCGTGACCTAAGTTGCATGCACAAATCCAGTAGTATTCTGGATATGCGTGCACAACTTAATTAGCAAGCCAATCAGTGCCAATAATTGCCTCTTAACAAGCAATTATTGGCATTAATTAGAATTTACATGCAGAACTGTCTAAGGGCCCTGTTTACTAAGAAGCGTTATAGGCGCGTTAAACCATGTACGTGCCTACAATATCCCTATAGGCGCCTACATGGTTAGTGCGCACACTAAGTGTAGGTGCGCTAAAAACACTAATGCACCTTAGTAAACAGAGCCCCAAGTGTATTCTGTAACATGATGCGCGTAAATTCTAAGTCGCATAGTTGAAAAGAGGGTGTTGTCATGGGCATTTCTAAAATTAGGCATCAGCATTTACACCAAGTTTTATGTGAAGTAACTGCCTGTAACTAAATTTAGTAATGTGGACGGGTGCTTGGCGTATTCTATAAACCACCCAGAAATTAGGCGTATTCAATAAAATATGCCTAAATGTAGGTGTATTTTATAGAATACTCCTAGGCATATTTTGTTTCTGCGTCAATTTTTTAGGTATGATAAAGAATCTAGGCCTTTATGCAAGGGCGGCAGACACCCGGGGCGGTTCGCCGCTGCGCACCCCCCCCTCGGCGCATGCGCACACACCCCCGGAACGCATTCTTACCAAAGAGGGCAGGCGGGAGGGCCGCTCCGCCCCGAGTGCATGTCATTGGGAGCTACGTCGGCTCCGCTGGTTCCCTGCTCTCTCTGCCCCGGAACAGGAAGTAACCTGTTCCGGGGCAGAGAAAGCAGTGAACCAGCGGAGCCAACACCCCCCAGCAGCATGCACCCGGGGCGGACCGCCCCACCCCCACCTTCCTAGGCCACTGCCTCTATGTCTTGTTCTTGTCAGTTTATTAATACCTGCTTTTCCTCAAAACAGGCAAATCTTGCTTTTCTGTTCAGCTTTTGAGGGTAATTTTAAAAGGCATTATTGTGGATTTAAAACTCACTTTTATGCAGAGTTAGGCAGTTATTAAATGTTCCAACTTCCCAATATGTATAAATTTATGTGCATACAGCTTGTATGCACCTAAGTTGTTTTAAACTATAGGGGGGTGCGCAAGCATTTCCTGAGTCAGAATAGGGGAGAGGAGAGAGCTTTTGCATATGTTGTTTCTAAAATGTACATTTGTCTGCATAAAATTAGCTGTGAATTTTGTATATACTAAGTAGCAGGTAGTTTTCACTGTAGCAATTTGCAAAATGAGAGGGTGTACATACTTTTATGTTTGAAAAGTGTTTCAACTTAGGCTGTCAAATGTGCACCTTATCCACTTGATTTATTTCTGGCCAATCCAGGATTTTTTTTTTTTTTTTTTGTATTCATCTTAACTGCAACTGTTGACTGGGGTTCCCGGTCTCAGTTTTACATTATTTATGGTATAACCTGTCATGATTTTGTTATACTTGATTCTTATATACTGATTTCATCCTTTTTTTGTAAACGACTGAGACCTGAAGCACTGTAGAGTACATAAGTACACAAGTGTTGCCATATTGGGGCAGACCGAAGGTCCTTCAAGCCCAGTATCCTATTTCCAACAGTGGCCAATCCAGGTTACAAGTACCTGGCAAGATCCCGGAACCATAAAATAGATTTTATGCTGCTTATCATAGAAATACTGTCAAAAATTTTTATGGGCACTTCTCTACTGAAATATGCACTCAAAACAAATATATATAGTAGAGGATCCAAAAAAGTACAATATGTTACAATGTTATACGCGGGTAAGTCTCATATATACTTAACGGCTGGTGTCACTTCACTCCCTCGGTGAACCTCTTGCCGTACAATATTGTAATCATAGACTTTTACCCCCAACCTACCTATACCTAAATTCTTTACTATTTATTCTTTTATTCTTAACATTATATGTAAAGTTCAGGCAATGTGTTACTTATCTTAGCTTGTTCTTAAACGGGTGTGCTCACAGACCCCGACAGGTAGCCTGTTTCGCAATTCTTGCTTTGTCAAGGGGGAGCGCTTCACCTCATCTGTCAGAATACAAGCAAATATGCCTTAAAATCCTATAGTCATAATGCACTTCTAACTGTTTCTATTAATATTGGTCCCAGCTATCAGACTTACGTTTGATCGTAACACCTCTGATTTCTTCAACAAGAACCTAAAACGGTGACGGCGTTTTTAAACTTTTGCCGCTACCGGAAACAGCTGATCGCTGGATCCGGTGATGTATAATGACATACCAACTTACATGAAACATCCCCAATGTATATGAGTATTAAGTCCATTTGGTTTAGTAGTGTTCAATTTATGTATCCAGAAAGTCTCCCTTTGTAATACCTTTCTATTGTAATCTCCGCCTCTCGACGACGGAAGAACTTGTTCTATAACTGAACATCTTAATGATTCTATATCGTGAACAAACTGTATACAATGCTGCACAAGAGGGGCTCCTAGATTGTGTGCTTGAATGCGTGAACGGTGTTCCGTCATGCGCACATGTAGTGACCTGGTGGATTTTCCTATATATATTTTATCGCATGGGCATCTTATCATATATATGATTCCCACTGTCCTGCATGTCGTTTGTCCCTTTAAAATATATTTCTTGCCCGCATGTGTAAAATTGTCTCCCTCTTGAGTGATCGTACATGTCTTGCAATTTGATTTTTTACACTTAAAGTGACCTGCTGGTAATGTGATATCACGGTGTCTATCTTCTCCGTCCTTCTCAGGTAATTTCGCTGGACTTAAAATCTCTTTTAGATTACTAGAACGTGAAAAGGCTGTTCTTAGCTGACTGTCACTAAATAGAGGGTGGGATTTCATAATATCCCAATGTCGCTTAATCATCTTAGTGATTACAATATTGTACGGCAAGAGGTTCACCGAGGGAGTGAAGTGACACCAGCCGTTAAGTATATATGAGACTTACCCGCGTATAACATTGTAACATATTGTACTTTTTTGGATCCTCTACTATATCATAGAAATAAGCAGTGGATTTTCCCCAAGTCCATTCTAATAATGGCTTATGGACTTTTCTTTTAGGAAAGTAGCCAAAACTTTTTTTTAAACCCTGCTAAGCTAACTGCTTTTACAACATTTTCTGGCAACAAATTCCAGAGTTTAATTTTCTTCAATTTGTTTTAAATTTACTACTTAACAGCTTCATTACGTGCCCCCCTAGTTCTAGTATTTTTGGAAAGAGTAAACGAGAGATTCAAGTCCACTCATTCCATTCCACTCATTATTTTATAGAATTCTATCATATCTCCCCTCAGCTGTCTCTTCTCTAAGGTGAAGTGCCCTAGCCACTTTAGCCTTTCCTCATAGGGAAGTCATCCCATCTCTTTTATCATTTTCATCGCTCTTCTCTGTATCTTTTCTATTTCCATTATACCTTTTTTTAGATGCGGTGACCAGAATTGCACACAGTATTTGATGTGCATCATGGAGCAATACAAAGGCATTATAATATTCTCATTTTTGTTTTCCATTCCTTTCCTAATAATTCCTAACATTCTGTTTGCTTTCTTAGCAGTCACTGCACACTGAGCAGAGGGTTTCAACGTATCATCAACAATGACATCTTTTTCCTGGGCAGTGACTCCTAATGTGGAACCTTATATCAAGCAGTTATAGTTTGGATTCCTCTTTCCCACATGCATCACTTTGCACTTGCTCATATTAATCGTCATCTGCCATTTGGATGTTCAGTCTGCCAGTCTTGTAAGGTCCTCTTGCAAGTTTTCACAGTCCTCTTGCAGTTTAACACATGTGAATAAATTTGTGTCATCAGCAAATTGAATTACCTCACTAGTTAGTCCCATCTGTAGATCATTTAGAAATATGTTAAAAAGCAGCGGTCCCAGCACAGATCCCTGTGGAACCCCACTATCTACCCTTCTTCATTGACAATACTGACCATTTAACCCTATTCTGTTTTCTATCTTTTAGCAAGTTTTTAATCCACAATACAATTCAAGTGCCTTTTGAAAACCTAGATACAAAATATCAACCGGCTCACCTTTTTATATAGAAATGTCTTTATTGTTATGCAGAGTTAGGCATAAGTAAAAATAAAGCCATATAGAACAGTAATGAAATCTACATTACAGCACTGCAAATAACAAAGCAAGCTCTGGAGCGCTGACAAATACATTTTGAATATAGCCCTCCCCCTTTCACAGACCCCTTGAAAGTTCCCCAAATCCCCCTCCCCCCCAACTCCCCTTACGTCCCCCGCCCCTGATTCCCTCCTAACAGAATGCAAAACCTAGGAAGTTAAATAAAACCTCACAAGTTTGCTATTGTTTTTGGTAGTGATAGCAGTTGTTTTGTTCTGGCCAATATGGCGGGGATGGGGGGGGGGGGAAGGAGACAGCTTAAACTTTTTGACACAGAGCTGCCAAGAGGGGGGGCAGGGGGGACAAGATTCTCCCTGGCCCAGCTTCCAAGGGAGGATCCAACGCCAGCAATTGAAATGCCACTTTCTTCAGGCTTCCGATGGCAGGCACAGGCATTGGTCTCCTGCTCCTATGTGGCAGGTTGTCACGTTAATTCTGCTCTGCCGGCCATGTCCTGCCTCATTTGTGAAGTACCTCCTATTTCCACATAGGTGCCGACAGCCGCACACCTGCACCTGGGGCGGACCTCTCCCACCGCCCCACTACTGCAGCTCTGCTTCTGCTCTGGCCAAACAAAATCCCTGGGAGTGCATAGAAGTGATCTTTCCAGTGTACATATTTACATATGTGTTTATTGCCATTCATTGTTATAAAAACCCTTTTCCATGTGGAAAAATCCTTGTGAAAATTACCTTCTTCATCTGTGTCTTTCTGCCACATTTTATTGGATTCTACTTGAATCTCTTAATACTCAAGAAATCCCTTTGAAGAGCTCCGTTAAAATTCTTGGCATGATCTTTTGGTAGTGCTTTGACTTTCAAAGTGCAAATTTCATCTGTTGTTATAGAGAGATGGTTTTACAGACTTTGACACTTGTGCTCTGTTATGCTGTTCACTAACCAGCATGAGCTTTGCCTCCTGCAATATGTGCCTAGTCATTTCAAAATTTATCCCTCTGTTTCCTAATCTGCACTAGCAGCTGACACGCAGCAATGCTGACACAGCCCATTCAAAGTGAATGGGCTGTGTCGGCATTAGCGCACAGCAACCGCTAGCGCGGCTTAGTAAACGGGGGGGGGGGGGGGGGGTAAATTATTGTAATTTCTTCTCTCAAGGTTTGACAGACAGTTTTAGAATGTTCAAAATACAGCTGTGAAAATTGTGCTGATTCCTTGTACACCATCCCGTAAATTGCATTGTCTCAGCAGAGCCTGGTGGTCTCTTCACATCTTCAGATTCGGGTGGATACTAAATTCCTGCTTTAGCGTGATTGGACCTATGCTGTGAAAACCATTTGCCAGCTTATATCTGTGAAGAGATTTCTTATAAAGCCTTTGGGTGGTGGTCAGTGGTTGTTTCTAGAGCTATTCATTACTGATGCCTGAACATGGCCTGGCATTGAATATCTGGTTATACATAACCCGATAACACTTATCCAGTTAAGTGCAATATTCAGCACTAAACCGGATAAAGATAGGACTGTGTTTTATGTGGTCCTATTTATCTGGTTAACTTATCCAGTTAAGTGCAGTTTATGGGCACTTATCCAGATGTGTACCGATTCCACCCTGGACCAATCACAAAATAGTCGGTTTTAGCTTGGGTGCTAACTGGGTATATTCAGTGGCACTGTCCAGTTAAATGTACCCGGGTAACCCCGTACAAGTGATTTAATCAGCCAGGAGCCTCTCCAATGGTCTGATGCTCAAAACGTAACGCTGACGCTAGAGGCAGTTAGCGCCGGACTAGCGCTGGCATTAGTGAGTGCACTTTGCTGAGAGAGTTGTAAAGCGGGAGACAATGTGCACACCAAAGATTAGCACAATTAGCATGCAAATGTAGTCAAACGGATGTAAATTAGGTAATTTCCTATTCCCTCCCAAGGCTCGGAGAAGAGCACACAAAACAAAGCTGCCCTTACTGCTGAGAACCTAACGCCATCTCGGAGCACGTATTGGGGTGTTTGAAGAGAGGGTTTCTCATGATTCTCTCTTTAAAATCTGTAAATTTGTATTTAACTTGGAAGCAGAAGGAAGCCTGTGCAAGCCCCTAAGCACTGGTAGTGAGAGAGGAATGTGTGCAAGTCAGAGCAAATCCAGAATTGAAAGCACACATTGGCACCTGAAATATAAGCCTTCAAAGTAAAAAATAAAAATTGAAAGGCTTATATTTAAAGGTGCAGAAAACAAGTGCTAATGTGTGCTTCACTTTTGGGTTTGCCTGACGTGCACAAGAGCTGAGCTTACCGTGAACCTCTTCTGCACATATGCCAAGCATGTTCCCCACCTTGCTTTCGCTTTTACAGCGTGCATATAATTTGAATACCATTTCTTTTGCGCATTAGCGAGCTAGATTTCTGCGCTGTTCTGGCAGTATGGGTTCTGAGCTGTTGCTTTACTGTGGGAGTTCTGAGCATCAGCCTGCTAGCTGTTTAAATTGCTTTGAATATCAACTCCATACTATTTGACAGTTGCTTTTGCCTCTGAATAGGTTGCTACTTCTGGCCATTTCCCCAAAGGCGGCAGCCCTACAACGGTGACCTTTCTTTGTCTTGTTGATCATGTACCTACCCACATTTTGTTTTTATTATAGGATAAGTATGGTTTTAATGTCTGTACTATATTTTCCTTATATATTGTAGGCCTCCTCTTGTTTATATCCTTTTTATTTTTGTAAACTGCTCAGACATTGCTAATTGATGGGTGGTTTATTAAATAATGTATGACCTATAAGGGTCTTCTGTGGAAAATGAGCAAACAGATCAGTATATTATCCAAAATATTTTATTGAATATACCGTATTTAAGACAGTTACCCTTTTTTTAAATTTCACAGGCCGTGTTTCGCCCACAAAAGGGCTGCGTCAGGGGCTTTAATAAACAAACATATTAAATGATAGAATCTAAACATTATAGAAACAAATTATTAATTTTTCCATCATTTATTTTTTATTTTTCATTTTTTTATCATTTTAATTATTATATTATTTTTTTTTCATATTAGTATTTTTTTTCACATTTTTCATTTTTTTAGTTTATCTAATAGTACAAAACATATTTATATGCTATTTAATATTAAAAATTACAAATTAAAACAAACATAAAATATAAAATATGTAAAACATGAATTATAAAATGTACATGTAAAACATAGACATGAATTGTTAACAATGAGAGTCACTTTCAATTTAAAAAATGGATAAAAACTTATAAAATATTTATAAATATATAATTATAATAATCAAATGAATAAGACATTAACATAGGAAAATATAACATTATAAATATATATATATATATATATATACATACTATAATAAAACTCACCCTCAACGTTCTGAGGACACTGACGTCAGTGAAGCCAAGCCCTGACTTCCTTCAAAAAGGTTTGAAGGTTCGTGGTGGTGAAGCCACCAAAATCGCTCCGGGCCCCGCCCTCGAGGGTGGAGCAATGGCAGAACAACGAAGGGGTTGGCAGGGAGGGAGGCGGGGGGGGGGGGAAATCGCTCCGGGCCCCGCCCTCGCATCAACGTCATGACGTTGGGGGCGGAGCAATGGCAGAACAACAAAGGGGTTGGCCAGGGAGGGCGGGGGGGGTGTTGGCGACGAAAACCTTGCTAGCGCCCGTTTCATTTGCTCTGAAACGGGCCTCTTTTACTAGTATATATATATATGAAATACATATATACATATACATACATTTATATTTAAAATATATTACCAGCAAAGAAAGGGCACAGGTACAAACATATAAAAATGACTATCAAACATCTTTTCAAAATATTGTATATTAAAATTGTCAATTGATAAAATGATAAAAGGAAAGAACACATACCTAGTCTGTATCTCTATGAATAAGAGCAACTAAAAAAAACAGAAAAAAATATATATGAAAATATAAATATATAAATATGTTTTGTACTATTAGATAAACTAAAAAAATGAAAAATGTGAAAAAAAATACTAATATGAAAAAAAAAATAATATAATAATTAAAATGATAAAAAAATAAAAAATAAATGATGGAAAAATTAATAATTGAACAATGCATGAATAAATGGTGAATAAAATAATAACCAAACAACCAAATCAAAAAGCAAAACATTGTTAATAACAAATATAAATGAAGATATAATTAGTGTGTAATACTTACTTGCAAAATGCATATCAGGACAAGTAAAAAGGAAATGCAAAAAAACCAGCACAAACAGCATGTCCCTAAATGACAAAATTATTAAAAAATAATAATAATAAATAATAATAATAAAATAAAAATGAATGAAAAAATGGTGACATACAGGTCTGTAAAACAACTTTTATAAGAAAATGTGATTTAAATTCCAAAAAACTGGTGTCATATGTACTTGGTTGTAATGTAATGTGTACTTATTAGTATCTAAATTGGCAAATATAAGCTTCTAAACCACTAATATAAATTGCGGTGCTACCCCCGTGCCGTTTATTGTCATCAAATGCATATTTATGAGATAACATAAATTTGCACTGATCCCTCAAACTCGTATGCTGTATAATTCTAATTTGAATAACAGGGACCTGGTATCATACTTACTTAAAATCAGTATTTAATCAAGTGTGCATCAAAGCTAACATAAATTAAAGTTACCCTCGATGAACCTTAAGGTCTCATAACACACTGATCTTGTAAAGATATATTCTTAAAACTGACAGCATTTGAACAAAATTTCAAACATGTATAAGTTAATATTTTTATAACACCGTCTTCTTCCGATTGCTATTATATAAAACACCATTGTTAAGCTTGCAAGTTGCTAATGCCATTTGTACTATTTCCAGTCCATCACGGTCCTTCTCCAGGATTTTCTTCTGTGAAAACGGAACAAAAGTATCTATTTAGCAAATTTGCTATCAGTGGCACTTAACCCATTAGTACCGGTAAAAATGTCTGATCTCTGACGGAGAGCACAAAAAATTATGTCAACAGTGGGTGGGGGGTTGTTTCTTCTCTTCTGCAGAGTGTAGACACAGGGGAGTGGCAATTCTTATTAACAAAAAAACTGCCTTGTCACGCTTGTTTGGTGGGAAAGGACAGAGAGGGCAAATATGTTTTGGTTCATCTAAATGTAATGGGCCATGAGTTTTACCTCTGTGCAGTGTATGCCCCTAATTTTTGCAGAGGTAAGGGAGTAGCGTGATCAACAGGACACTTCCAAACAAATCCAAGGAGACGAAAGATGGTAAAATATTCTTTAATAGTGGACCATCTTTCGTCTCCTTGAATTTGTTTGGAAGTGTCCTGTTGATGACGCTACTCCCTTGCCTCTGCATTTCTTCTTGTAGCGGATCTAGTTTCTCCACTTCTTAATTCTTGCAGCCATACTTGTATTTTATTTAAAGTGCATTTTATTGAATGAATAAACATCAGTAGAAAAAAATGAAATAATTCAAGCCAAGGAACGCTCTCCTATACCTATGAAAGGAGCATCATCATTTTAGTTATGTTTATTTATTCATATACTCACCCACTCCCCAAATCCTCTTCAATCTAAATTACCTTCCTCCCCCCCCCCCCCACTTTTATATCCCCCCCCCCCCCTGGTACCACAAGGATAGTGACAATATGGAACGACAGTAACAGAACCATCTACAATTAATAGGTTTACACAGCCAACCCATTAAGGATTCTACGTCTTACTCTTGTAGGCAGTGATGAATGTGTAGTTCCCAGATAGACAACATTAATTTTCTTTCCCAGTTAATAAGCTCATACAACTTGTTTCTCCAGTGCCAATAGGAGGGTGGGCCTGTTCCCACCCAATATTGCATTATACAATGTTTTGCAATAATGCTGACTTTTACCAGTAAGAACCACTCCCCTTTAATCAAAGTACCACATTCTGCAGATTTACCAAACAATAAACCAAGTAGTGATAATTTAAGACTTTTCCCCATCAGGGACGACAAGTAGCGAACAATCTGACAGTGTTGTTCAAAGTACTTAAGTAAAAATAAATGTGTATTTTAATACTTCGGAATTCCTACAGCTCAAAAATAAATGATTATTCTGTTTTGAATTGAATGAATACTAGATATTAACCAAGCATTGAGATACTGTTGCTTTCTTTTTTAGCTTTTTATAAGTTAACTTTTAGGGGAATGCTTTGTAATAATCCCCTTTTAGGTATGTAAACACTTGTTTTACCTTTTGATAACTTCTTTATGTGATGTGATGTGATCACTTTCACATTAGCACTACTTTGAATCAAAAGTATGATAGACTGGATAATATGGAACTGCATGTTACAATGGAAAATGGCACTAATCTGTGTATTTCCTTTTCTCCACATACACTTAATCATATTGACATCACTTGTCTCCTGCGTGTGAATATTTAATCCATATAGCTCTTTTACTCATATTTTCAAATTTAATTTTTATGTTTTTAAATTTTGGTGTTACTCATTTATGAGTTTTACATTGCATTCATTTTAATTATTGTGAATTATTGTTCATTATGAGAGTTTTTATGTATTGTTTTTAGTTTGAAGTTTTTACTCCTGACGCAGCCTGAGGGCGAAACGTGGCCACGTCGGGCAACTGTTTTAATAAACCACTTCTCTTTTATCTTATTTTTTATTGGTTAATTTGATCTGCAGTTTTGTTGTACTTGTATCTGAACAGACTATTTGGTGCCTCTTGTGTTTTTTCAAAGTACAATGAAGAACACTTTAAAAAATGTACTTAAGTAAAAGTAAAGAAGTTACTTTCTAATATAATACTTTTTGAGTGAAAAGTAAAAGTACTGTAACTACAGTGAATGCAACTATTAACATTTTTATCCCAACTGTCACTCATGTGAGTGCGCTTGTGAGTCATTAATCCAGCACAGATAAAAAGGTGTTCAACAAATGCACTAGCAGGAAGTGGATTGTTTAGTCTGATAAAAAGTTCCATCAAAACAGGCCAGGCCATAATATTACTGATGCCTTTTAACTGGGTCTGCAGGTGTTGATCAAAGGAATCTCTGGCTGAAGCACTTGACTTCCTTAGAGCAAATAATTCTTTATCATCATCATTGTTATCATCTGCATTAGTAGTAGTGCTAATTCAGCACGTACATCTTCATCTTTGTTATCATCAGGGCTTTTTTTGAGGGGTACTTGGGGGTACTGAGTACCGGCACCTTTTCCATTGTCTGCTAAAATTGACACATGGTCCCCAAGTTTTAATGAAAGAGCTCAGGCTCTACACACCAATTTTGCCTTGTCATAGATTCTGTAACTGGTTGCAAGGGGCCTGGCTGTTGTGGGGTGGATCCCTCAGTGATCACCCCACCCCTAAAGGATGGCCTGGTATTTGAGTACCAGCACCTTTTTTGCAAGAAAAAATACACTGGTTATCATTGTCTTGCTGTCCAATTACAGAGAATGTTTTCACAAAGTTGAAATTGTCTGTTGTTGTCCTAACAAGTTTTCATCTGATGGCAAACTCTAAATATCTTCAAGAACTGATGCAAGAATGTCAAGTGTATGAAACGTCTTCTGTCTTAAGGCCAGACAAGCAGACTATCAATCCAGTGGACAGTTACGCCAATTTAAAATTTTCCATGGGATGTCCAGCAGTCTGTTGGGATAGAGACATATTTCTGTTCACCAAGAATTGCAACCAGCTTCAGCTTCATCAGCACTTCAAAGTGACTGGATTCATTACTGTTCTGTTTGACTGGAGACTAGTAACTAGTTCAACAAGCACTGGCAACTCGACTGTTCTCATAGGCGGTATTCCCTGAACACCAAAATTTAAGATGAAATGATCCACTGTTTGTGTGACAAGGTTTGCAATAGAAAAATCCTGTTCCAGGTTTTGCTGTTTCATTTGGTTTATTGAGGAATCATCATTTAGGTGGCCAATGTAACGCCCATTTTTAAAAAAGGTTCCAGGGGAGATCTAGGAAATTATAGACCGGTGAGTCTGACATCGGTGCCGATGAAAATGGGTGAGGCTATTATTAAAAACAAAATTACAGAGCACATCCAAGGACATGAATTACTGAGACTGAGTCACCACGGCTTTTGTGTGGAGAAATCTTGCCTGACCAATTTACTTCAATTCTTTGAAGGAGTAAACAAACATGTGGACAAAGGGGAGCCGGTTGATATTGTATATCTGGATTTTCAAAAGGCGTTTGACAAGGTACCTCATGAAAGGCTACAGAGGAAATTGGAGAGTCATGGGATAGGAGGAAATGTCCTATTGTGGATTAAAAACTGGTTGAAGGATAGGAAACAGAGAGTGGGGTTAAATGGGCAGTATTCAAAATGGAGAAGGGTAGTTAGTGGGATTCCTCAGGGGTCTGTGCTAGGACCGCTGCTTTTTAATATATTTATAAATGATTTAGAGATGGGAGTAACTAGCAAGGTAATTAAATTTGCTGATGACACAAAGTTATTCAAAGTCATTTGAATAACTCGCGACAGGATCGTGGAAAAATTACAGAAGGACCTTACGAGACTGGGCGGCTAAATGGCAGATGACGTTTAATGTGAGCAAGTGCAAGGTGATGCATGTGGGAAAAAAGAACCCGAATTATAGCTACGTCATGCAAGGTTCCACATTAGGAGTTACGGACCAAGAAAGGGATCTGGGTGTCGTCGTCGATAATACACTGAAACCTTCTGCTCAGTGTGCTGCTGCAGCTCGGAAAGCGAATAGAATGTTGGGTATTATTAGGAAAGGTATGGAAAACAGGTGTGAGGATGTTATAATGCCGTTATATCGCTCCATGGTGCGACCGCACCTTGAGTATTGTGTTCAATTCTGGTCGCCGCATCTCAAGAAAAATATAGTGGAATTGGAAAAGGTGCAGCAAAGGGCGACTAAAATGATAGCGGGGATGGGATGACATCCCCTATAAAGAAAGACTAAAGAGGCTAGGGCTTTTCAGCTTGGAGAAGAGACGGCTGAGGGGAGACATCATAGAGGTATATAAAATAATGAGTGGAGTGGAACAGGTGGATGTGAAGTGTCTGTTCACGCTTTCCAAAAATACTAGGACTAAGGGGCATGCGATGAAACTACAGTGTAGTAAATTTAAAACAAATCGGAGAAAATTTTTCTTCACCCAACGCGTAATTAAACTCTGGAATTCGTTGCCGGAGAACGTGGTGAAGGCGGTTAGCTTGGCAGAGTTTAAAAAGGGGTTAGACGGTTTCCTAAAGGACAAGTCCATAAACTGCTACTAAATGGACTTGGGAAAAATCCACAATTCCAGGAATAACATGTATAGAATGTTTGTACGTTTGGGAAGCTTTCCAGGTGCCCTTCATGGATTGGCCGCTGTCATGGACAGGATGCTGGGCTCGATGGATCCTTGGTCTTTTCCCAGTGTGGCATTACTTATGTAGGTCTCTATGCCACTTTTTACTTTTAACTGCAAGCATCAAAACTAACTAGGTCAGTGATCCCCAAACTTTCTTGGGTAATGGCGCCCCTAGGCTTCACATTTCTTCTCAAATCTCCCCAGCCCCGCCCCCACCAGCATTGAGTTCTACCTTTGCATCACTAACTATCCAATTCAGGAAAGAAATGACAACCTACCTTTTAAAATAATTCTATAGCTAACTGTCACGTCTGTGGCCGTGACCCCTCTCCGACTCACCGTATGTCCTGTGGTCAGCTTCTGAGCTGGCTTCTGTCTGTTCCTTGTGAGTTAGTTCTGTCTCTGTCTCAGTGTGCTGGCTGCATTAGATTGTCTGTGTGCTGTCACCCGTTCCAGTTTTCAGCCCGGTCCGGTCCGGATCTTCCGGGCTGCCAGACTTGCTTGCTTGGATTGAACCTACACAGCACCCGTAGTTTCCTGGTGATGGTTGCAGCTGAGCTCCAGGTGCTACTGAGCTTATTAGCCATTCTGAAACACTCTGCTTTGCCTTTGCATTGCGTCTAAGGCCCTGGTATGTTGGTGCTTGTTGCACTTCAGCCTAGTTTGATTCCTGTTCTAGTTCCTTGCCTGATTCTGTTTAGTTTATGTGTAGCTTAGCTTGTACTGTCCTAGTCTTGACTCTTGTTTGTATTTACTGTGTCTGGTTCTGGGTTCTCTGTGTTTCTTGTTTAGTGGCTGCCTGGCAGCTTTTAGTCTGTCTTTTGTTTTTCAGTGTTTGGTTCCCTGCTGCAGTGGCTGTTTACAGCTTTCAGTCTGGTCTTTTGGCTTCTCATTCCCTGCCTGGCTGTCTCTGTATAGTCCTCTCCTCTCTGACCCTCAGTCCTGGTTCAGCCTATTGGGGTATCCAGTCCTGCCTTGCCCAGTAAGCCCTGCCGGCCACCTGCAGCCAGAAGCTCAACTTTTGGTGAAAAGTGGCCAAGTGCAGGTGAAGTTTAAGGGTGCCTGCTCTGCTTCAGTCCTGCCTGTTTGCCTCTGCTGCAACTCCAGTCCGGAGTTCCAGTCCGGTTCTGCTTAGTCTCTGGTGTGGGGTGGTTTTGCTTTCCACTGCCGCTCCTTGGCAGTGGCCCAAGGGCTCACAACCCAGTTTCCAGCTTTGAGAACGTGACAGCTAATTACATAAGCTAACAATGTCCCCCCTCAATGGAAAACTACATAAACTATAGTCTTACCTTCTTCTAAACAGCTCCTCAAAAAATTCTAAAGACTATAAATATCCTCTCCACGTCATAATGGATAAAAACTAATGTAATTGTTTACCAAAATATAAATTGTAAGCCACTTTGAACCAAAAGTTGTTTTTGGATAACAGTGGGATACAAGAACGCATACATAAATAAATGTCCTAGTCAGACAGGATTTTAAGGTCATTTTGTACACTACAACAACATGTTTTTGTGGAGGAAGTGTGACTTCCTGATGTAAGTGCCATGGCTTTAGGCTAAGAGGAAATAATTTCCAGGTACGTGTCAAGAAGTTTCAATCTCTGTAATGGGTTTTCTTTTTCATTTCCCATGTAAAATATTTAATTAAATTTTAACATAACCACTACATCTTCTGTGACCCAGAACAGATAAAAAATTTCTTGGACAGTTGGTGCTCTCCAAGCGTTGCTGTGGGGACTCGCAATTTCTTCTAAATGATTAAGACAGTGGTTCCTAAACTTTCTCGGGTCATGGTGCCCCTAGGCTACACATTTCTTCTCATCTCCCCCCACATTCTCCAGTCCTCCGAGTCCTACCTTTGCTGGCAAGGATGCCCAAGTCTCACAAGCTGAAGAGGTCCACTGCCCGAGGTCCTAGTTCCATGCTGCTTGCGCAAGCAGATCGGTAGCATGCTTCACCCACCAACACCTGTATTCCCGTGCATGCCCTCCTTCTCTCACCCTTCCATCCAGCGTCTGCCTTCCTCTCCCCCCCTTCCATCCAGTGTCTGTCTGCCTGCCTTCTCTCTCCCTTCCATTCCTCCCTCGCCACTTTCATCCAGCCTCTACCCTATGCCCCCCTTCCATCCAGCCTCTGCCCTCCCTCTCTCCCCACTTTCATCCAGCCTCTGCCTTCCTTCTCTGTCCCTTACATCCCTCCCACTCTCCCCACATAGGATTCTATGTTGCATTTAAAAAGTTATGCACCTTTTGGACTTAGGCATACTTTTATAAAACAGGCCCCAAAGGTATAAGGCAGTGTTTCTTGCACAGTAAGAGCATAACTTGTATAGACATGGGAAAATGGGCCATGGGTGACATTACATTCTCTGCAGTAGCTTTGCTTCTGCACTTCATAGAGGCCTACCTTGTTCATCCCTGATCTGGAATGCATGCTTTTTTTGGTGCCTCTTAGGGTTTGGGAAAGTTCCAAGTGGGTTACCAGAGTGTTAGTGCATGACTGGCTATTTACAAACTCCCTCAGTGAGTTTTGGATTATTTTCACCGGGGGTATGCTGCCTTCTCCACAGTGCTGCTGTGGAGCTGTCTTGCTTCCCTTTTGAACAGTTTCCACATTTCAGTTGAGGGCTTCAGAATTCTGTTGGATGACCCTCCAGAGGTAGTCTTACCCTTCAGTGATTGACCTTTCTAATATGTAGAGCCCTGTTGATCAGGTAAATGACAGCATGGCAGGAGAAAGATCACAAAAAGATGCAGGTTTTGGAACTGGTAGAAAAGGTCTGGTGTTGATTGGAGTTCTGTGCTACTGGGTTTCTCCTCAAAGCTGAAGGCTCCTAAAGTAGCAGCTGCTCCAACTGATCCTTCTCCTCTTCTGTTATTTTTTTTTTTTTAGATGTCTGCTTCTCCTACTTTGTAATGGAGAGGCCTGGTTCAATCTCTCTTGTTCCCTCTGCAGTGGCTACTCGATATCTAGGGATTTCTAGGCCATCCTCCTCTTCTTGCAGTCTTAGTACTTTGTCTGCCTCTTGCACTGTTAACTCAGACAGCTCCTCAATAGCCAGAAACTCTTCTTGGGATGTCCTGGGTCCCTTCTAGAATAGGGGAAGCAGTAGTCTCCATAGCTATTTGGATGGACCCATAAAAGAAAATAAGATAAATCTACATGAAATCAATATGGAGTCATGGATTATTCCCTTCCCAGCTGCTACTGTAGCTGAGAGTGAGAATCCACATTGTTGTCAGCATAGGAAAGGTGCAGGCTTGCATGAGTTGGTGGCTACTCGTCTGCTTCTTCTGCAGTTTGGTCTGTGGCAATATATGGGTTCCTTAATAGACCCAACTAATCCAATGTAAAACTGTTTTAATGAACAGGTTTATTGAGTAAGCCAGTAATATCTGCTTTACTACATCTAAAAAATGTGAAGAAAAAGACATCAGCTAAGCCTGAGGCTCACTGGCTTCCGATCAGATACCGCATACAGTTCAAGCTTCTCCTACTAACCTACAAATGCACTCGATCTGCAGCCTCTCCTTACCTCTCTACCCTCATCTCCCCTTACGTCCCTACCCGTAACCTCCGCTCTCAAGACAAATCCCTCCTTTCATTACCCTTCTCCACCACCACCAACTCCAGGCTCCACCCTTTCTGCCTCGCCTCACCCCTTGCTTGGAACAAACTCCCTGAGCCCATACGCCAGGCCCCCTCCCTACCTTCAAATCATTGCTCAAAGCCCACCTTTTCAATGTCGCCTTTGGCACCTAACCACTACACATCTACTCAGGAAATCTAGACTACCCCAACTTGACATTTCGTCCTTTAGATTGTAAGCTCCTTTGAGCAGGGACCGTCCTTCTTTGTTAAATTGTACAGCGCTGCGTAACCCTAGTAGTGCTCTAGAAATGTTAAGTAGTAGTAGTAGTAGTACTGTAATAACAAGATATCATGTTTTCTCAAAAACAGGCTTCTATAACACAATCATTGGCCAAATAAATGTACACAGACTGTATAATCAGTGCAAATTGTTTGTGTGACTAAACCGTTAGAATTCAATGTGAGAACTCCAGAAGAAACCGCAATATAATATCCAAAAATATCTGACAACAGCCATTTGACAATCAGTTTTGTAAGGGTCTAATTATCTTAAAAGCAGGGATCAGTACAAAATATATAATATACCTAGGGCTATATTCTTTACATTTGATAATGTGCAATAACATACAGGATCTCAACAACCATCTTATAAATTTCAGAACTCAGTGATGACTCTTTTCATGTAGGAATGCTGTCCTACGGCTTACCAGTATTGTCATTGGTCTCTAAATTTTACATTTTTAAATTTATTTCCACTCATTTTAACATAGTTTATAATATATTTTAATAGACTCTGAATGTGTACTTATCTATTCTAAACAGAAGGACTGCAACCAGCATGAGTCATGTTTTGCCAAGGGCTGCATTAGGGTATGGTCCTCTAAAATTACTGGCCTTTAGATCGGGACCCTGTTGCTGATGTGCATTTTTGGATAATATTTTAACCATGTAGGAGATGGCATAATTGTGCACTCCCCATCCATCCCCTAGAATTTATTTTGTATCTAAGATACATAAAGGTTTGCACCAACCTCCGGGTCACCCTATTGTTTCTATGTGTAATTCAGTGTTGGAACCACTTAGCAAATTTATAGATTATTTTTTGAGGCTGCAGGCCAGGTGCATTCATTCTTTCAAGATACCAGTCATTTTTTGAGGGAGATTGAACACATTCAGTTGACAGTTGATACCAATTTTTGATTCTCTAGTTTCCCTTCACACTCAGATATCTCAAGATGAGGCTTTGAAAGTAATAAGGATGATCACAGCCCACCTCAACATCTGTTTTTAATGGATTTGGTGTCCTTGGTAATTAAGAAAAATTACTTCCGTTTGTCTCTTCATGTTCAAGTGTACAGCGCTGCGTGCATCTAGTAGCACTATAGAAATGATAAGTAGTAGTAGTAGAAGAAATATTTTGAACAAATACAGGGGGTGGCAGTGGGAGCCTTTTTGGTTCCAACTATGGCTAGGCTGTATGTGGCAGCCTTTGAAGACATTCACATGTATCATTCCCATTGGTTTAAATCCATACAGGTTTGGCAGCAATTTTTGGATGACATATTTTTCTTTTGGGAAAACACTGTGGACCAATTGAATGTTTCTTGAACCAGCTTAATGAGAGATACCCTAATTTACAGTGTACTAGCATCAACTCTCACGACCCGAGACCACAGATGGGAGATGATGACTGCCCAGCCCAAAGGCTAGATGGAGGCCCACCAGGCGGCAGGTAAATCACTCCTAGGAAGAACTAAATGAGAGGATGAATCAAAAGGACCCTGGAACACTGTTGGACTGAAGACCGGAGTTCAGTAGGTCTGGAGACTGGAGCTTGGCAGGACTGGAAACAGCAAGGCTAGAGCTTGGCAAGACTGGAAGCTGAAGCTCAGCAGGACTGGAGACAGCAGGACTGGTGACTGGAGCTTGGCAAGACTGGAAACGGAAGCTCGGCAGGACTGGAGACTGGAGCTTGGCAAGACTGGAACTAGCACAGGTCAAGACCAGAACTAGGTGGCAACATACACTAGGTCAAGACCAGGCAACCCGTTGAAGGCCTGACCTCATGATGTCATCAAAGAGTGCCAGGACCAGCCCCTTGTCTCCAATCCTCAAATGGCTATCTTCGGCATGCGCTAGCTCCTGCTGATGTCACAAGAAGAGAAGAACACCAGACTAGGGAAGTTCCCTGAAGCAAGCAGTCCAAATTACAAATAGAGCTGCTGGAGGCCTGAGAATGCCATGGGGCCCGCCCCTCCAGGGGAAAAGGTATGTCAGGGCGCAGAGGCTCAGCTGCGGCCATGATACATACAATTGATTTTTGTTGACGTGCATGATTTTCATTTTGGCACCACTGTTCAAACAACTTTATACTGAAAAGAGGTGACTAGAAACAGCTTATTACACTTTCAGAGTTTTCCATCTACCTATCACTCAATTTCTGAGAATTGCTGGAATTGCTCCACTGTAATTGAATTTGACTACCATACTCATCTATTGTTCCATCACTTTTTGGAGAGGGGGGGGTACCCCAGTTCTGTTATAAGGAAGCATATTTGAGGTTAAAGTTTGCCTAGTGAGATCTTTTGCTTCAGTACAACATGAAAACCCGAGATGATAAATTGGTTTTTCTAATACCTTTCATGTCTTTTGCTTCTAAATTGGTGGCTCTTCTATTTAAACATTGAAAGTCTTGACAGTGCACAAGTGTTTTACAGAATATCCAACTTTAGGGGACGGACCATTGGGGAAATGCTAACTTACAAGTGTATTAATTATTTGCCAGTTGGACATGCTAAATGTGGCAAATGCCAATGGTGTGAATTTGCTGTTGTTTATGTCATCCAGTGCCCTTGTGATCTGCTTTATGTGGGCAGAACTTTGAGACCCATTAAAGCGAGGTTGAGCATAAGTCTAGAATCTTGAGGGAAGTTGTCGGCTCCTTTAGTGGCTCATTGACTGGACAAAACATCTCACTGAGATTAATTGGAGAGAATTAGACAAAATTGAATTGGGGTGGAAGGGTGGTGATTGAGTATTTGTTAAACTAGAGAACAGAGATGGATTTTTACCCTGAATACGGTAGCCCCTGTGGGTGGGGATGGGACCATGTGATATATTTAAATGGTGGAATTTTTCTGCAGCCGCCATTTTGAACATTTAGAATATGGAGACTGAATGTCAGGTACTGTGTGCTAGTGACTCAGGATTAAAGTAGTATATATATATATATAGGTTATAATGCTATTATTTATTTATTTATTTATAACATTTATATCCCACAATATTCCCGCCCATGGGCAGGCTCAATGTGGCGTACAATAGTTAATAAACAAACCATAATACAATAACATAAAGTACAGTGGACAAGGGCCACAGGAGGGAGAAAGAGATGACTCACGGAGTGAGCTGTGGGCTAAAAGGCTGCGGCTCCTGCAGTGGTAAACGCTCTGCCAAAAAGGAAGGTCTTGAGACGCTTCTTAAAGGTCGACACTGACATGAATTTATATGCAAAATAAAATTTTAATTTCAGAGGGTCATATTCGGATGCAGCCCTTGGTGAAGCATGACACGTTGTTTGTGGGTCCTTCTGTTTATATAAGTACACATTCAGAGTCTATTAAAAAGTATATTATAGAATAAGTTAAAATGTGTGGAAATAAAGTTTAAAATTCAGAGACCAATGACGATGTTGATGAGCCATAGGACAGCATTCCTATGTGAAAAGAGTTGTCACTGAGGTCTGAAATTTATAAGATGGTTGTTAATATCCTGTATGTTATGGCACATTATCAACTGTAAAGAATATACTTTAGTGCTGGGTAGATTATATATTCTGTATTGATCCCTGCTCTTAAGATAATTAGACCCTTACTAAACTGATTATCACATGGCTGTTGTCAGATATTTTTGGATATTATATCGCGGTTTCTTCTGGGGATCTCACATTGGATTCTAACAGTTTAGTCACAGAAACAATTTTTTTTTGCATTGATTATGGCACATTATCAACTGTAAAGAAGATACTTCAGCGCTGCGTATATTATATATAACAGCCATGTGACATGTTGTGCTAGGAACTTCCTATCATGACATTGCAACAGGGCTCCTTTTTTTTGCCAAAGTAGCTGCTTCAGAGAACAGTATCCAGCTTATTTTTGAAAGAGAAAAACGCCTATAGTGCGACCTAAATCAGGAGATAGACGTTTGTCTCGCAAAGGCGCCCAAATCGGTATAATCAAAAGCCGATTTTGGGCGTTTCCAACTGCACTCCGTCGCGGAAACGAATAAAGTTGATGGGGGCGTGTCGGAGGTGTGGTGGAGGTGGAACTGGGGCGTGGTTATCAGCCGAGGAGAGATGGGCGTCTTTAGCTGATAATCGAAAAAAAAAAAGGCGTTTTTACCGCGATTTTGGGTCACTTTTTTTGGACCCTTTTTTTTTCACGAACAAGTCCCAAAAAAGTGCTCCAACTGCCCAGATGACCACTGGAGGGACTCGGGGATGACCTCCCCGGACTCCCCCAGTGGTCACTAACCCCCTCCCACCAAAACCCCCCCACTTTAAAAACCTTTTTTCCAGCCTGTATGCCAGCCTCAAATGCCATACCCACCTCCATGACAGCAGAATGTGTTCGATCCTGTGACAGCCTTTCCCTGGGTCAGATGTGGCTCTCGGGTGCAGTACAGGGTCACATCAGCATTGCATTGTGGTGGGTGTAGGGTATTGGGCTCCGTGATTTCATTAGCTTATGTTACAGTCTCACGATGTTGGTAGTTGGTAGGCTCTTCTCCCATGGTGTTTTTCCCCCTGCCTACTGGGTCAGAGTGTGCCCTGTTGTGTTTCCTGTTGTAGTCCATGCGGTAGTGGCCATTTTTGTAAGCTAGTTTTAGTTCCCTTTCCTGTGTTAGCCACGTTAGACAACTTAGTTCTTACCTTGAATGTGGCTGAAAGGGGGCATTGTACAGCATTCTGCCAGCTCTGACCTACTGCTAATCTCAGTACCAGGGAGACTCGTTGCCAGTGGGGCACAACCTCTGATCTGCAGTTAACTGTGAGTAAAGGCGGTTATTCCAATAAAGGACGTTTTTGGAGAGATTAGTCTTCAAGTGTCAACTGGTGTGCCAATGTTATATAGCAGCAACCAGTCCTAGAGGCCTGCAAGTATACAGGTCCCTGGAGCACTTTTAGTGGGTACCGCAGTGCACTTCAGCCAGGTGGACCCAGGCCCATCCCCCCCCCCCCACCTGCAACACTTGTGCTGGCAAATGGGAGGCCTCCAAAACCCACTGTACCCACATGTAGGTGCCCCCTTCACCCCTAAGAGCTATGGTAGTGTTGTACATTTGTGGGTAGTGGGTTTTGGGGGAGGGGGGTTAGGAGCTCAGCACCCGTGGTAAGGGAGCTATGCATGTGGGAGCTTTTTCTGAAGTCCGTCGCACTGACCTAGGGTGCCCAGTTGGTGTCCTGGCATATCAGGGGGTTCGAGTGTACTACGAATCCTGGCCCCTCCCACGACCAAATGGCTCGGATTAGGACGTTTTTGAGCTGGGCGTTTTTAGATTCCATTATTGCTTAAAAAAACAAATGCTCAGCTCAAAAACGTCCATTTTTTCGAAAATACGGTTCGGCCCGCCCCTTCACGGACCCATTCTCGGAGATAAACGCCCATGGAGATAGGCGTTTCCGTTCGATTATGCCCCTCCACGTCAATTCCCTTTCATTCCCACAGACACTGAAGATGAGAAGTAAACCAACAGGATGGGAACCAAGAAAGAAAAAGCCAGAGATTGAGAGATGTTAAGAATCTTAATGTCTACCTAAGAAAAGCCAAATCTTTAAATTCCTTAGTTTATTCCCCTTACACCACTGACTAATTTTGCTCCATCCTGGCCTTCTTTTTATACTTTTTCAAGGGAAGTTTTTAGATAACAATATTTTTGGCACTGGGAATGCTCAGTTGATGTTTCAATATTTATTATGCCTGCCTATTGCTTTTGTAATAAATGGTGTTCTTACCATTCTACTAGAACAGTCAAGACTAACCATTTATATTGTGCTACCAGTAGATGGGAGGCAGAAAGGCTGAACTGTTTCAATGACATTACCAATAAAAGGAGTGGTGTAACCTAGAACATCTTAGTATTTCTCTGCCTTCAGTAGATGGTGCAGGTTAGACTGGTTCATCAGCGGTTCCTTCTTGGAAGGGGCTTCCCAGTTGGTGAGGCTTGTTCACAGGGAGGAGCTCACCTCCTTAATTAATCAGGTCTCCTCAGCTGTTTGCATTTCCACACCCATGTGGGAAGAACCCACAGATAAGGGCCCCATTCTGGGGGGGTCTCCATAAATATTCCAGGGTCTTCCCGTTTCATTGTTCTCTCTCCCAAATGGTGTTAACTGATAGGTGCAGGATGGGGTTCTCTGGAGCAGTAAGCTTAAGGGCAGGCTTTATCCGCTCCCACAGGAGGATCTCATTAGGTTTCTGCACGTAATGAGAGGTTCTAGTTGTCCCATCCCGGGCCCTTACCTGGGGGCCCCCAGCGGGGGCCGAAGACCGACGGAGGCCGCAGGATCCGGGGCGGCGAAGACGAGCCGCTGACGGGGCCGGCGCTGCCGCGGGCCGCTCCGAGGCCGGCGATCCGCTGGAGCGAGCGCCGGCCTCGGAGAAGGGGATACGCCGGCCAAGATGGCGGTGCCGGCGTCGTTGTCTCCCTCGCTGGAGCGGACCAGCGAGCCAGCCCCGCCTACTCGCGCCGGATTGGCGTATGGACCAGGAGACCCCGCCCGCCGGGCACGCTGGCCAATCCAGGCCTCCCTTGCCTGCCTAGGCCGGGGGGATTGGCTCCAGCTGCCTCAAGGGGATGGACGGGCGGGGAATTTAAACAACGAAACGGAAACAGACCAGTGCTTCCGTTTCGTTTGTCAGAAGCCCCCACAGTGGATCAGAAGGCTAGCCACCTCCAGAGACTGTGTTCCTCTTCAGCTAGCCGTCCTTGCTAGCCACCTCCAGGGACTGTGTTCCTCTTCAGCTAGCCGTCCTTGCTAGCCACCTTCAGAGATTGTGTCCTTCCAGCTAGCCGTCCTTGCTAGCCACCTTCAGAGACTGGGTCCTCTTCAGCTAGCCGTCCTTGCTAGCCACCTCCAGGGACTGTATTCCTCTTCAGCTAGCCGTCCTTGCTAGCCACCTCCAGAGACTGTGTCCTCTTCAGCTAGCCGTCCTTGCTAGCCACCTCCAGGGACTGTATTCATCTTCAGCTAGCCGTCCTTGCTAGCCACCTCCAGAGACTGTCCTCTTCAGCTAGCCGTCCTTGCTAGCCACCTTCAGAGACTGTGTTCCTCTTCAGCTAGCCGTCCTTGCTAGCCACCTTCAGAGACTGTGTTCCTCTTCGGCTAGCCGTCCTTGCTAGCCACCTTCAGGGACTGTGTTCCTCTTCGGCTAGCCGTCCTTGCTAGCCACCTTCAGAGACTGTGTCCTCTTCAGCTAGCCGTCCTTGCTAGCCACCTCCAGGGACTGTATTCCTCTTCAGCTAGCCGTCCTTGCTAGCCACCTTCAGAGACTGTGTTCCTTTTCTGCGCTAGCCGTCCTTGCTAGCTGCCCTTTAGAGACTGAGTTGCTGACTACCAGCCAAGCCGACCGTCACCCCGCGGTTCCAGCAGTCCTGCTGGCCGCCTGCAGCTGGGGGCTCAACCCTCGGTGAACGGCGGTCACCGCGGGTGAAGATTCGTGGTGCGCGGCGGTCCTCGGAGGTCTTGCCAGGCCTCAGGGAACCTAAGGGCTCACCAACCATCGGACCAGGACACTAGTGACAGCAATCAGTAGGAAGATTACTATTCTAATGGAGGGTGGTTCAGCTCTTAAAGTGGAGGAGTACTCTAATGATTAGTGCAGTGGGCTGAGAACCTGTGGAATTGGGTTTGATTCCCACTGCAGCTCCTTGTGACCCTGGGCAAGTCACTCAACCCTCCATTGTCCAGGTACAATCTTAGATTGTGAGCCCACTAGGGACAGAGAAAGTACTTGCATATAATATATGTAAACTGCTTTGGTTTTACCCACACAAAGGCAGTATATTTAATCCATGACCCTGTACCCATGACTGCACGATGGATTTTTTTCGAGCAAGCCTTCAGCATCCAAGGTGATGTCTATGGTATCTATGTGGCCAGGTCTCTCTTGTGGTGCAGCCAGCAGTTGTCTGCCTTACCAGAGGTAGCTTGGTTGGTGTCTGTTGGGCTTTCTGACTGATGCCCTTTATAGCCTGGTGTATCTGTTCCCCCTTGGTAATGGCTGTTGCATTGGCTCATAGCTGTGGCTGCAGAATTGGTCAGCAGATGTGGCCTCCATTTATGTTTGAGTAAGCTAGCCTTTCAATGTCAGTTGTTTTGGAGAAGACTTTTAAGGAACTTGGCAAAGCTCAGCCATAGTGTCTCCCTGAGAACAGGGTCTGATCTTGGCTTTGGAGGCCAGGAGTCAGGAACAAGTCCAAGGATTGGGCTCAGTACCAGCAGAATAGGAAGGCTTCTTCTGGTTCAGCAACTTGCGGCCAGAAAGGATTGACATTTTTAGGCCCTCCTCTGTGGCTGCTTCCAAGAGTTCCCAATAAGGACTCAAGGGTCTCTTCCAGGGAGCTTCAGATGTCATGTCACCATGCCCTGTTCCACCAGGAGTGGGCTCTTACCTCATTCCAGTGGGTCCTAGAGGTGGTCTGTCAGAGGTAGGCCTTGAAATTTGAGGAGCTGGTTTCAGGCCCCCCTCAAGACACGAGTGATTGAGTCCATATTACAACAGTTGCTCCAGTCGGAGCTGTGGAGACTGTTCCAAGCCAGGACCTAGAGAGAGGCTATTATTTCATCTACTTTGTGCTGCCCAAGAAGTTGGGGGAGGGGTTCATTTTGGCATATTCTGAATTTGAAGGGAGTCAATGCCTCGCGTTGGGTACTACATTTTTGGATGGAGACCTTACGATTGGCGGTCTCAGCGGTTAGGCCAGGGTCAAACACAAGTGCTTCCTAAGCTTCTGTGTTCCCTGATGTAATTTTCATTTTCAGATTCTCCCATTTGGGTTGGCAATGGCCCTGAGAACCTTTTCCAAAGTCATGGTGATCATAGGAGCTCACCAGCACAATCAAGATATTGGAATTCAGCCATGCTTGGATGATTGGCTGATCCAGGCAGATTCAATGTGGCAACCTCTTAGGTGGTCCATTGGTTGATCCAGGCAGATTCAAGGTGGCAACCTCTCAGGTGGTCCAGTTGCTCAAGCTTCTTGGTTAGGTAGCAAAGTATGTCAAAAGTCAGCTAGTGCCTTGTCAGAAGCAGTATACAGTACCTTGGGGTGCTTTTCAACACCCAGCATAGCATGATGTTATTTTCAATAATTTTTATTAACATTTTACGAATACAAACATGTGAAGCAGATCAGTGAAGCAGCAAATACAAACAACAACTTGTCCAAAATATGGTGGAGGGCCTGTGATCTGATGGCCCCCACCCAACAGCAAAGGATAAACAGATAATCACCAATGAAACCGCGACCCCCCCCCCCCCCACACACACACACCATAGGGTTTCACAGTATTCCTAATTACAGATTCAAATCATTAAGAATGAGACTACAGGCTCTGGGTGAAAGAGATTTAATATAACGTTCTGAAATGGCCCAGAAACGCTTCTTACGTTTAGCTGTTAAGCAGGCATCTCAAATTTCCATTACCAATAAGGTGTGAAATATACTCTTCCAATACCCCAAAATATAGGTAACTGTTCCATCATCCAGTATTTCAAGATACATTATTTTGCCAATTAGACATGCCTTATACGTAGATCAAGACCTGTTCAAATTTGGTAAGCGGGTCACAATGAGTCGTTTTACCAAAAATGATACCCAGCGGAGAGGAGAGGATTGCTTTCCCCAGTAAGGTCTCCAAGAAACCTAATATTCTACTTTTATACCATTGTACCAGGGAGCACTGCTAAAACGCATGAGACAGTGTATTTTCAGAGGTACCACATTTAGAACATTGAGCAGAAGCAGCACATCCAGCATAAAAAGCTTGCTTCTGAGAAAAATATGCTCTAGGAAGTATACGAAACTGACATTGCCTTTGAAGTGCATTGTGTATCATTGATGGGATTTGTCTTATCACTACAGTCAAATCGGCCCCTCATAGATGCACCCCAAGCTGTGTATTCCATTTAGTTATAATGGAATCATAATTCTTCAATGGAGATAGTGTTTTAAACAGTTTATATGGGGCTGAAAGTGTGCATCTGACCAGAGGGGATAAAAAAGTTGTCCAAGGTAGCAACAATATCCCAAGAACACTGATTTTTCAATAACCTGTTGATATAGTGTGAGACCTGCAGATAAGCAAACAAATCCACATTTTGCACCGCTGGGGTTTGTTGAAGAGAAGCAAATGACCTTAAGTCACACCTCGAAGTCAAACGATTAGCTACTGTTACCAAACCCAGAGAGGCCCTCTGCCGAAATGCTATATGTTCAAGCCCTGAAGAGAAATCCAAATTCCCCACAAGAGGTAAAAAGTTAATGTGGGTAGGATCCTGGTGTAATTGGGATAATAAAATGTACATAGATTTCAAAAGAACATGATGTTTTAGTTCTGCTGCCAGTTTATAAACAGGCTTTTGTTACTTATATATCACTAGTAAAAAAGGCCCATTTCTGACACAAATGAAATGGGCGCTAGCAAGGTTTTCCTCGGAGTGTGTATGTTTGAGAGAGTGTATTTGAGAGTGACTGTGTGTGAGAGAGAGAGTGAATGTGTGTGTGTGAGAGAGAGAGTGAGTCTGGGTGCGAGTGTGTGTGTGAGAATGAGAGTGTGTGCATGTGCGTAAGTGAGACACAGTGTGAGAGAGAGAGAGAGAGAGTGTGTTTCACACAGATACAGTGTGTGCGAGAGAGAGAGAGAGAGTGTGTGTGTGAGACACAGACTCTCTGTGAGACTGAGTGTATGAGACCAAGAGAGTATGTGAGTCACTGTGTGACACATAGAGAGTGAATGTGATACAGTGTGAGACATAGATAAGGCATATTTTCAAAGCACTTAGCCTTCCAAAGTTCCATAGGTTTCTATGGAACTTTGGAAGGCTAAGTGCTTTGAAAATATGCCTCAGAGTGTGTGAGAGACAGTGTGTGAGAGTGAGAGAGAGAAAGGCATTGACTATGAGAGAGAGAGAGTGTGTGTGTAACAGAGATACCTCCCCCTCCCCTCTGGTGTCAGCCCCCCCCCCCCCCTCTCTCTGGTGTCTGAGCGTTACTGTGCAGGATGCTGAGCTCTGGCTATGCTTCAAGGAACTGACCAATCCTATTTAATAGAATGCACTTCCAACATTCTGAAGCCGAGAAACCTCGTGTGGTTGGTCACTTCTGCTTGTGACGAACCCGGAAGTACGTGATGTCAATTCAGGAGATGGATACAGAGAGCAGGAATGCCTCAGCCATGCAGTCAGCTTCAGAATGTTGGAGGTGCGTTTTATTATATAGGTTTTTTTAAATCACTTACCTTAAGTATATTCGGACTGGGGGCTCAAATGCGTCCGACATGCATGTTTCGCCTCCCGGCTGTATCAAGGACCTCCCCCTTATGCCGTTCTAGCGCCAGCTTGACCCATTTATCAAAGGAATAAGAAAATAGGCAGAAGAAAATAATAATGAATTTAGACTGGCGGTATCAAAGCAATATATCATGAAAATGTCTTCTAGAGAAACAATGAGAGAGGTCCAGCCTGGACTTGGATACGGTGATGTGAAAAGAAGTGTTAAAGAGTAAAGAAAGACAACATTAAAGAAAAAGAAAAACATAACGTGAAGGACACAAGAAATGTGCATACCACAATTACTAGTGAGGAGTGTAACGAGGGGTGAAAATCAGACGTGACTGTGAGGCTCATTAATAATAGTAAATCGGACCAAGACAGATTTGGTTTATACAGTTTTGGAATGATTTATTCAGTGCATTTTGTCTAGCAAAAAAGGTGCCGGTACTCAAATGCCAGACCACCCTTCAGGGGTGGAGTGATCATTGAGGGACCCACCCTACAATAGCCAGGACCCCTGCAACCAGTCATAGAATCTATGACAAGGCAGAATTTGTATGTAGAACCTGAGCTCTTTCATTAAAATACGAGAACCATGGGTCAAGTTTAGCAGACAGTGGAAAAGGTGCCGGTACTTAGTACCCCCAAGTACCCCCTCAAAAAAAGCCCTGGATTTATTTATTTGTTACGTTTGTATTCCACATTTTCCCATCTATTTGCAGGCTCAATGTGGCTTACATAGTACTTTAAAGGTGTTCGCCAATTCCAGTATGAATACAGTAATGTTGTGGTAGAATATGGCTGGACAATGTATTGTCATGTTTAGAGAACATCATTTGAAGACTGGACAAGCCACACTTTGATGTTGTGATGTGGCTTATGGACACCACTGTGTGTTAGGAGCGAGTCATAATTCCGAGTAGTAGGGTGCGGGGGTTATATGTCTTTAATGAAGTTTGTGCTCAATGTGCATTTGAAGAAGCAGCACTATACTGATATTTTTGTGGTTATGAGATTTTAATATATTTTGTAATACATAATAAATGTTTGAAAATTATACATAGTTGTGAGAATGCTGTACATGCATATTCATTAGGGATATCCTGAAAACTTGGCCTGTTTGTGGCACTCAAGGCCTGCACTGCACTGAAAGGTTGTATAACTTGTAGCCATATCTGTTTTATTTTGGGCTCATAATAAAAGTGTGTTCAGCCTCAAATCATTAAGATGACTTAGACACAGCCAAGGAAGTCTATAGTTAGCAGGCTTATGACCTCCAGAATTATTCTGGTGCATTGCACAAGAATAGTAGCTGTATTCTGAGTAGGAATGGAATCTGCTTCTTTTCTTGAAATATCCAGGTCCACCTCTAACACACCCACAATGCTGGTCAGTTAGAAAACCATTAACCGACTGGCATCTCTGTGATTGTCCATTAAGACACAGCTGTGGCAGCTAAAGCCAATTCAGTTTATGGCAGGGATCAGATACTCAGTTACCAGGGCCGCCGAGAGGGGGGGGCAGGGGGGACAAAATTCCCTGGGCCCGGGCCTCCAAGGGGGGCCCGGCGCCGCAGTCCCCTCCACCCATCCCCCCTCCGTCCACCACTGGGCCAGGCCCCCCTGAATTCAAATCATAGCACCTCACCTCGCTCCGTGTGAAAGAAGTGCAGCAGCGACAGTCTGCAGATCGCCTCCCTTCGGGCCTCCCCTCCCTTTGTCCCGCCCTCGCGCAAGTTACGTCAGAGGGTGGGACACAGGGCGGGAAGTCCCGAAGGGAGGCAATCTGCAGACTGCCGCTGCTGCGCTTCTTTCACACAGAGAGAGGTCGAGGTGAGGTGCTATGATTTTAGTTCAGGGGGGGTCCGGCCCGGTGGTGGATGGAGGAGAGTGGGTGGAGGGGGTGGGGCCTTGCCACGGGCCCAGCCCAGTCTCTCGGCAGCCCTGTCAGTTACAAGTTCATGCTGTCGATGGACAGAACTATTTTACCTAACCTGATCTAGTACTCTAATTAAAATGAAGAGTTGCAGTTTTTATCTGAGGTATTCACTCAGCTTTTCTGCTTTAAAGGATGGAAGGTTCCACAGCAGAAACAAATACATCTACTGCAATAAAACAAGACAAAGTAGTGGCTAAGGCGGAATGGATAATGAAATGGGAGCAAAAGAATATTTGTTTTCATCAACAGCATGTACACAGGTAAGAGCTTATTATCAGATGCTGGGCCAAGTTATTTTTTCACTTGCTTTCATCTCACAATGTGCACATCACATTACTTTCAAGTTCTTTGATGTCATTGTATACCAGCTATGCTTATATACTCTATAAGCTACATTTATTCAAATTTGCCTCTGGAGGGCAAATAAAACCAAAATCCCAAATAACAGATGCCATAAAAGTAAATATTTTGGAACTTGTTTGAAGGGAGTGAGAGAGAGATTTCCCAAAGCCCAGCAGTATCTTAGGAAATTACACCCTGGGTTCTCGCTTATCATGGTAAGTGCGAGGCAGAACTTGGATTGACCTGTGATAAAAGAGACTGGTCTAAAATGGACAGAGCCTTGGCCAAGTGTTCTGTTACAATTAATATGCAAGAGAACAGTGTAAAAGTCCTCTGTAGATGGTACTTGACTCCAGATAGACTGCACAAATGCTTCCTTAATGTTTTGCCTTATTGTTGTAGGAAATGTGGGGAAGGGGGACTGTGGGGCATATTTGGTGGGATTGTGCTAAAGCACAGGCATAAGGGGCTCCCAGATGTGAGATTATATAATTGGGCCTGCTTACTTAGACATTTTAGAGACTGACCAGCTTATTTTCAAAAGAGATCGCCGCCCATCTTCCGACACAAATCGGGAGATGGGCGTCGATCTCCTGAATCCGGCCAAATCGGCATAATCGAAAGCCGATTTTGGCCGATTTCAACTGCGTTGTGTTGCGGGGCCGGCGAAAGTTCAAAGGGGGCGTGTCAGCATGGTAGCGAAGGTGGGATGGGGGCGTGCATTGAGATGGCCGGCCTCGCCCGATAATGGAAAAAAGAAAGCCGGCCGTCATGAGAATTTGGTCCGCTGTATTTGGACCCTTTTTTTTTCGGGTCCAAGTCCCTAAAAAGGGCCCCAACTGACCAGATGACCTCCCCTGACTCCCTCAGTGGTCACTATCCCCCTCCCACCCTCAAAACACCCGAATGGACACCCGAATGTGGAGTACCACAAGGATCACCCCTCTCACCAACCATTTTCAAGCTAATGATGATCCCCCTGGCGAAACTCCTATCGAACCACAACCTCAACCCATATATTTACGCCAATGATGTAACAATATACATCCCTTTCAAACAAGACATTAAAGAAATCTTCAATGAAATCAACCTAAGTCTACACATCATGAACACCTGGGCAGATGCTTTTCGCTTGAAACTAAATGCAGAAAAAACTCAATGCCTGATACTCACTTCCCAGTACAACACGAATGAATTCACCACTTTAAACACACCAAAACTAAACCTTCCAATCTCAGAAACGTTAAAAATCCTTGGAGTCACTATTGACCGCCACCTAACACTCGAAACTCAGGCAAACAACACAACCAAAAAGATGTTCTACTGCATGTGGAAACTGAAAAGAATAAGACAATTCTTCCCAAGATCCGTCTTTCGCAGCCTGGTGCAATCCCTCGTTCTCAGCCAACTGGATTACTGCAACTCACTATACGCAGGTTGCAAAGAGCAAATACTGAGAAAACTCCAAACAGCCCAGAATACAGCAGCCAGACTCATCTTCGGAAAACCAAAATATGAAAGTGCAAAACCCTTACGAGAGAAGCTACACTGGCTCCCACTTAAGGAACGCATTACTTTTAAAGTATGCACATTAGTCCACAAAATCATTCACGGTGAAGCCCCAGCCTACATGTCTGATTTAATAGACTTACCACCAAGAAACGCCAAAAGATCATCCCGAACTTTCCTCAACCTCCACTTCCCTAATTGCAAGGGCTTGAAATACAAGACACTGCACGCGTCAACCTTTTCCTACATGAGCACGCAGTACTGGAATTCACTGCCACGCAACCTGAAAACGATCTACGAGCAAACCACCTTCCGCAAACTACTGAAGACCCATCTTTTTGAGAAAATTTACGGAAAGAACCAAAACACATAAAGCCGCACTCACTGTTCAATAATGCATCATTACAGCCACTCTGAATTCCCATCCCCTACCTCACCTTCTCATCTCCCGCAAACTCACCACACTCATACCTTACTCACAGAAAATGTATACCAAATGCTTTCCTGTTATTATATACCGCCCCTTTTCGTTTCCCGCTGGTTCCCTCCAATGTATCGCCCCTTTTAGTTTCCCGTTCTTTCCTTCCAATGTCTCAATGATCTTGTCCATTGTTATATTCCTTATTGTTACTATACTTTGTCTCGCATAACACCTCATAATGTAATCCATAACTGAGTTGTAACAACTGTACTTCCAGTTTTCATAACGTATTGTAAGCCACACTGAACCCGCAAAAAGGTGGGAAAATGTGGGATACAAATGCAATAAATAAATAAATAAAAACAACAACTTTAAAAACTTATTTTTCCAGCCTGTATGCCAGCCTCAAATGTCATACCCAGCTCCCTGACAGCAATATGCAGGTCCGTTGAGCAGTTTGTAGTGGGTGCAGTGCATGTCAGGCAGGAGGACCCAGGCCCTTCCCCCCTCTACCTGTTCCACTTATGGTGGTAAATGGGAGCCCTCCAACCCCCCCCAAAACCCACTGTACTCATATATAGGTGCCCCCCTTCAGCCCTTAGGGCTATGGTAATGCTGTAGAGTTGTGGCCAGTGGGTTTTGGGGGGGATTTGGGGGCGCCTCAGCACCCAAGGGAAGGGTGCCCTGCACCTGGAAGCTAATTGTTTTATTTTTTAAATTTTTTAAAAGTGCCCCCTAGGGTGCCCGGTTGGTGTCCTAGGCACTAGAAATGCTGGCTCCTCCCACGCCCAAATACCTTACATTTCGCCAGGTTTGAGATGGCCGACTCCGGTTTCCGTTATGGGCGAAAATCGGAGTTGGCCATCTCATCTAACCCCAGCAAGCGATTTGGCCGGCACCAAGCGTATTTTGAAAATACGCTTCACTCCGTCCCTTTGCGTAGTCAGCCCTGAAGGTGGCCACCCATCGATTTGACTGGTGCCGTTCGTTTATGCCCCTCTGAGTCATCCAATTAGATGATTTATTTATTTATTTATTTATTAGGATTTATTTACCGCCTTTTTGAAGGAATTCACTCAAGGTGGTGTATGGTAAGAATAGATCAAACATGAGCAGGAGGCAATTAGAGTAGTAATTACACCCCCTCTTGCCTTAGAAAGGGAATTCTTCTCTCCTTTATGTTTATATTATCTTCTGCAAGGTCCAGTGGACAGAATTTCTCATTATGTTAAGATTCGTACTCTCATTCAGTGTTCTGCTCCCATATTCATGAAAGCAGGATATATTGTGATTGTATTTAATTGCATTGTTTGTGTAATAGATAACACTGTGTATTAGGACTGCTTTTCCTATAGTTTGCAGTTCTGAGATGGATTCCTTGTGAGCTTTTCCTATTGGCTGTTAGCTCTGAGCTAGGGCCAGCCCTCCTCCCTCTCTGCCCTCCTGTGGGCTGTGTGAGAGAGCTCAGTCTTCATAGTTTGTCTTTGTGATTAGCAGCTGTTCTAAGGGCTGATCCAGTGGTGTGCTAGTAAATATTTAACAACAGGCTCTCTCTCCCCGGTCCCCCTCTGCGCCCCCCCAGTCCCCCTCTGCGCACCCCCCCCCCCAAATTGCAGAGCTGGCTATAGCCGGGGAGGGGGGGGGGGTGGCAATGCATTCCTCCAGGAAAAAAATTTAAATGATCCCAGGTTCCAATCTAATTCATGTTTAATGTGCGATAAAATGCCATAAATGCCGTAAATAAATATAAACTTTTAATGTTGAGCACCTGATTCTCAAAGTGAACATATTCCAAACACTATAATGAAAATAAAATGATTTTTTTTCTACCTTTGTTGTCTGGTGACTGTTTTTCTGATCATGCTGGCCCAGTATCCGATTCTGCTGCAATCTGTCCTCTTAACTCCGTTTCCAGGACTTCCTTTCCTTTCTTCTTCATTTCTGGTCCTCAGCTTCTGCCTATTTTCTTCATCCATGTGCAGTTTTTCTCCTCTCTTCCTTTCCCCTCAACTCATCTCCTTCCTCACTCTTCCCTCCCCTTCATCCATGTCCAGCATTTCTTCTCTCTCCCCTCCTCTCCCCTGCCCTCAATCCACCCATGTCCAGGGACCCTTCTCTCCCCCTGCCCTGCATGCACCCATACCCAGCAACCCTCCTCTCCTATGCCCTCCATGGGCCCCTGGGATCACTCTCTCTGCTATTTACTTCTACTTCCAAAAGCTCAAAGTCAATATTGAGCCTGCAGCAGTTAGCACTTTTTTTTTTTTAAATACTGACCATCTAATATTCAGTCGGGACCTGTTAAGAGTATCTGGCTGGGTCCCAACGTCCCCCCCCCCCCCCCCCCAAGATTCCAATCTCCCTCTCTCCAACACCCAGAAACATGATGAAAACCCCTTCTAATCCCCCCTACCCTCCAAACGTCACAAAAATCCCTTCCAATTCCTCCACCCAACTTCCCCCCCCCCCCCATAAACATAGACAGCACCCTCACTCTCACCCCAAGTATGCTTCGAGTCTACCTGCCTTGTCCTTGTAATTCTTCGGGGCAGGCAGTCTTGCCTGCCTGCTGCCAGCTGACTCTCCCCCGCTGCCGATTCGCGATTCAAAATGGCCGCCGAGACTTCAGCAGAAGTCTCGCGAGGCCGCCTCTGGAAGTCTCGGTGGCCATTTTTAAAGCACGAATTGGCAGCGGGGGAGAGTCAGCTGGCAGCGGGCAGGCAAGACTGCCTGCCCCGAAGAATTAGAAGAACAAGGAGTCGGTGAGGATCCGGAGGGAGGGAGGAGGGAGGGAGGAGAGCCAGAGCCGGCTCGCTATATTTAACAACCAGCTCGCAAGTCGGTAGAAAAATTAACAACCGGCTCTTGCGAGCCGGTGCGAGCCGGCTCCAGCACACCACTGGGCTGATCCCTCCTTAATGTACTGTAATTCCATCAAGATTTTTCACCAGTTCCTGTCATTCCCCATTTATTTTCTCTGAGTTCTCCCCCTTATTTTCCTTGAGTGTTATAGCTTTTCCTCTTAGCTGGGCTGAGGTTCTGGCCACCTCCTTGCCTCTAAGGTGGTTGGATACAGACTCTATAGCAGGAGGCCACAATTCTTTTACAAGCAACTAAATTGTAAGTTGGATTTTCTTGTTAAATTCTGAATACTACAATAAAGAAGATTTGTTAAGAATTGAGAGTCTACTGGTGAAGCTTCTGTTTGCTACTACTACTACTACTATTTAGCATTTCTATAGCACTACAAGGCGTACGCAGCGCTGCACAAACATAGAAGAAAGACAGTCCCTGCTCAAAGAGCTTACAATCTAATAGACAAAAAATAAATAAAGTAATCAAATCAAATCAATTAATGTGAACGGGAAGGAAGAGAGGAGGGTAGGTGGAGGCGAGTGGTTACAAGTGGTTACGAGTCAAAAGCAATGTTAAATAGGTGGGCTTTCAGTCTAGATTTAAAGGTGGCCAAGGATGGGGCAAGACGTAGGGGCTCAGGAAGTTTATTCCAGGCTTAGGGTGCAGCGAGACAGAAGGCGCGAAGTCTGGAGTTGGCAGTAGTGGAGAAGGGAACAGATAAGAAGGATTTATCCATGGAGCGGAGTGCACGGGAAGGGGTGTAGGGAAGGACGAGTGTGGAGAGATACTGGGGAGCAGCAGAGTGAGTACATTTATAGGTTAGTAGAAGAAGTTTGAACAGGATGCGAAAACGGATAGGGAGCCAGTGAAGGGTCTTGAGGAGAGGGGTAGTATGAGTAAAGCGACCCTGGCGGAAGACGAGACGGGCAGCAGAGTTTTGAACCGATTGGAGAAGGGAGAGGTGACTAAGTGGGAGGCCAGCAAGAAGCAGATTGCAGTAGTCTAAACGAGAGGTGACAAGGGTGTGGATGAGGGTTTTGGTAGAGTGCTCGGAAAGGGGCGGATTTTACAGATGTTGTAAAGAAAGAAACGACAGGTCTTGTTTGGGGATGGTTTATGCTGGCTGTTTAAGCTATACTTTGCGTAGAACAGTACATTCAACCTTTGAGTAATGCCTGGTGTCAGTTGTTATCTGCATGGTATGTTAACCCAGCCTATACAGATCTTCTCCCTATAGGGGGTAACTTGGATTTTATTCCGGGTATGACAGATGAGCTCTTTAGATGCTGACTGGACAAGGAGCTTAATATTATTGCACAGGAGTATGGGGGAGTGATGCCCTTCCGGGCCCTTTCGCAGCATCTCGCAGTACGGATCACAAACACCTTTGGGTATATGCAATTAACCCACACGTTTCTTTTTTGAATAGAGGTTCCTTCTCCATGGGGGTGTATGATAAATTTTTCGAAGAAGAAGAACCCAGTAGGATGTCAGTGTTGCATTTATACACGTCCTTATAGGGTATATTGACTTCCAGAAAACACAATGTATTAACTAATAAATGGAATCAGGAACTTGGCACGAGACTGATGTCTGCCGATATTAGTCATGCACTAAAATTCCTCCCTAGGATGGTTTTGTGGGTGACTTGGTGAGAATGCACGTTTTGAATTCTTACTAGAGCCTATTTTTCTCAGGTTCAAGTGTCTTATTCTGGGTGTGTTGTGTCAGCAACATTCTTAAAGTGTGGTAATTCTGAGGGCTCTCTTTTCCATGCTCTGTTGGTATGTCCACAGATTCACCAATTTTGGTCCAAGGTGTTGCCATATTTGAGCAGACTTTTAGATAAATCAATTCCACTTTCCCCCCTTGGTATCTTTTATTTAGGAAAACATCTAATTGTGGGTCTTTGGCTTGGGGAGGTGTTTTTTATTTCATAAAGCATGTGTGGTGAGGCATAGATGTTTAATGCTGCAAGACTAGCCACCAAGTTATTGGCATTGGAGAAATCTATTTCATTCTTTTGATGCTACTGGAAGCCACAGATGTTAGTACAACCGCGAAACGAATGACGAGATTCCTTACCATTTGGGACCTATATCTTCAGAAACTTTCACATTGAGCACAAAGCATGGTTTTGAATGACTAGCCCCATTTTCAGTCACACTTGAGCTTTATTCGTAGGGAAAGGTTTGGGGGTTGAGTTCTGGTTGGCTGTTAGTGGGGGTCACAGGAACACAGACTTCCTATTACATTTTGTTTATATCAGGAGGAGGGGCGTTAATGGGGAACAGATGTACAAGTCCGATGTTTATAATTGATCATTGTATGGATTTGTCTGCTCTTTTGTATTTCAATAAAGTAGATTTGTACTAATTAAAGCCCAGGCATATTGGAGGGTAGTATATTATAAGCTAAAACCTGAATGGGGTGGAGGATCCTTTCCCTCTTTGGAAGACTGATGCTAGAATTGACTAGCTTTGCTTCACCATTGCTTTAATGTGGTGAAAGTAGTTTTGGCTAGGGCTTGGAAAATTGATGGAGTGCCCTCACACCAGGAATGGAGGAATAAACTTGAGTTTTTTTATGATATTATCCAACTACCGCCCTGTTGCAACAATCCCTCTACTAGTCAAGTCTATGGAAAGCTTGGTCAACTATCAGCTCACTGATTATTTGGATACATATTCTATGCTCCATGCCTCCCAATCTGGGTTCCGGTCTCACCACAGTACCGAGACAGCAGTGGCGTACCAAGGGGGGGTGGGGGTGGTCCGCCCCGGGTGCACGCCGCTGGGGGGGGTGCCGCGCGCCGGTCAGCGTCGTTTGTTTCCATGCTACCTCTGCCCCGGAACAGGAAGTAACCTGTTTCGGGGCAGAGGGAGCATGGAAACGAACGACGCTGACCGGCGCGCGGCACCCCCCCAGAGGCGTGCCCCTGGGGGGAGGGGGTTCTTTTGCCGGGGTGGGGGGTGTCCTTTCGCCGGGGGGGGGGGGCGCGCTGCCCCTAGGAACACCACTGCGAGACAGTACTGGTCACTCTCCTTTCCAACTTTAGGAAGGAAATTTCAATTTGGAGAAACATCTTACTTCTACAATTTGATTTGTCCAGCGCATTCGACATGGTAGACCACGACCTCCTTCTTACTTTACTATCTGAATTCGGCATTGGAGGTTATGTCAGAGTGGTTCAGAGAATTTCTCTCTTGTCGATCCTATCAGGTCACAGTCCATTCCTCTACCTCGCCACCTTGGAGACCCCACTGTGCAGTCCCTCAGAGCTCCCCCCTGTCACCAACCCTATTTAATATTATGATGTCTCCACTTGCTACGGCCCTATCCAACCATGGCCTGAACCCGTACATATATGCAGATGACGTAACTATCCACATTCCCTTCCGATCTTCCTTAACTGAAATCTCAGACACAATACGAACTAGTTTTGCCATCCTGACCAGCTGGGCGAACGCTTTCAAATTCAAGCTTAATAAGGAAAAAACCCAATGCATCATTCTCTCCTCCCCATTCAATAAATCCCTTCCAGGCTCGATTACTGCGCCGGACTACTCCATCACCATTGCAGATAATTTGAAGCTATTTGGTGTCATTCTGGATTCCCACCTGTCCCTCGACCTTCATCTATCACAAAGAGAATGTTCCTCTCCATGGGGTCAATGAAACATATCAAGCAGTTCCTTCCGTTTGACCTATTCCGGACTCTAATCCACTCTCTAGTATTGAGCCATTTTGACTACTGCAATGGGATTTACACTGGATGCAAAGATAGTAGTGGGTCAGATGCAAGTAGGATGAGAACATCCAAAGGGGAGGGGGGAGCTGAGGAGAGCAAAATGACCTGTGAAGTCATCTCACAAGATGCGCTCTGAGCATATCTTGTTTATAGTTAGAGCTTGAGAATATATGAAGTCATTTCTTATCAACTGATAAGGGCCAAGAGCTCTGGTGAGAAAGCTGGGGGTCCATTGGAATCAATAGGGCCAAAATGGTATAAAAGGGGGAGTCTGAAGGGTATTAGATCAGAAGACTTCAGAAGACTCCAGAGGGCTGTAGTCATGTCGTGAAGTGCTGTTCCATCATGTAAATGCCTGATCTGCCTGTACGATCGTTGGGTAAGATACTGATGCTAATAAACTATATTACTATATCTACTGACTACTGGGTTTCTCTCTAATTGGGGAGCCTGCTGCTGCTCTATGTAAAACTGTCATGAGCAGACACAAGGTTGGGGTAATTAACTATTTGGAGGGAACATGCAATCCTTTTCAAGATAGTAGAAAGCCCATGGCTTCCACTGCCCAACAGAGGTGGCAGACCTAATAAATTAACAAAAATACACTCATACCATAACAGCACTAACTCCCAGGACTGAAAGAGCAATAACCTTATATATGAAAAGGCAGTACTGTAAATATTATACCTCACCCTAAAACAGCAATGCTCTACCTAGTTAAGAAAACAAAACAAACAGGACTACACAGACCCTACATGACAGCTGAATACTGCTCCTTGGTCACACATGCAGAACACAGACAGATCCTCAACAAATAAGAAACAAGGGACCACAGATCAATAATAAAGATATGATGACAAAAAATGAACTGGAAACCTCAAGGTCAGACTCTGCACACAGCACTAATAGAGAAATAGAAACTTAAATGCAAAAGAGACATTTCCAAAAGCTAACATATTCCAATTAATAAATAGAAAATATTTTTTCTACCTATGTTGTCTGAGCATTTTATTTTTCTATTTGCTTTAGTCCCAGTATCTCTTGTCTGCTTTTCTCTGTTTTTTTCCTGTCTTTTCAGGCTCTCCTGTCCATTTCCTCTCCATGTCCACTGTCCATCATTTCTCCGAGTCCCTATCCATCCTGTCTGCATCTCCCCTGTATCTCTATCCCTTTCTCCGTGTTCAGCATTTGTCCTTTGTGTCCCTATCCTCCTCTAAATTCAGCATCTCCCTACCATGCCTTATTTTGCATTCCCCCTCCCTGTGTCCCTAATCCTCCCCCTGTGATCAGCATTGCCCCTGTGTCCCTATCCCCCCTATGATCAGCATTGCCCCTTATATTCCTATCTTTCACCCCTGTGATCAGCATTGCTCCTGTATCCCTATCCCCTCCACTCCCAGTGATCAGCATTACCCTGGTGGTGTAGTGGTCTCTGCAGCTGCGGGGGCTGGAAAGAATCCCACTCTTTCCTGCCCACTGCCGCTACTCTGTCTTGGGCTCTCTTCAGTTTTCTCTTCTATGCTGCGGGCATTCCGCCATGTTTTCCCAAAATGGCTGCTGAGACTGCCGCCGGAAGCCTCAGCAGCCATTTTTAAAATATGGCGGGGCCATCCGAGGCACAGAAAAGTGGAGAGGTTAGGGCTCATCAGCTTGGAAAAAAGTTGGCTGAGAGGGGATATGATTGAGGTCTATAAAATCCTGAGTGGTGTAGAACAGTTAGAAGTGAATTGATTTTTCACTCTTTCAAAAAGTACAAAGACTAGGAGACACTCAATGAAATTACATGGAAATACTTTTGAAACAAATAGGAGGAATATTTTTTCACTCAAAGAATAATTAAGCTCTGGAACTCACTACTAGAGGATGTAGTAACAGCGGTTAGCGTATCTGGGTTTTAAAAAGGTTTGGACAAGTTCCTGGAGGAAAAGTCCATAGACTGTTATTGAGAGGGACATGGGGGAAGCCACTGTTTGCCCTGGGATTGGTAGCATGGAATGTTGCTACTAATTGGGTTTCTGCCATGTACTTGTGACCTGAATTGGCCACTATTGGAAGCAGGATACTGGGTTAGATGGTCCATCGGTCTGACCTAGTATGACTATTCTTATGTTCTTATTAGGAAAGGGATAGAAAATAGGACAAAGAATACTACAGTGCCTCTGTATCGCTCTATGGCACGACCTCACCTTGAGTATTGTATGCACTTCTGGTTGCTATATCTCAAAAAAGATACAGCAGAATTAGAAAAGGTTCAAAGAAGGGTGACCAAAATGATTAAGGGTATGAAACTCCTCTCATATGTGGAAAGGCTTAAGAGGTTAGGGCTCTTCAGCTTGCAAAAGAGACAGCTGAGGAGGGATATGATAGAGATCTACAAAATCCTGAGAGATATAGAGCAGGTAAACATGAATTGATTGTTTATTCTTTCAAAAAGTACTAAGACTAGGGGACACTCAATGAAATTACAAGGTAATACTTTTAAAATGAATAGGAGGAAATATTTTCCCACTCCATGAATAATTAGCCTCTGGAACTCATTACCAGAGGATGTGGTAACAGCAGTTAATGTATCTGGGTTTAAAAAAGGTTTGGATAAGTTCCTGGAGGAAAAGTCCATAGTCTGCTATTGAGATAGAAATGGGGAAGGCCACTGCTGTCCCTGGGATTGTTATCATGGAATCTCGCTACTATTTGAGATTCTGCCAGGTATTTGTGACCTGGATTGGCCATTGCTGGAAGCAGGATACAGGGCCAGATGGAACATCAGTCTGCCCCAGTATGGCTATTCTTATGTTCTTATGCTGTAATTACTAGGGTTCATGATAAACTATCCAAAGGCCGACATCAGCCCATCCCAGCAATTGGAATTCATAAGAGCCCTTCTAGACACAACTCGAACTAAGGACTTTCTCACTGTCAATTAAATAGAGGCTTTCAGCCGTATCAACTTGGCAAATGTTGAGGTTGCTAGCCACATAGCCCCCACTGTGGACATCATACTAGCCGCCTTATTTTCGAAAGAGAAAGACGCCCATATTTCAACCCAAATCGGGAGATGGGCGTCTTTCTCCCGTGGGCGCCCAAATCGGTATAATCGAAAGCCGATTTTGGGTGTCGTCAACTGCAATCTTTCGCGGAAACGGCCAAAGTTGATGGGGGCGTGTCAGAGGCATGGTGAAGACGGGACTGGGGCGTGTTTATCAGCCGAGGAGAGATGGGCGTCCTTGGCCGATAATCGAAAAAAGAAAGGCATTTTTAGCGCGAATTTGGGTCACTTTTTTGGACCCTTTTTTTTCACGAACAAGTCCCAAAAAAGTGCCCTAAATGACCAGATGACCACCGAAGGGAATCGGGGATGACCACCCCTGACTCCCCCGGTGGTCACTAACCCCCTCCCACCCAAAAACAACTTAAAAAACTTTTTTTTTCCAGCCTGTATGCCAGCCTCAAATGTCATACCCAGCTCCATCACAGCAGTATGCAGGTCCCTGGAGCAGTTGTTAGTGGGTGCAGTGGACTTCAGCCAGGTGGACCCAGGCCCATCCCCCCCTACCTGTTACACTTGTGGTGGTAAATGGGAGTCCTCCAAACCGCCCCCAAAACCCACTGTACCCACATCTAGGTGCCCCCTTCAGCCATAAGTGCTATGGTAATGATGTAGAGTTGTGGGCAGTGGGTTTTGGGGGGGATTTGGGGGGCTCAGCACCCAAGGGAAGGGAGCTATGGACTTCAGAGGTAGTTAACGTTTTTTTAATTGTTACAAGTGCTCCCTAGGGTGCCCGGTTGGTATCCTGGCATGTGAGGGGGACCAGGTCACTAGGAATCCTGGCCCCTCCCACGACCCAATGCCTTGGATTTGGTCGTTTTTGAGCTGGATGCCTTCAGTTTCCATTTTCGTTGAAAAACGAAACCACCCAGCTCAAATCCGCACAAATCCGATGCATTTGGCTGGCACAAACCGTATTAGCGGAAAAAAGATAGACGCCCATTTTTTCCGAAAATACGGTTTATCCCGCCCCTTCACGCACCCGTTCTCGGAGATAGACGCCCATGGAGATGGGCGTTCGCGTTCGATTATGCCCCTCCATGTCATGCCTCAGTTCAACCCTGTCTTCACTGTGGTCTCAAGCCAAGAGGAACATTCACGATATCATCACTCATTCAGGAGCTCTCTGTCTTGGTGTCTAATTCAAAGCAATTTGGACAAGGAATTCTTCAACACTATAGACACTGATGACAGATGCTTTCAGTCAAGGGTGGATCTCATATAGATGGGCTCCACACCCAGGGTCAGTGGTCTGTTCAGGAGAGGCAACTCCACAACCTCCTAGAGATAAGAGTTATTTGGAACAGTCTAAAGGCCTTCAGAGACAGAGAACCAAATCATTCTGATCCACACAGACAACCAGGTTGCGATTTTCTATGTAGGAAGGCACGGATTCTTACCATCATTGGTGGTCTGTCTCCCACAGGATAGTGCTCAGAGCCACTTACCTGGCAAAGATAAACAACTGTCTGGTGGACACATGAGTTGTCCTTAAATATGGGCGCTACCTGTAATATCATCTAAGAGTGGGGCACCCTTTTGGTGGATGATTTTGCCACCACTTGCATCAACAAGATTCCTCAGTTTTGCTCCAGACTAGGGTCATAAGGCAAGACTGATCTTGGATGCCCATATCCTTGATTGGGGGATGGGCCTTCAGTTTGTGTATCTTCCAAAACCTCTTATAGTGAAAACTCTCCTGAAACTCAAGCAGGAACAGAGGATTCTCATTGTGCCATACTGGCACCAGTAGATATGGTTCACTCTACTTCTGGAGCTGTCCTCCAAAGATTGATAGAGACTGGAGTACTTTCCAACCCTCAGAACGAGGGGTCCGTTTTAGAGCCTAATCTCCCATCTTTGGCCCTCATGGCTTGGATGTTGTGAGGTTAGAAGTGAACATTTTGAACCTACTAGAAGGTGCAACTCAGGTCATTCTTGCATCCAGAAGAGTTTTCAATAAGAAGTCATAAGATTTTCCATCTGGTATGAGAGCAAGGCCCTAAACCCTTTCTCCTGTCCTACACAAAAACTGCTTGATTACATTCTACACCTCTCTGAGACAGGCCTCAAGGACAAATCTGTAAGGATTCACATCTTAGTACAGTTGGAGCTTATCATCACTTAGTAAAGCAGGAGTGGGCAACCTGCGGCCCGCCACTGAATTTCATGCGGCCTGCAAGCATAAGTATCAGAATGGGAGAAACCGCAGGTGCCATGGCACCCCCACATTTTCTTTTCCTGCTTCCCTCACCAGCGAGGTGTTTTAATTCCTTACTTCCTTCCTCCTGGATGGCGAATCTACAATCACCATAAGAGGCATTGTGTGGCTGGCTAGTGCAGGACCTTGAGCATCTGCACATAGATAGATGCATAGATGCTCAAGGCGCTGTGCTGACCAACCACGCAATTCCTCTTATGCCAATTATAGATTTGCCACCCCTGGGGGAGAGGTAGAAGGAAGGAGAGAGATGTTGGAGATTGAGGGGGTGTGACATGAGGAAGGAGAGAAATGCTAGACCCTGTGGGGGGAGGGGAGGAGAAAGATGTGGCCTGCTTGGGATAGTACTGACATTCATATATCCCTCTGTATATAAAGGTTGCCCACTCCTGGTGTAGAGGGTAAACTCATCTCTGCTCGGCCTTTAGTTTTTCACTTCATGAGGAGCTTGCTTTTACTAAAATCTCCTATCAAACCTCCCACAGTGTCATGGAATCTCGATGTTGTCCTCACTCGGCTGACGAAAACTCCTTAAGAGCCACTTGATACCTGTCACCTGAAGTACCTGACCTGGAAGGTCTTGTTTTTCATGACCATCACTGGAATTGATGACCATCACTGGAGCATACTGACAGAGTGTCAGTATGCTCCGGGCTTAGTTTCAAAACAATAGAGTGGTTTGTGCACACATCCTAAATTTCTTCCTAAGGTAGTGTCAGAATTCCATCTTTACCAGTCAGTTGTTCAGCCAACATTTTTCCCGAAGCCACATGCTCATCAAGGTGAGAACACACTGCACAATCTGGACTGCAAGAGAGCCTTGGCCTTCTAACTTGAACAGACTAAAGCCCATGGAAATCCACTCCATTTCTTGTTTCTTTTGACCCTAACAGGATGGGGACTGCCATCAGTAAACATACTTTTTCCAATTGTCTTGCAAACTGCATCTCCTTTTCTTATGCCCAAGCTGAGCTGACTCTAGAGGGTCACCTCAAAGCTCACAATGTCAAAATCATGGCTCTGTTGGTAGTGCACCTGAGGTCAGCCTTCATAGAGGAGATCTGCAGAGCTTCAACATTCGTCTTGATTTCATACATTTACCCTTTCACTTTCTGGAAGAAGACTCCCGACACGACAGCCAGTTTGGTTAGAATTTATTGGGGGGGGGGTCTAGAATCCAACTCTACCCCCCCCCCCCCCAGGCCCCATTTGTTTTGTTTTTTTGTTGTTTTTTTGCAGGCTGTCATGAAGGTTTGCTTATCATATTAGGCCGTGCCTGTTCCAAACCTTTTTTCCTGTTTTATTTAAGACAACCTGGTAGCTAGGGATTCCCACCAAGAAAACAAAATCACTCAACTATAGCAAGTGTTTTCTGAGGAGAGCAGGATTGATAGTCTTACTGATCCACCCACTACCCTTGGAGTTGAATTCTATCAGTTATCGAACTAGACTCACCTGGTCCCGCATGAAGATTGCAGGAAAGAAGGCACATGTGCTTGGTACATAAGAACATAAGACTAGCCATACTGGGTCAGACCAATGGTCCGTCTAGCCCAGTATCCTGTTTTCCAAACAGTGGCCAAGCCAGGTCATAAGTACCTGGCAGAAACCCATATTACAAATCCCAGGGCAAGCAGTTGCTTCCCATGTCTGCCTCAATGGTAGACCATTTCCAAAGGCTTTGAGAGAGAACGCTGGTGAGTGCTTACCACAGGAGGCTCCGTTAGATGACGCCACTCACCAGTTACAGTATCCATCAAATGAAGGAAAATTCTGGAATGAAAGGGCATAGGATGAAGTTAAGAAGAGTCTTTCATTGAAAGGGTGGTGGATGTGTAGAATGGCCTCCCAATGGAGGTCGTGGAGACAGACTGTGTCAGAATTTAAGAAAGCGTGGGACAGACATGTGGGATCCTTTAGGAAAAGGAGGAGTTAGTGGTTACTGTGGAAGGGCAGACTGGATGGGCCATTTAACCCTTATCTGCCATCATGTTTCTGTTTCTATCTTGCTGTCCTTGGAGACCATCTACTACAAGTGAGTGTCTTTGTTTTCTGTGAAATGAGGGAATATAAATGAGGCAAGAAAATCTAAGTGAATACAAAACAAGATCCAGTGTTATCAGGGCAGAGATGACATGTGCCAATGCATAGTGCTGGCTAACTTTGCCCAAGAGTTGCATTGCTGTTTTCATCTTGTGTTTTAAAAAGCAAACCAAGCACAGATGAACCAGTTTTTTCTGTTTTTGGTTATGCAAAATACGGCATGTATACAGTATAAATTGCCTCACTAGGGAGAATACATTTTTTGCATGTCATTCTAGTTGCAGCTATTGCGGTAGATTTCATTCAGAAACTAATGTTGAGCCACCACCCTACAGGGTTAAAGACCAAAGGCATACATTCATATTGTCCTTTGTATAATATTTGATTATGAAGGTAAAATACATTTAGCTGCTTACTTTTCTGCAGGTTATTAGAAAATTACGTGGATCTTCTCCTAAACAACAGGACCAATCTCAGGATATTTTTCCCTCTTTGTGGAAAAGCAGTTGACATGAAATGGTAAATAAATTTTTCTTTTTACTGGATTTTCCATGTTACATAATAATTGTGTTAAAGGAAGCATAGTTTATAAATAAGGGCCCTTTTTACTTAGCTGCGCTGTAGGCACACTAATGTTTTTTAGCACATGCTAAAAATTAGCATGGCTAAAGCTAGAGACACCCATGGGTAACTCTAGCGAAATGACAGTAATCTAGGCCCCCAGGCAGTAAAGGTCATTGGGCCCCCCCTGGCCGCTGCCCACACCCCTTCCCCTGCTGTGCTGCCACCACCCTCCCTGTCGCAGCTGCCACACACTACAGTCCCCTGAGCTTCAGTTAGCCCATCCCAGTCCTACCTTGAAAGGCCCTGGAGGTGGCCTCTTCAGAGGCAGGAAAGAACCTCACTCTTTCCTTTCCACTACCGCTATTCTGCCCGGCGCCTCCGTGTTTTCAGAATGAGTGCCGAGACTTCCCACGGTAGTCTCGCAGGTCTCAACAGTCTTGTGAGACTACTACAGGGAATCTCAGCATCTGTTTTTAAAACATGGCAGCACCGGGCAGAATGGCAGCAGTGAGCAGCAAAGAGTGTTGTTTTTTCCTGCCCCCGCAGAGGCCACTAGACCTCCAGGGCCCTTCAAGGTGGGACCTGAGAGGTCCCACTGAGGATTGGGGGGGCTGTAGTGTGTTGCGGCGGCGGGAGGAGAGCCTCTGGGTCCCCTGGAGTCTCTGGGCCCTCGGGCACTGCCTGGCTACCTGAGTGGTCAGTCTGCCCCTGGATGGAGGGCAATTTTCAGATAGCCAGTGAACATAGATAAAAGATTCTTAAAATTGTCCCCTAAATTCAGTCCTTAGGTCTTGCCTGTATAACGTGTGCTTCAAATATATTTTATATGCACGGTAAATCCACATTTTGTAGACGGAAGAATATCAAACACCAAACACTGGTTTCCTTTCATGTTTTCCAGGTTAGCGGACATGGGACACAGCATTACTGGGGTGGACGTAAGCGAAATTGGGCTGAAGGATTTCTTCACTGAGCAAAATATTTCTTACGTTGAAGAACAAGTATCAGACATCCCTGGGGCCAAAGTATTTAAGGTTTGATTCTTGATTAAGTCTTACAGAACAAAAGCTTTTCTGACATTAAGTTGATGAACCTACACAACACAAGTCTTTTTGGCAGAAGTTAAGAAAGATGAAATGGTTATTTGTAGAGCTAGGTTCATTCTATTATGGGGTAATCTTTTTACAGGCATCAATAAAAGTTTCCAAAAAAAGTGCAGATCTGTTCACTAAACATGTAAGAAACAGTCCCTCTTATAATTGAATCAAGACAGACAAACAGGACAAATAAGGGATTGGGAAATGTACTTATTGTGGGAATGATAAAACGGACATGGGTAATGAAAAAGTAAATAGGAGTTAAAAGCAACCTCAAAAAGGTGGGCTTTTAGCCTAGATTTGAAGATAGCCAGAGATAGAGCTTGACGTCCTGACTCAGGCATTCAAGGCGTATGGTGCAGCAAGATTAAAAGGTATAGAGTCTGAAGTTGGCAGTGGAGGAAAAGGTACAGATAAAAAGAGATTTACCCGTTGAATGGAGTTCCCAGGGAGGAGTGTAGGGGGAGATAAGAGTGGAGAAGTACTGAGGAACTGCAGGATGAATGCATTTGTAAGTCAGTAAGAGGAATTTGAACTGTGTGTGGAAATGGACAGGAAGCCAATGAAGTGATGTGAGAAGAGGGCTAATATGAGTGTAGTGACAACACTGGTGGAATATAAGTCATGCAGAAGAATTTTGAACATATTGAAAGGAAGAACTCCTAGGGAATAGCTTATTCAAAAATAGTTGAGAACGCCAATGCATATAGGGCCTTATTCTATAAAGGTTATACGCCCACATTTACACTCCTAAAATTTATGCTCCTGAATTTATGAGCATAATTTATGATCCTAATTTAGGAGCATAAATTTTATGAGAATAAGGCCCATATTGTGCAAAAATATGTGTTTTGAGCTGTGTTGCCTATTTTGTACATGTGTATAGCTCCACAGAATTTTACAATAACCATTTTCCTTGCATATAACCTGCCTTACACATACATGCTCAGATTTTTACACTAAAATTCTGAGCGCTGGGAGAGCAGTTCTTTCGTGGTGCTGTCAGATGTTGCCCACCTGAGTGCTTTATGAATCCTACTGTCTTTGAAAACACTTGTTTCAGGTGAGCAACGTTGCTATTTCTCCAATTGCAGAAGATCTGAGGAAATTTAGTTCAACTCAATGCCCCTCTGTTAGCCATACTCATAAAATGTGAACCTTCCTCAGGGCTGAACAGCACAAAAGTCAAAATAACATCTGTGCAAAAAAACAAAAGGATACCCCTTGTCTCTTCAAGACTTCACACAAAGGATTCAAATGTTTAAAAAAAATCAATCAAATGAGAACAGAGCCCTGAGGGACCTCAGATTGTACTGGAACCTGTTATAGTTCCTGTTACCCATCAAACATATAAACGGCGAGTGACCGTACTCACTCGCAAATGCGCAGTAGAGACTTCCCTCTCTGCCCCGCCCCCGCTTCAATACGTGAAGATGGGGGCGGGACAGAGAGGGAAGTCTCTACTGGCATGCTGTAGACGTGGGAACCGCTCCCCCTCCCCCGGAGTCGCCGCCGCCCCTCCATCTGGCTCGAGCACTGTGAACTTACATCACCACGCAGCAGCAGGCACATCAGCAAAGCTGCCGTCGGGCTTCCTTCTCTGCCTTTGTCCCGCCCTCGCCGACGTTACGTCACACGAGGGCGGGACACAGCCAGAGAAGGAAGCCCGCCCCGATGGCAGCTTTGCTGATGTGCCTGCTGCTGCGTGCTGATGTAAGTTTACAGTGCTGCTCGGGCTGGGTGGAGGGGCGGCGGCGACTCCGGGGGGGGGGGGGGGGGCTCGGAACCCCCCCCCATTCCAAAAGTAGCCCGTTTTCACGGGCTCAACAGCTAGTACTTATTATAAATAATCTGAAAGATACAAGGTAAACTGTTGCCAGATAGTTGAAGCTACCTCCGTTGTGAAATGATCAATGGTTTCAAATATTGATGAAATATCTATCTTATAAGTTTGGAACAACAAATTCCACCATTCCTGATATGTGACCTGGTTCAGGGATTTCCAATGTAAAAAAAATTACCTTCAAAGCCAATGAAAGCATGGTGTTAAAAACCGCACGTTCATTAGGCTTTAAACTGTTTTATAAACAGCGGTCTTTAAGTATCACACATTTAAAAGACAGCAAACCCGAAAGGTGGAAAACATCTGTCAACAGCGACCAAATGTCTTTCCAGTAGCTTTGAAGACACGCACTTAAGTTTGCCTTGCATGTGGAAAAATGGTCTCCCCTTGTATCTTATTTTCAAAAATGTACCACGCTGTGCTTAATATCACTAGCTGCTGTTCTTTTACTGAATATGACATGTGCATTTTTTTTTCTCTTCCTTTCTTTTTTTTCTTCTATTGCCTTAAACACTGTGTATAATCTTTGTTGCACAGTGGTTTGTAATGTATTGAAAACAATAAAAATATTAAACAATAAAAAAAAAGAAATATCTAACAACACCATCAAATAAGCCATGTACACATTATTCTTTCAGACCACAATCGATCAATGAATGGTGTTTCTACCTCATGACCAGCACGTGCTCCTCAATAAATTCTTGAAACTGAACACTATACATTCAATCAGCTTTCCCAATAAAGGCAAATTGGAGAAGGGATGATAAAAAGCAGGAATCAATGAATCCAGATCAGCCTTCTTAATTGCATGGTACACAATTGTCTATTTCCATGCAGTTGGCAAAAGCACATTAGTAAGGAATAAATTTATAATCTGCTGTAGACTAAAGGAGAATCATAGCCTTGACTAGTCCTGTAGGACAAGGGTCCATTACAAACATTGTTGCATTCAGTGAATGAAATATTTGATAGGAGGAAAGTCAGTCTATAAACTTGGATATGTAGAGACATCATCCTGCTCTGTCTACATAACAGTTCCTAAGGAGGACTGAATGACTTCAACCTTATCTAGAAAATATTGAGAATGCCTCAGACTGCAAGGACAGGTGTTTTTGTAAGAAAGATTTCTCTTAATATGAAAGAGTTTATGGGGATCGATTCAGTGAAATCTCTAATTTATGTGCATAAAATGAACACTTTAGAGTGGGGTGGGCAACCTGCGGCCCGTGGGCCATATGCAGCCACCTTTGAATTTTTTTTAATAGTTTTTTTATTAAACCAAAGTAATCAATCACATTAGTAACAAAAGCTCCAATAAAGTAAACCAATGAAAAAACACAATGTAAATTACAGTATTCCACAAACAACTTGTAGTAGGCTTACAGTATATGCACCAATAAAAAGTCTAAACTGATAACACCCTCTCAACTCCCCCTCCCCCCAGTCCTAAAAATTCCAACATAAATGCATTCATCTGAGGGAATTATGCAAAATGTGGGCTCGGGCATAAGAATTAGGAGCCTGCTGCGAGCAGTCGGGGAGAGCAAGTTTCCAGAACGGTTCCTAAATCAAGCAAAAGCGTTTTCCAGGTATGGAGTGCCCACCATCAAATTTTATGCGGCCTGCAAGATTGTAGGAACTATACACAGAAAATGCCATTAACCAAAATGTTGGAGATTTTAAATTCTGCATTTCACAAATATTTTCATAGCTACTTTAGCAGTTTATTTCCATCATTTTTAGTTACATTTTCACTTATCACTGAAGGTCTGTGGAGCGCTCTGCATGTTCAGTTCTGACATTACATAATGTTGTGCCCCGCTAGGGACCGTACTGCAGTGGCGTAGCAAGGGGGGCGGGAGGGGCGGTCCGCCCCGGGTGTCAGCTCGGGGGGGGGGTGCTCCCTGCCAGCTTCCCCCCCCCCGGGTGCAGCACGATGACACCCCCACCCCGACCCAGTGCCTACCCTCCTTAGCTCCCTCCAACCAGCTGAGCACCCTACCTTTAAAGAAATTTCGGAAGCCGTGGAGAGGCGAAGTGCAGCACTTCGCACCTGCAAGTAAAAGAAGCGTGGATCATCATCGGGCCTTCCTTCACGCTGTCTGTCCCGCCCTCCGCTGATGCAACTTCCTATTTCCGCAAGGGCGGGACAGATAGCGTGAGGGAAGGCCCAATGACGATCCTCGCTTCTTTTACTTGCAGGCACAAGGCGCTGCGCCTCGCTTCTCCATGGCTTCCGAAATTTCTTTAAAGGTAGGGTGCTCAGCTGGTTGGAGGGGGCTGAGGAGGGTAGGCACTGGGTCGGGGGGGGGTGTTGATGCGCTGAGGGGGGTGTCATCGTGCTGCACCCGGGGGGGGGGGGTGCAACAGCGAACCGCCTCGGGTGGCAGCCCTCCTTGCTAAGCCACTGCCGTACTGACATTCGTGCTGCCCTCTAGATATAAAGGTCTTGCTTTAGAGTCTTGCTTCTACTCTAACAATTTGTAAGTAGGCTTCCTTATCTAAAGATGAATGTCTTCACTTATGTGCTACTCTTTTTAAAGAAACAGTAAAATGAAAACTATATCTTCATTTGAAATTTACCAAGCTCTGTCTCTTGCTGTTTATTGCAGAGTTTGTCTGGGAATATTTCACTCTACTGCTGCAGCATTTATGATATGTGCAGGTAAGCTTGAATAGTCTTTCTGAAATCTTATGACTGCCACAAAACATCAGGATTGTGACTTCTGTGTGGATTGTCTGATATCATAAAGCTTATGTTTTTGTTTCTGACTGCACACTAAATTTCAGCCTGAAGTCATATGTTCTCCTCCTCTTTACTTTCCTTCCTTACAAATCAAACTTTGATACAGCCAATAAAGTCTTAGTAAAAAATGCTGCATCAAGATACAAGTACAGTACCCAAAAACTGGGAAAGAGATAGTCCACCAGCTTCTTGCACTTAGTATAGTATCTGAAGCTTGTCCCTATCTCAACAGGAAGATTTCTAATCAATTTAATTTTCAAAATGAAATCCAGACAACCCTTCTTGATAATTACTAGGTTGCTGAGTTAGCTTCAAAGAGCCTGTTTAAAAGAGGCCCCTTAGATTCAAAACTATATAAAGAGGAAAGGTCCCACTGAACTTTCTTCTGAGAAGTTCTGAGAGAAGAGGACATTTCTCTGGTAAGTGAACGCTACTTTGCTTTGTGCTTTGGGAACTTAAAGATTGGAGTTTAAAGGAGGAATTGTAGGTTAGTGTTAGGCAAAATAAAAATATAAAAAGCACATTTTAACAACTAATCTCCATAGTCTTTTCCACTTAGTTTTAAAAGCCTTGTACCACAGCATTAACAGATAGAATCTAACAGGCACTGCAGGATCTAGTTTATTCTTCCCGCCCACCCCTAGGACAACTCTTCATTCATAGTCAGTTATTGTAATTAGGGTAACAAGCAAGGAGTGCTCTTACAGAGTTTTAAATACATTTCATTATCATCGAAGAAGGAAACACTAAATAAATCATACAATATACTATGAGGCATATTTTCAAAGCACTTAGCCTTCCAAAGTTCCATAGGTTTCTATGGAACTTTGGAAGGCTAAGTACTTTGAAAATATGCCTCTATATAAACTAAAAGACACTTTTATATTAGGCTAATATCCTTAATACTGTAGCAAGTTTTAAATTATTGAAAAACTCAAAAACACTAAGATGGAGTCAGCAGTCCAGCAGTGAGAGGGGTGCTATCCAGTCTTTTGCATTGAGTGTCACATATATGATTATCTCCCAGTTGGTGAGATGTCATATGTGTATGCCCAATGCAAAGAGCTCCTAGCTCTTAGAGAACGTGTCTCTTGAGGCTAGAGTAGCAGACTTGGTGGAGTTGAGGGAGACAGAGAGGTACGTAGAGGAGACCTACAGGGATGTTGTAGAGAAGTCCCACCTCCAGTCTGGTAGCCCTTGTGCTACCTTGGAGGAGGGAGGTCTCCTAGAAGGAGAGCATCACCCTGCCCACCAGGGGATGTACTATCCTCTCGCACCAAGGATATGTCTACAAGTGCTGCCCGGGAGGGAAAGGTTAGGACAGCTGTTGTAGTTGGTGATTCGATCATGAGGCGTATAGATAGCTGGGTGGCTGGTGGACGTGAGGATGGCCTGGTGACTTGCCTGCCTGGTGCGAAGGTGGCGGACCTCATGCATCACCTAGATAAGATTTTAGATAGTGCTGGGGAGGAGTCGGCTGTCTTGGTACATGTGGGTACCAATGACATAGGAAAATGTGGGAGAGAGGTTCTGGAAGCCAAATTTAGGCTCTTAGGTAGAAAGCTCAAATCCATATCCTCTAGGGTAGCATTTTCTGAAATGCTACCTGTTCCACACGCAGGGCTCAAGAGACAGGCAGAGCTCCGGAGTCTCAATGCTTGGATGAGACGATGGTGCAGGGAGGAGGGTTTTAGATTTGTTAGGAACCGGGCAACATTCTGTGGAAGGGGGAGCCTATTCCGAAAGGATGGGCTCCACCTTAACCAGGGTGGGACCAGGCTGCTGGCGTCGGCATTTAAAAAGGAGATATAGCAGCTTTTAAACTAGAAATGGGGGGAAGGCCGACAGTCGCTCAAAAGCGCATGGTTTGGGATAAGATATCTTGCAAGGATACCTCACAAACAGGGAAGATAGGGTTTCTGGATAGTGAGGTTGCACAACAGACCGTGGTAGGCCAGGTGCCCTTAAATACAACTAAAGATCCGACAAAAGATGGCAAATCAATAGTGTCAAGTACTAAGCATCATGCAAATAGGAATAACAAACATACTCTGAAATGTCTATATGCAAATGCTAAGAGTGTAAGAAATAAGATGGGAGAGTTGGAATATATTGCACTAAATTAAAAATTGGATATAATAGGCATTACTGAGACCTGGTGGAAGGAGGATAACCAGTGGGACACTGTCATACCGGGATACAAAGTATATCGTGGTGATAGGGTGGACCGGACTGGTGGAGGGGTAGCATTGTATATTAACGAGAACCTTGACTCGGATAGATTACAAATTTGGCAGGACACAAATCACACCTTTGAATCATTGTGGGTTGAAATTCCATGTATAAAATGGAAAAGGACGGTGATAGGAGTGCACTACCGTCCGCCTCGCCAGGATGAGCAGGTAGACACAGAAATTATAAAAGAAATCAGAGACGCAAACAAAATGGGCAATGTGATAATAATGGGTGACTTCAATTATCCAAATATAGACTGGGTAAATGTAACATCGGGACACGCTAGAGAGGTACAATTCCTTGAAATCAAGGACAGCTTTATGGAGCAGCTGGTGCAGGAGCCGACGAGAGAAGGAAAAATTTTAGACTTGGTCCTTAGTGGAGCGCATGATCTGGTGAGGGACATTATGGTACTGGGTCCACTTGATAACAGTGATCATAATATGATCAGTTTTGATATCAACCTTGAAGTAACTATACACAGGAAGTCAAATCAGGGGTGTAGCTAGACAACAGACTTTAGGTGGCCCTAGGCAAGAATTGGGTGGGCACCAAGTGTTGTCCCCCCCCCCCCCCCCCCCCAAAAAAAAAGATTATCTCAGCTGGTGGGAAAATGTTTCTTTCCACCTTGGCAGCAGGCATGCAGTGAAAACTGAGCATGCACAGGTGCCGTTGTCATGGAGAGTAGCGTTTTCATTAGCATCAGGGGAAAATCTTCAGCTGGCGGAGCTTGGGATTCCCACCAGTTACCACTAAACATGTGCTACTGTTGGGTGGGCCTGAGCCAAAAATGGGTGGGCCCTGGCCCACCCAAGCCCACCTGTGGCTATGCCACTGAGTCAAAAAAACTTAGGGGGGCAACTGAGAGGGTAAAAACTGTACAACGGGCATGGATGCTGTTCAAAAATACCTTCCTGGAGGCCCAGGCCAAACATATTCCGTGAATTAGAAAAGAAAGATGGAAATTCAAAAGACAGCCGGCGTGGTTGAAAAGTGAGGTGAAGGAAGCTATTAGGGCTAAAAGAAACGCCTTCAGAAAATGGAAGAAGGAACCGTCTGAAAATAACAAGAAGCAGCATAAGGAGTGTCAAAGCAAATGCAAGGCGCAGATAAAGAAGGCTAAGAGGGATTACGAAAAAAAGATAACATTAGAGGCAAAAAAACATAGCAAAAAATTTTTTTCTGTATATTAAAAGCAGGAAGCCGGCAAAAGAATCAGTTGGGCTGCTGGATGACCGAGGGGTAAAAGGGGCAATCAAGGAAGATAAAGACGTAGCAGAGAGATTGAATGAATTCTTTGCTTCGGTCTTCACTGAGGAAGATTTGGGTGGGATACCGATGTCGGAAATGGTATTTCAAGAGGACGAGTCGGAGAAACTTACTGACTTCACGGTAAACCTGGAGGACGTAATAGGGCAGTTCAGCAAACTGAAGAGCAGCAAATCTCCTGGACCGGATGGTATTCATCCTAGAGTACTGATAGAACTGAAAAATGAGCTTGCGGAGCTACTGCTAGTGATATGCAATTTATCCTTAAAATCGAGCGTGGTACCGGAAGATTGGAGGGTGGCCAATGTAATGCCGATTTTTAAAAAAGATTCCAGGGGAGATCCGGGAAATTATAGACCGGTGAGTCTGACATCGGTGCCAGGGAAAATGGTAGAGGCTATTATCAAAAACAAAATTACAGAGCACATCCAAGGACATGGATTACTGAGACCAAGTCAGCACGGCTTTTGTGTGGGGAAATCTTGCCTGACCAATTTACTTCAATTCTTTGAAGGCGTAAACAAACATGTGGACAAAGGGGAACCAGTTGATATTGTGTATCTGGATTTTCAAAAGGCGTTTGACAAGGTACCTCATGAAAGGCTACAGAGGAAATTGGAGAGTCATGGGATAGGAGGAAATGTCCTATTGTGGATTAAAAACTGGTTGAAGGATAGGAAACAGAGAGTGGGGTTAAATGGGCAGTATTCACAATGGAGAAGGGTAGTTAGTGGGGTTCCTCAGGGGTCTGTGCTAGGACTTCTGCTTTTTAATATATTTATAAATGATTTAGAGATGGGAGTAACCAGCGAGGTAATTAAATTTGCTGATGACACAAAGTTATTCAAAGTCGTTAACTCGCAACAGGATTGTGAAAAATTACAGAAGGACCTTACGAGACTGGGAGACTGGGCGGCTAAATAGCAGATGAAGTTTAATGTGAGCAAGTGCAAGGTGATGCATGTGGGAAAAAAGAACCCAAATTATAGCTACGTCATGCAAGGTTCCACATTAGGAGTTACGGACCAAGAAAGGGATCTGGGTGTCGTCATCGCTAATACACTGAAACTTTCTGCTCAGTGTGTTGCTGTGGCTAGGAAAGCGAATAGAATGTTGGGTATTACTAGGAAAGGTATGGAAAACAGGTGTGAGGATGTTATAATGCCGTTGTATCGCTCCATGGTGCAACCGCACCTTGAGTATTGTGTTCAATTCTGGTCGCCACATCTCAAGAAACATATAGTAGAATTGGAAAAGGTGCAGCGAAGGGCGACTAAAATTACTACTACTACTATTTAGCATTTCTATAGCGCTACAAGGCATACGCAGCGCTGCACAAACATAGAAGAAAGACAGTCCCTGCTCAAAGAGCTTACAATCTAATAGACAAAAAATAAATAAAGTAAGCAAATCAAATCAATTAATGTGAACGGGAAGGAAGAGAGGAGGGTAGGTGGAGGCGAGTGGTTACAAGTGGTTACGAGTCAAAAGCAATGTTAAAGAGGTGGGCTTTCAGTCTAGATTTAAAGGTGGCCAAGGATGGGGCAAGACGTAGGGGCTCAGGAAGTTTATTCCAGGCGTAGGGTGCAGCGAGACAGAAGGCGCGAAGTCTGGAGTTGGCAGTAGTGGAGAAGGGAACAGATAAGAAGGATTTATCCATGGAGCGGAGTGCACGGGAAGGGGTGTAGGGAAGGACGAGTGTGGAGAGATACTGGGGAGCAGCAGAGTGAGTACATTTATAGGTTAGTAGAAGAAGTTTGAACAGGATGCGAAAACGGATAGGGAGCCAGTGAAGGGTCTTGAGGAGAGGGGTAGTATGAGTAAAGCGACCCTGGCGGAAGATGAGACGGGCAGCAGAGTTTTGAACCGACTGGAGAGGGGAGAGGTGACTAAGTGGGAGGCCAGCAAGACGCAGATTGCAGTAGTCTAAACGAGAGGTGACAAGGGTGTGGATGAGGGTTTTGGTAGAGTGCTCAGAAAGAAAGGGGATAGCGGGATAGGACAACTTCCCTATGAAGAAAGACTAAGGAGGCTAGGGCTTTTCAGCTTGGAGAAGAGACGGCTGAGGGGAGACATGATAGAGGTATATAAAATAATGAGTGGAGTGGAACAGGTGTGAAGCGTCTGTTCACGCTTTCCAAAAATACTAGGACTAGGGGGCATGCGATGAAACTACAGTGTAGTAAATTTAAAACAAATCGGAGAAAATTTTTCTTCACCCAACGCATAATTAAACTCTGGAATTCGTTGCCGGAGAATGTTAGCTTAGCAGAGTTTAAAAAGGGGTTAGACGGTTTCCTAAAGGACAAGTCCATAAACCACTACTAAATGGACTTGGGAAAAATCCACAATTCCAGGAATAACATGTATAGAATGTTTGTACGTTTGGGAAGCTTGCCAGGTGCCCTTGGCCTGGATTGGCCGCTGTCATGGACAGGATGCTGGGCTCGATGGACCCTTGGTCTTTTCCCAGTGTGGCATTACTTATGTACTTATGTACTAAAGTCAGGTGGAGAGGCATTTTCGATAGAACATCTAAATCAGAATTTGAACGTTTTACAAAAACGTCCAAATTCTGAACAGGAAAGAAGGTCATTTTTGAAAAAGATAGACGTCTATCTTTTGTGTTCGAAAATGCTATGGCCGTTTTGTGATTTGGATGTCCTTTTTTTGGTCCATTTTTGAACAAAAAATGTCCAAATGCAAAACATCCAAAACAGAGGAGGAGTGGCTTAGTGGTTAGTGCAGCGGGCTTTGCTCCTGGCAACATGGGTTCAGTTCCCACTGCTGCTCCTTGTGACTTTGGGCAAGTCAAATGCCCAAGGGGCATTTTTGGATATGACATCTGTTTATTTATTAGGTCTGCCATCTCCATTTGGGCAGCGGAGCCATGGCCCTTTTACTATCCTGGACAGAATTGCATATCCCCTCTAAATACTTAATTACCCAACCTTATATCTGCTCATGACAGTTTTACACAGAGCAGCAGCAGGCTCCTTAATTAGAAAGAAACCCAGTATTCAGTAAACATAATGGTATAGACTGGGCACTGACAAGCTCCATAATCAGAAGGACTCACTGGGATATAAGAAGATAGTTTATTACAATCTCACCAATAGCGGTACAGGCAAATCAGGCATTCATATGGTGGAACAGCTCTTCACAACACGACTACAGCCCTCTGGAGTCTTCTGAAGTCTTCTGATCTAATACCTTTCTGACTCCCCCTTTTATACCATTTTGGCCCTATTGATTCCAGTGGACCCTAGCTTTGTCACCAGGGCTCTTGGCCCTTATCAGTTGATAAGAAATGACTTCATCTTATTCTCAAGCTCTAAGTATAAACAAGATATGTTTAGAGCGCATCTTATGAGATGACTTCACAGGTCATCTTGCTCTCCTCAGCTCCCCCTCCCTCTACTTGCATCTGACCCTCTACTATCTTTCATTTTAATCAAAACATCCTAGCTCATGACTTCTTGCAGGTGCCAGTCTCAGGATTGTGGACAAGAGCAAATGCCCCCTCCCTTGCCAGCTGTCAATTACCTCATTTCAGCACTTGCCACGGTGAAATGTAATTGTGTCAAAGGTGATCTCTGATTCTTAAAGGCCTAGCTCTTTAGCCTGAGCCATTGGCCTGTATTTTACTGAGAGCAAGGGCTAGCATATTTCTACACATCTAAGTCTGAATATGGACGTTTTTTGTAAAGCGTCCAAAATCAGAACAGGAAAGGTCATTTTCTACAAAAAAAAAGTCTGTCTTTTCCTTTTGAAAATGCTGCTTGGAAAAATGTTTTGTGATTTGGATGTTTTATTTTTTGGTCCATTTTCAAACAAATACATCCAAATGCAAAACATACAAAATACACAAGAAAATCCACAATAAAGTGAAACCATTCACATGTTCTAAGTGTGGTAAAAGCTTTGGTTGTAATGTAAATCTCAAAGTGCATCAGAAAGTCCACACTGGGAGAGAAACCATTTGAATGTATAGAGTCTGGTAAAAGCTTTGGTCAGAAGGTAAATCTCACAATGCACCAGAGATTACACAAAGGAGTGAAACCATTTACATGTCTTGAGTGTGGTAAAAGCTTTGGTTGGAAAGAAAGCCTCACATGGCATCAGAGAATCCACACAGGGATGAAACCATTTACATGCACTGAGGAGGTAAAAGCTTCAGTTGCATTGGGACAGGTAATTAGGGAATGTACACTCTTGCTATGAAGTATGGAAAATAGCACTCTGGTATTTAGATATATGTAATGAGACCTCCTTTTCATCTATAGATATGAATTCAAAGCCCATATCTAATGATAAACAATAGACTCAAGGCTCAGATGTTACAAAAAAAATAGAAAGCTTGGCATCAGGTAGAATAGTGGAAAAGTGACATCCCAGGAAAGCAATAGGGCATCCATGGAGGCAGTGCAGTGGATTTTATAAAATGCTCCCAGGTACACATCTCACCATTGCTCCCTTACCTTGTCTGCTGAATCCCCCAAAACCCACTATCCCCAACTGTACACCACTACCATAGTCCTTACAAGTGAAGGGAGAACCAATATGTGGGTACAGTGGGTTTCTGGTGAGTTTTGGAGGATTCACAGTTTTCTCCACAAGTGTAACAAGTAGGGGGAGATAGAATCCTGGGTCCACCTGTCTACAGTGCACTGCACCACTACTAGACTACTCCAGGGACCTGCATGCTATTCTAATGGACCTGAGTATAACATCTGAGGCTGGCATAGAGGCTGGCAAGTAATATTTTTAATCACATTTTTTGGGGTGGGAGGGGGATAGTGACCACTGAGGGAGTAAGGGGAGGTGATCCCTGATTCCCTCCAGTGGTCATCTGGTCATTTGGGATACCTCTTGTGTGGAGTGGAGGAGTAGCCTAGTGGTTAGTTCAGCAGACCTTGATCCTGGGGAAATGGGTTCAATTCTTACTACAGCTATTTGTTATAAAAACAGGTTTAGCTCCAAATGTCTAAGTTTTAGTCTTGGACGTTTTTGTTTTGTTCCATTATGGCTGAAAGACGTCTAAGTCTTAGGAATGCCCAAGTCCCGCCTTGAACACACCCCTGGCATGCCCCCTTGAGATTTAGACGTCCTTCTGACTTTTGGGTCCGGTGTGAGGAAGGGAGTGGGGGCAGTTTCATTAACGGTTTTGGTTTCTGCTGAAACAAAGTGGCCAATTTCAGTCGCAGATTTGGTTTCAGTCAGGCTCTATTCTCTTTTTCAGTTCTGTATAATACTTGATATAAACTACCCTCCACTTCCACTCTCAATATTTTGTTTCTGTCTTTATGCCAACATATTTACTCCAGTATATATACTGGAAAGCTCACTGGAGGAGGAGGAGGCGGTGGCTAAAGAAAATCAAATAATGAAATGCACACAGAGAATCACATTTATCCAATCTGCATCCTATTCCTTCTGTTATGGAAGTGAGCTTCTACTGGCTGACCAGCAAGAAAGAGATCTCTGGATATTAAACAGGCATTAGACACAAATGAACAAAGCATAGTAACCCGAGACCTAAGAGGGAGTAACCAGAAAAAGTCAAACTAAAAATGGGGAAAAAAATCCGAGGAAAGAAATACATAAAGCTTTTTCTAGGACCAGAGGAAGATATTTAATATCTTTGTTCGCCATCTCTGTAGAAGATACTTACACTTTAGGTTGCTACTCTCAGAAGAAAAGAAGAAACATGTTCCTGGTAAAGGGATATGTACTGATGGCCAACCTTCTCTTAGTGATTTGAATCACTGTATTAATTTCATTAGACCCATAAGGGGAAATTTGGACACCTGATAATTTCCTTTCCTTGAATCCTGCCAGACCAGTCAAGATGAATGGATTCTCGACTGGTCTGGCATGGAAGATAAGGAAGGGGAAATTTCCTTTCCTTGAGATACCTGTTAATTTCCTTTCCTTGAATCCTGCCAGACTAGTCCAGAATTCACTCATCTGGACTACTCTGGCATGACTGATAAGGAACTTTTACCATGTAGATATTTTAACTGGATTTATAGGAAAACTCAGATTTCTTCATGTTCAAGTGTACAGCGCTGCGTACGTCTAGTAACGCTATAGAAATGATAAGTAGTAGTAGTTGGTGTAGCTGGGTTTTAAAAATGGTTTGAACAAATTTCTGGAGGTAAAGTCCATGCATTTGTTTATACTTGATATTTTACTATCGTTCTGCTGTTAACAAAATTGTAAGTTTTATGTTAAAGCTGCTGTACACCACCTTGGGTGAATCTCTTCATAAAGGCAGTTAATAAAGCCCAATAAATTAATTTAATAAATAAACTATTACTAAGGTAGTCCTGGGGTTAAGTAGCATGTTTTCTTGTTACTTTTTGCAATTCTGCTGGGTACTTGTGACCTGGATTGGACACTGTTGGAAACAGGATGCTGAGCTAGATGGATCTTTGGTCTGACCCAGTATGGCTATTCTTATGTTAACAATTTTTATTCCTTGCAGAGTTGCAGACAAGTTTGATTGTATCTGGGATAGAGGAGCACTGGTAGCTATTAACCCATGTGACAGAGAACGGTTAGTAATTTTCTTTCAGTTAATAATTATTGTAGACTTCCAATTATATATTGCCACAGAACAAACCATATTTTGGGGGTCCTCTCCCCCACTTACTGTTGCACAAATCCACATATTTAAATCCCAAAGCAGGCTCACGTACAGTGGTAGATTGTGGCCAAAATGCATGAGAACCCTAACCCCCTAGTTCCTTCACTCCCATCAGTTTCCCTTTCCCTCCTCCTCCTCCCCACCTAACCTTGATACTGCAGCTTCTGTTGCTCCCTGTCCTCCCTGCAACCCATACCACACAACCTTGGCCTGCAATTGATGAAAACAAATTGCAAGAGTAGTATATCGCCTCTGAGTCTGCCCTCTTAAAAGGCGCAGGGTCTCATGGACTGGCAGCTATTCCTATACTATTGGCCTGCCAACCTCTGCACCTATATGCTTAAATTGTTTATTGATTTTACAAACAATAACCATAAGAGTGAAGAAAATGTGATAAATCAACTCAAAGCAAGGCAAGCCATATCACAGCAATACATATAGTAAAGAAGGGTTTTTGGTTCATATTTCCCCTCTCCCACACATTTATACCTCAACATATGCAGCAAACCCTCTCCCACCCCTCCCAGCACTCCTTCATTCACTTCCCTCCCCCCCCCCCCAACCAAAGAAAAACCCCACAACAAGGGAATGGAAGTGACCAGACCCAAGAATTACAACATATTTAAAAAGAAAGTCCGAGTCCTACCTCTGTACCTTTAAGAAGGCAGATTCAGAGGGGATGTACTGCCACATTTTGTTTACCTCATCAGGTCTATCAGGGGTGCCTGATCCCCCAGTCCATGTATAGTTTTTCATAGAGAGAATAAAAAAAATAGAAACAACTAGCTTTTGAAGAGGGAATAATGTATTTCTTAGGTCAAAGTCATTTTTATAACAGAGAGAATCCACACTTTTATGACATTTTGTTGAACAGTCCTTTAGACACACACATTCTTCCCCATTATATATTTGCAATATTTCCTTTCATTTGGGAACAGTCATCCAAAGAGCTGGCTGCCACAAGATCACAGGGTTACCAGACATTTATGACTTAAATTTACATAGCCCGCTATACAATGTAGGGAAATTCAGGAGAAGAACAGAGATGTACATTCCGTGACAATTTTCAATTATGAAAACATCTGATGCAAAATATTTTTTATTGTTTATGTGAAAAGTAATTTTACAAAATAAAAATACAGATAGCAGACATTTGTACAGTGGGATATAGGCTATGACAATGTATTATCATCATAGGGGTCAATATTCAAAGAGATTTAACTGGGCTGGAGACTCCTGGCCTGTTATTGTTAGTGTGGGCCATACGATGGATGTCCCCTCTAACAGCCTGTGCCGACACCGGCTATTTTGTGGTTGGTCTGGGGGTGGAGTTGGCACTTAATGCAGTTAAATACCAATATTCAGCACTTAACCACCTACATTAATTTATTTCTTTATTTTATTTATTAGGATTTATTTACTGCCTTTTTGAAGGAATTCAATCAAGGCGGTGTACAATAAGAATAGATCAAGCATGAGCAATAGGTAATTACAGCAGTAAGAATATTCAAATAACAATACAAAGTATGGCATTGTATACTACTTACAATGTCAACACAATATATAATAGAACATTTTAATTGATAGTGAAGGGTAAAGCAAAGATGGTAAGAGAGTAAAAAGAGTTAGAAAGTAAGGTGACTAATTTAAAGAAAGTCGCACATGAGGTCAGAGAGATGGTTAAATATCTCAACTAGGGTAGGAGTGGATAAACATGTCCTGCTGCAGTATGTGCAGCCTGTGTCACTCGTATGTGTGAGTGAGACTAACAAGTTAGTTACTTCTTCCATTAAAGGCCTGGCTGAAGAGTCTTCACCTGTTTCCTGAAGTAGAGATAGTCTTGTGTTAAGCGGAGCCTTTCAGGCAGTGCATGCCAGAGTGTGGGGGCTACTCCGGAGAAGGCTCGCTTGCGGGTATCACATCGTGTAATGAGAATGAAGTGGATAGAGCACCGTTCACGGAAGAGAGTGTGTATCAACAACTTGAAAAGCTAAAGGTGGACAAAGCCATGGGACCGGATGGGATCCACCCCAGGATATTGAGGGAGCTCAGAGAGGTTTTGGCGGGTCCTCTTAAAGATTTGTTTAATATATCCTTGCAGACGGGAGAGGTTCCGAGGGATTGGAGAACGGTGGATGTGGTCCCTCTTCACAAAAGTGGTGATAGGGAAGAAGCTGGAAACTACAGGCTGGTAAGCCTCACTTCGGATATTGGAAAAGTAATGGAAGCGATGTTGAAGGAAAGGATAGTGAATTTCCTGGAAGCCAATAAGTTGCAAGATCCGAGACAACATGGTTTTACCAAAGGGAAATCATGCCAAATGAATCTCATTGAATTCTTTGAATGGGTGACAGGAGAATTGAATCAGGGACGAGCTATGGACGTAATCTACTTAGATTTCAGCAAAGCTTTTGACACGGTTCCCCACAGGAGGCTCTTAAATAAACTGGATGGGCTGAAGATAGGACCCGAAGTGGTGAACTGGATTAGGAACTGGTTGACAGACAGAGAGACAGACAGACGCCAGAGGGTGGTGGTTAATGGAATTCACTCGGAGGAGGGAAAGGTGAGTAGTGGGGTGCCTTAGGGATCAGTGCTGGGGCCGATTCTGTTCAATATATTTGTGAGTGACATTGCCGAAGAGCTAGAAGGTAAAGTTTGCCTATTTGCGGATGATACTAAGATCTGTAACAGAGTGGACACCCGGGAGGGAGTGGAAAACATGAAAAAGGATCTGAGGAAGCTAGAAGAATGGTCTAAGGTTTGGCAATTAAAATTCAATGCGAAGAAATGCAAAGTGATGCACTTAGGGAATAGAAATCCACGGGAGACGTATGTGTTAGACGGGGAGAGTCTGATAGGTACGGACGGGGAGAGGGATCTTGGGGTGATAGTATCTGAGGATTTGAAGGTGACGAAACAGTGTGACAAGGCGGTGGCCGTAGCTAGAAGGTTGTTAGGCTATATAGAGAGAGGTGTGACCAGCAGAAGAAAGGGAGTGTTGATGCACCTGTACAAGTCGTTGGTGAGGCCCCACCTGGAGTATTGTGTTCAGTTTTGGAGGCCGTATCTTGCTAAGGATGTAAAAAGAATTAAAGCGGTGCAAAGAAAAGCTACGAGAATGGTATGGGATTTGCGTTACAAGACGTATGAGGAGAGACTTGCTGAACTAAACATGTATACTCTGGAAGAAAGGAGAAACAGGGGTGATATGATACAGACATTCAAATATTTGAAAGGTATTAATCCGCAAACAAACCTTTTCCGGAGATGCGAAGGCGGTAGAACGAGAGGACATGAAATGAGTTTGAAGGGGAGCAGACTCAAGAAAAATGTCAGGAAGTATTTTTTCACGGAGAGAGTAGTGGATGCTTGGAATGCCCTCCCGCGGGAGGTGGTGGAAATGAAAACGGTAACGGAATTCAAACATGCGTGGGATAAGCATAAAGGAATCCTGTGCAGAAGGAATGGATCCTTAGGAGCTTAGTCGAGATCGGGTGGCAGAGCCGGTGGTGGGAGGCGGGGCTGGTGGTTGGGAGGCCGGAATAGTGCTGGGCAGACATACAGTCTGTGCGAGAGCCGGTGGTTGGGAGGCGGGGATAGTCCTGGGCAGACTTATACGGTCTGTGCCAGAGCCGGTGGTGGGAGGCAGGGATAGTGCTGGGCATACTTATATGGTCTGTGCCAGAGCCAGTGGTGGGAGGCGGGGCTGGTGGTTGGGAGGCGGGGATAGTGCTGGGCAGACTTATATGGTTTGTGCCAGAGCCGGTGGTTGGGAAGCGGGGCTGGTGGTTGGGAGGTGGGGATAGTGCTGGGCAGACTTATACGGTCTGTGCCCTGAAGAGCACAGGTACAAATCAAAGTAGGGTATACACAAAAAGTAGCACATATGAGTTATCTTGTTGGGCAAACTGGATGGACCGTGCAGGTCTTTTTCTGCCGTCATCTACTATGTTACTATGTCTTTTGGAGAGGGTGTGGGTAGTGATATTCCTTGAGAGGACCTTAGTGTCCTTGGCGGTGTGTAGAGGATCATCCTATAACTCAAGTACTTGGGGTCATTTCCTTTAAGGACCTTGAAGATCAGACATAGAGTTTTAAATTTAGCTCTGTATTGTACTGGTAGCCAATGAAGTTTTTGCAAAAATGGTGTGATGTCCTGCACACAGGACGTCAGACGCACGCACATAAACAGATTAAAACTTGATCAGATGATTCATCCACACCGCGAGCGGCCGAGAAAAGGACTTTGGCTGGCGGGGGTTGGGGTTCCCCGCCAGCACAGGTACGTGGCGGGGGAGGGTTGGCGGCGTAAAGGGGGGTTCGAGCAGGTCGCGACAGGGGGGTCCAGGGGTCAGGAACTCGGAGGGGGGGGTCTGGAAATCGGAGGGAGGGAGGGATTCTTCTGATATCGCGTTACCTGTGCTGGCGGAGCTATTACAAAGCCTACGAACACTTCAAAGCTTCATGGCTTCACTTCCAAGCTGGCATGGAGTCAGCTTCAGAACGCTGGAGGTGTGAATTATTATGTTAGAAGATATTTATATCTACATATAGGAACTTTTCAAATAAATTAAAAAGCTGTCAAATAAGTTTAAAAAATCTTTTGTCCTCCACCTTTTAAGGCACTGCCTATCCAACTGGAACAGCTTTTGACTTATTTTTTAATTTATAGAAGTCTTTATTGAGCGTTAAGAACATAACACAGAACATAATTAACACGGCGCGTTACATCGTATTCCAAGTGAGCCAAACACCAGTATGAATAACAATCAGAGGGTACCTAGATTGTCATTGGTCCCACCATGACCACAGTATGTACTTCATATTTTTGTACCAATTTTTATTACCCTCCCCTCCCTCCCCTCCTCTATACCTACCCCACTACTAGCTTTTGACTTTTTACAGATGGACCAGGCATAGGCAATCCATTATTTCTAGTAATATTTTACTGTTGCTTTCAATAGTGTTTGCTATTGTTTTGAGTGAACTAGTGACTCCGCCTACTGGCTTCAACCCATATAATAGGCTAGATAGCCTCATACTGTCTCCTGTTCTCAATCTAACCTCCTTGGTGCAGTAGCGTATTGGCCAGAATGGAGCAGGAAGTTCATCCAGCAGTAGTGTGATAACAGCAAGAAGCTGTTTCATTGCAAGAGGAGTCTCTTCCTCTGCCTGGAATATTGCAGGAGGGGTCTCTTCCTCTGTCAAGAATCCAGACTGAGATATTTTTTTCACCATTAAGACCTACAGTTTTTACTTTGGAAGAGATATAGAAAATTATTGTGGCATTAGGTCAAGCGATTACTACCCATACTTTTGACCATGCCAGAATTGTAGGATTAGGCCAAAGAGTGGACTCCCAGGAATCACAAGTTATCTGTTGCACAGAATACTATTCCAGTTTTAGATACTGAATGTAAATCTCTGACTACTCTTTCAACTTCAAAGATACACATTTCCAAAAGCTGACATATTCCAATTAATAAATTAATTAATAAATTCTGAATAAAATACTTTTTTCTACCTTTGTTGTCTGATCATTTAGTTTTTCTGTTCGCTTTGGTCCCAGTGTCTTCTTTTTTTATGGTGTCTCCTTTCCATTTGATATTTTTGCACTCACCATGTCCACCATCCTCCTGTGTCCTTATGCATTCTGTCTACCATCTGTGGCACCCTGTCCCTATCCTTCCTCCAGTTGCAGCATCTGCCCTCAAAGCGTTCCGATCCAGTCCTTAAATTCAGCAGTTCCCCTCCAACCATATTCAGCATTTCTCCTCACTCCCCTCCCCTCCATTTACATTTACTTCCTCTGTCTTCCCTGCCCTCCCCTCCATCCATGTCCAGCATTTCTTCTCTCTTCCCTGCCCTCCACTCCATCCATGTCCAGATTTCTCCTCTCTTCCCTCCCCTCCATCCATGTTCCATGTGGATATCCTTCCTGTCTTCCCTGCCCTCCATCCATCCATGCCCAGCAACTCTCCTCTCCCCTCCCCTCCATCCATCCATCCATGTCCAGCAACTCTTCTCTCTCCCCTGCCCTCCCCTCCCTGCATTCATCCATGTCCAGCAATTCTCCTCCCTCCCCTGCCCTCCATCCATATCGAGCAAATCGCCTCTCTCCCCTAGCCCCTCCATCCATCCATCTAGCAAATCTCCTCTCTCCCATGGCCCCTCCATCCTTCCATATCCAGCAATTTTCCTCTCTCCCCTGCCCTCCCCTACATGTCCAGTGATTTCTCTTCTCGCCCCTGTCCTCCCCTCCCATCCATGTCCAGCGATTGTCCTCTGCCCCTGTCCTCCCCTCCATACCCAGTGATTTCTCCTCTCTCCCCTGTCCTACCCTCCCATCCATGTCCAGCAATTCTCCTCTGCCCTCCCCTCCCTCCCATCCATCCATGTCCAACGATTCTCCTTTGCCCCTGCCTTGTGCTCCCCTCCTATCTATGTCCGGTGACTTGCCCCAGCCCCCCTTTCAGCCCCCCAGTTCGCGATGTAACCCAGTCCCACCTGCCTGTTCTCAGCTCCCCGACAGCCCACATTCTGTTCCTGCCACAGCAGCTCTGAGTTTAAAACCTGTTATTTTAAAGTCGCAGCGGCAGCTCGCCTTCAGCCTTTCCTTTCCCACTCAATGTCCCGCCCTCGCAGAAACAGGAAATACCTCATCAGAGGAAGGCGGTGACACTGAATGAGAAGGGAAAGACTGGACTTGAGCTGCCGCTGCGATTTAAAATAACAGCTTTAAACTCAGGGCGGCCGTGTCGGGAATGGAATGGAAGGTATGTCGGGGAGTTGAGGGCGGGCTCAGCTGGGGAGCAGGAGGCGGAGGCGGAAAATGCAATTTGGAGGAGAAAGCAGGCGGGGAAGGTCACAGCTGGGCTGGGGAGGCTTAGCCTCCCCAAGCCTCTTATATGGGGCGCCTATGCATTTCAGCTGAGGAAATGTTTAAACAGTATATGCTGGAGGTGTTGAAGGTGCCTTTTCAGTCATTACCTCTGATTTCTAGTGTTTTTTTTTAAGTTTGCCATCCTTTAAAAAGAAAGAGAGGGGTGTAGAATGTAGGTTCTCTTCCCTATATCCCAGGATAGTTTGGACTTAACAGTTTTCCTGGAATCCTCTAAAGAAGGGGTAGCCATACCCTCCACTCTCTTAGTTATATTGACTCTGGATTATGATAGAGACTGGTTGCTGAAATTATATTTTAAACATCATCTTTCTACATTTTGTACTTTGAAAGTTCAGATTTTTACTGATGTTGCTCAAGTTACACAGAAACATAGGCGACAGTTTCTTTTGATGCGTCCTAGAGTTTTGGCACTAGGAGGTTTTTTGGGGGTTTTTTTCTTTTTAATTTCTTTGTAAGTGTATAGTGAAATGTAAATCTCAAACCTATATATTTTTTGATCCACCTCAATTAACAATGTTTGAGTGATAAATTTTTAGCGACTGGTTTGGACTCTCCTACTAGGACAGAGATCCCCAGTTGTGATTGTACAAGCTGTCTCGCTAGGAATATTAGGATAAATCTTTCTTTCAGGGTTATAATTCTTGGTAATTAGTTAGTATCTAAAATTTCTTCTTATTGATTATCTCTTGTCTCTCTCCATTTAGAGGACTGGATCGGTTGCTATATGTATTTCTTTTTTGTATTCTTGTTTTTCCTGTATTTTATATTGTGGTGGCTAATTTTCTGTACAAGTATACTTGGATTATTTTTAAAATTCAATAAAAAATAAAAAAAATCATGGAAAGCCATGTGTGTTTAATATATATCCTGGTTAAAGCTGCCTCTCTGAGGTAAACAAATCACACTAAACAAATCATTTACTTCAATTATTATCAAAATTTCAAAATGGCACTAGGGCAAAAAGAACAAAAAGCCCAATTATGCATGGGTCATCTGAACACCGAGCCTTTTGTAAAAATAGTGTATAAGACTTCAAAAAGTGTATATACAACGGCATATACAATGAACAGACATTGACAAAACTACATATTCAAAAAGAGGGACATCACTTGGGGCCTTGAACGTGTGACTGCCAACACTTACACACCCCTTCAAAATTGTAGCAGCGTTTGTAAAATCACTGCTTACATGAGTATAGCCATGTACATGTGCAAATGGTAAGCTAAATAAATTTAAGCCATGCACTTCTGGTTACCCTCTTGTGGTGGTCAGCTGTTTGAATGATTGTTCCCAAATTAAATTTTGCAAAAATAAAATGGGGGCATATGGTCATTAAATGATATTATAAAAGACAAAACCTGGTTTCCCTTCTCTCAGCTATGCTTGAAATTTGGTATTCCTAATACTCACCACTACAAATGGATACAACTTAAGCACTGCATAACTGCTACTACTGACATTACTAAACTTTCTACTGATCCTCCTAGTTGCTGGCAAATTTGTAGAACTTTAATGTTATCTAAAGGAACTGCCTCCAAATGGTACAAAATATTTCAACAAACAAAATTCAAAGCACCTACTAATATTATGGAATCCTGGGAACATGATTTAAATCTTCAACTCGACGAGCAACTATGGAATAAATTTTGGTTTAGAGCTACACGTACTACTAGATCTGCATCTACATCACAATCCATGTTTTACCTGGCACATAGAGCTCTCTGGACTCCAAGTACATAAGCACCGCCATACTGGAAAAATACCAAGGGTCCATCAAGCCCAGCATCCTGTGTCCGACAGCGGCCAATCCAGGCTTCAAGAACCCGGCAACCCCCCCCCCCCCCCCCCACCTGCCAAACAAAATGTAATAATGTTCAATGGACTTTTCCAATAGGGAGATAATAACAAAAAACAGTTTATTCAGAATATTCATATCAAGGACCCGACACGGTCCGTGTTTCGGCGCCAAAGCACCTGCCTCAGGGGTCACAAACAACTTTCTACAAAAAACACAGGACAAATTGAAAAAAGTTTTTAAAACATAATATTAAGAGATATCATATAAAATATTTCTGCCTTAATAAACATATAACCAAACATGTATAGACATTCATAATAGTATTACATATTTGTAAATATATAATGATAAATTATGTAAAAAAAATTTATATATTATAATTATGTGAGCAGATATTATGGACAGAGAAACACCAAACAATGAAAAGTGATAACTGTAAAATAATGACTGATAAATGAAAGACATAGGTCAGGCTGATGAATATCGACATATCTACATATATATATTTATCCTGATCTGATGATATCTCTTAATATTATGTTTTAAAAACTTTTTTCAATTTGTCCTGTGTTCTTTGTAGAAAGTTGTTTGTGACCCCTGAGGCAGGCGTTTTGGCTCTGAAACACGGACCTTGATATGAATATTCTGAATAAACTGGGTTTTGATATTATCTCCCTATTGGTTTGCGCATTTGTCAGCCTCTACTTTTGCTGTTTTGCTTTGACTCTCCCTGGAGGCTCCTCCTGTCTTCTTGGATTTGCAATGGACTTTTCCTTCAGGAATCTGACCAAACCCCCCTTAAACTCCGTAAGGCCAGCTGCTGTCACTACATTCTCCGGCAACGAGTTCCAGAGTCCAACTCAGGGGTGTATCTGCGTGGGGCCACAGAGGCCTGGGCCCCCGCAGATTTTGCCCTGGCCCCCCTCCCCGCCGTCAACCCTCCCCCGCTGCTTACTTTTGCTTGCGGGGGGCCCCAACCCCCGCCAGCCGAGGTCCGAACCCGCAATCTCCATATTTCGTCTTCCTCCGTGGCCATATGCTTCAAGGAAGTAACGCTGCAGTGCTGATTCGTTGAATCCAGTTCGGCGTCTGTTTTGTTTCATTGATAAAATCAAATAAAAAATATTGGAACTAAAAATAAAATAAAATGGGGGAAGAATGCATGTTTCAAGGACTGTTCAACAAAATACCATCCAATGGATTATAGGACCCAAGGCAACATGGTTTCCCTAGAGGCAGGTCTTCTCAGACAAATCTGATTAATTTCTTTGACTGGGTGACCAGAGAGGTGGACTGAGGGAGAGCACTAGATGTGGTGTATTTAGATTTTAGCAAAGACTTTGACATGGTTCCGTATAGATGACTAATAAATAAACTGAGTGCTCTCGGTATGGGTCCTAAAATGACTGACTGAGAAAGAAACTGGTTGAGTGGAAAGCAATAGAGGGTAATGGTAAATGGAGCTCATTCTGAGCAAAAGGATGTTACCAGTGGTGTACCACAAGGTTCGTTTCTTGGGCTTGTTGTTTTAAACATTTTAAAAGTGATATTTCTGAAGGGCTGTCTAGTAAGGTTTGCCTCTTTGTGGATGGTACCAAAATCTGCAATAGGATAGACACCCCTGATGGTGTGGATAACAAGAGGAATGATCTGGAATTTGGCAGCTTAGATTTAATGGTAAAAAATGCAGGGTCATGCATTTGGAAAACCCGAGAGAACGGTACAGTTTAGGGGGTGAAGAACCTTTGTGAATGAAAGAGGAGTGGGACTTGGGTGTGATCGTATGTGATGATCTTAAGGTGACCAACCAGGTAGAAAAGGCAACGGCAAAAGCTAGAAGGATGCTTGGGTGCCTAGGGAGAGGAATGGCCAGTAGGAAAAAGGAGGCAATGATGCCCCTGTATAAGACCTCATTTAGAATATTGTGTACAATTCTGGAGACCACATCTTCAAAAAGATATAAACAGGATGGAGGTCCAGAAGGCAGCTACTAAAATGGTCACTGGTCTTCGCCATAATGCATATGGGGACAGACTTAAAGATTTCAATATGTATGATTTGGAAGAAAGACAGGAAAGGGGAGATATGATAGAGACATTGAAATACCTATGAGGCATAAATACACAGAAAGAGTCTCTTTCAGTTGAAAGGAAGCTGTGGAACAAGGGGGCATAGGCTGAAGGTGAAAGGAGATAGACTCAGAAGTGACCTGAAGAAATACTTCTTTGTGGAAAGAGTGGTGAATCTGTGAAACGGCCTCCTAGTGGAAGTGGTGGAAATTAAAACAGTATCTGAATTCAAGAGATCTTGGGACAAGTACATAGGATCTCTAAGAGAGTGATAGGGAGAGTAGATGGCATGGATGGGCAGACTGGATAGACCATATGGTCATAATCTGCCTACATTTTTCTATGTTTCTAAATGGTCTTCTGAAATGACATCCAAAACAATTTTCATCCGCTGTTTACTATGTTAATCATCAGTAGATCTGGAAATTCTGATTCTTATTAATGATTCTCAGAATTCATCTACCCACTGTTTTCTAATTCTGATTTGTATAGCTCTGATTGGTTCAGTGTTTGTTTCCAGCCTAGCTCCTGCTTGAAGATTTGTGCAGTCGGAGCTCAACCCTTGTATACAATCCTTTTGTGTGCTGGACTCCTGGCCAGTGTTCTCTGTAACGTATTTGCAGCAGACCTCCAGTGGTTGTGCATACTGTAAGCCAGGCCATTCAGACTGCCAGATTACCACGATTTAGGATCTGGCAGGAGGAGTGATAGAATCCATCCCAGGATTGCTAGGAACTGTGATCAATTTTGAAACATTACTTCCCGGCTGCTGACTGTAATGTCCTTGAGAGACACATGCTAGAAGTTTTGAGCAAGACGTATTTGTGCTTACTACTAGCTTAGTTCTGCTTCTCCTTTACCTCTTTTGAAGACAATACCATCAAACTACCAGACGTCAAAGATTCAGTCTCCACATGCAAACAAAGGGGCCCTTTTACTAAGGTGTGTAGGCACCTACGCAAGTCCAGTGCACGCCAAATTGGAACGACCGCCTGGCTATTGCATGCCTCAGGAGGTAATTCCATTTTTGATGGGTTCCCAAAACACGCGGTAGAAAATATTTTCTGTTTTCTACCACGTGGCACTTACCCGGCGGTAATCGGCAGTTAGCTGCTTACCATCCAGTTAGCATGTGAGACCTTCATGCTAAGTCAGTGGGTGGCGGTAAGGTCCAGGCACGCGGAAAATATGACCTGCATGCGTCCAAAACACACGCCTACACCAGCGCAGGCCACTTTTAGGCATGCCTTAGTAAAAGGTCCCCCAGATTAAATTAAAAAATACAACATTAGCTACCTTGACTGCAATCTGCACAATGTAGGTTAATAAACCTACGGTCTCAAGCATCTGTCTTGATTTTTGAAACGCACCAATCTCATAGCACACAAGATTGCAGTCAAACATGCTAGTTACCCTTCAAGTTTTGAAAGCGCTTGTCCACTGTATATGGTGGTTGGCAGTCAAAAAATGGGCTCCTGCTGCTCAGGTTACCTGAAACAGAAAGGGGAGCAAACACAAGGAAAGAGGAGTCAGAGGCAGGGAACAGATACTACATAAAGGAGGAAAGAGGCAAGGGGCAGATGCCGAAGAAGAGAGAAATGGACAACTGGCTTAGGCCAGGAGTTAAAAAGGAAAACACAAAGGGATGAGGGATGATGTGGGAATGTAGGATTAGAAGATGAAAGCAGAGGGAATGGGAAGCAACGAAAAGAGTTGAGGGGTAGGTGAGAAAGATGTAAGAAGAAATGCCAGTGAAGGGAGGAGAAATTCTCTCTCTCTTCTCTGTCCTATTATGTTTCCTTAACTATCATTCTCCCTTCCCCTTCCCCCCCCCCCCCTTTCTCCTCTCTCTTTTACATCATCCTATATGTTATCATTTACTGTAAACTGTTTAGCCAGACCTCCAAAAGGTAAACCAAACAGAAATAAACTTGAAAATTGAGACCCATAAACTGATGAGAGAGTGAGAGAGAAAAAGAGACAAAGCGTGGGTCCTTTATGATGACTGTGGTAGAATTAAGAATGGTTTGACCATTGTTTCACAACCGTATCTTAAGAACATTCAGAACTACTATGATGTTCTTCTGAGGCTGTGCCACTGATTTTAATAAACTGGATAAATATATGCAGAGTACTATGATATTTAAGAACACTTTGAAACAAATGTATGCATAAAAAAGACCCAGCTGAGGGAGGAGAAAAAGAAAGTGGTACCTTTTTAAAGTGTACTGCATACTCTATAAATTTGGCATATGCAATAAAGTGAGCATCTAGTATAGTCCCTGAGGATTTTGTCACATACAGTTATCCTGTTCATTTCAGGATATGCAGCTTTTCTTTCTTATTGAATTCTTGTGTGAAATAACTTCATTGGCCAGATTTTGGTATAACCCAGTACAAGTGTTTAAGAACTGAAGCCTGAGCAGTGGCCACAGCCCAGAACAGATGAAAGCATGAGCTGTGAAAATGTAACAAAAGGCTATTAATACTCAAGCTTCAAACCCAAATAACAGTGTCTGGTAAGGGCTTCTCCAGCTGCCTTGCCTCACTCTCGCTTTTGTCTTTTTACACTTTTCCCCACCTTTTTTACACAAAAAGGACTTGTCTAGTCTTGAAGGTTGTTCATATGCCTAGTTTCATATACTGTCCATGTTTGTCCAGTAATCTGTGACAGTCCCCAAAGAATCATATTCTCTCATAAAATTAACATTTTTTTCAATTGTATTTTTTAGCTATGCAAATGTACTGTCGTCTCTAATGGGGAGAGAGTTTCGTTACCTCTTGGTTACTGTTTCATATGATCACACCAAGCACAGCGGTAAGAACTTCCTGTGTTACTCATTAGCACCAAATTTCGGGTCATGGTGTTGGAGATGTATTTATTTTACTTAAAACCTAAACAGGTTCCAGTATTAACATACATAAAAGAAAACACAGGAGAGGGAATCCAAGATACACTCCTACAGGAACGAAAACAAAAAAGCACAAGGAGCCTTCATGAATGGGGGCATCAACTCAGACTTTAATTAAAGAGACCCGACATGGTCCATGTTTCAGTGAAGCCACCTGTGTCAGGGGTCTTGCAATGATAGTACTGAAAATAGCCTTACTCTGCTGGCAGACTCCATTTATGTGGGATTCCTGTTTTTGTATTTACTGGTTGCACCTGTGTGTTTTTGGCATCTCTTTTGAGCTCTGAGATTTGACAATCTTCATTGATACTTTGATATTTTTGGATTTTGCTATCATTTTGAAAGACCCCTGACGCTCCTTGTGCTTTTGTTCCGATACATAAAAGAAATACACACAAATAAATATCAGAAACCAAGTGCCACAACAAATCAGTCTCTCTTTTCTCCTGACCACTCAATTACAACAATATTTATTAATTTTATTTATTTCTTTGTTACATTTGTATCCCACATTTTCCCACCTATTTGCAGGCTCAGTGTGGCTTACATTGTTCAGTAGAGGATCAGGCGACCCTCAGGGGGAGGAATGCTGGCTTCGGCCTAACCCCTGGTAAGCCTTTCCTCAGCTGAGAGGTACCCACCTCTACCACCGGCTGCCTTTCAGGTGCTGTGGAGGACTTGCAGCTCATCTGCATATCCTTACAGCCTTCTCCGGGGTGACACCCAGGTCCACCCCGATCCACTCAGGGCCTCCGCTCTAGGTGCCCAGCGCTCCCACCAGGTGCTGTGGAGGACTTGCAGCCCTTCTCTTTCTATCTAATCTTTTTCCAGTTGCTAAAGTACCTTAATCGTTTATGGCCCCTATTCACATTCTCTTCCTAGCTCTGTCCCTTCCTAATCTTTTCCCTCACCCCCTACCTCTCTCCGCTACAGGAACTCACTTCCCATCCATTGACTTCATCACCTCACCTTCTCTCCTACCCTCTTCCTCCTTTTTGGCTTTTAATCTCCGTCTCTTTCTTCCCTCCATTTTGCCTTCCCCATTCCACCTAAATACCTCTCGCCTTCGACGCCTTCGTGGCCACACCTCTCCTACTCTCCTCCGCTCTCTTTTACTCCTTCTCTTACTCTCAGCTGGTGACATCAATCCCAATCCTGGCCCTCCTCACCAACTATTATCCAAACTCTACAGATCTCACCGTGACCTCTCTAACCTCATCTCTATTCCTCTACTCCCCTCCTCTTCTCTGCCCTTCTCTTGCGCCCTATGGAATGCCCGCTCTATCTGTAACAAACTCCCCTATATCCAGGACCTCTTTATCTCGCGTCACCTCCATCTGCTCGCCATAACAGAAACCTGGCTCTGCCCTGATGACTCTGCTTCAGTCGCAGCCCTGTGCCATGGCGGTTATCTATTTTCACATACTCCTCGCCCTGCTGGCCGTGGGGGCGGTGTTGGACTACTTCTCTCTCCCTCCTCCAGATTTCAACCCCTTCTTCCACCTCAATCTCACTGTTTTTCCTCCTTTGAAGTCCACTCTATCCGCCTTTTCTCTCCTCTGCCTCTTCGAATAGCGGTCATTTATCGTCCCCCTGATAAGTCCCTTTCATCCTTTCTCAGTGACTTTGATGCCTGGCTTGCCTTCTTCCATGATCCTTCCTCCCCCTCTCTCATCCTTGGTGACTTTAATATTCCTGCTAATGATCCTTCCAACTCTTATATTTCCAAGTTACTCGCTTTAACGTCGTCCTTTAATCTCCAACTATGCTCCACCTCCCCCACTCATCAAAATGGTCACTGTCTTGATCTCATCTTCTCCTCCAACTGTTCACCCTCTAGTTTCCTTGCCTCCGATCTTCCCCTCTCTGATCACCATCTTATAACTTTCACACTTAAATCTCCTCCCTCCCAGTCCCGTCCTATCCTATCTAATTTATCTAGGAATCTTCACGACATTGACCCTTCATCTCTATCCTCCCATGTTTCAAACCTCCTCTCTACTGTGGCACCATCCACGTCTGTCAACGAGGCTGTTTCTTCTTACAACAATACTCTATCCTCTGCCTTAGACACTCTTGCACCTTTGATGACCCGCCCTGTAAGGCGTACAAAACCCCAACCTTGGCTGACTTCTAATATCCGCTACCTACGTTCCTGTACCCGCTCCGCCGAACGCCTCTGGCGGAAATCTCGGGCCCTTGCTGATTTCTTACACTTTAAGTTCATGCTGACCTCCTTCCAATCTGCTCTTTTACGTGCCAAACAGGATTATTATATCCAACTGACCAACTCTCTTGGCTCTAATCCTCGACTTCTCTTCACCACATTGAACTCTCTCCTCAAGGTGCCCCCTCCCCCAACTCCCCCTTCACTATCTCCTCAGACCCTTGCTGAATTCTTTCACAACAAGGTTCAAAAGATAAACCTTGCTTTCTCTACCTCACCAGCTCTCCCTCCACTAGTCCGTTCCCCTCTCTCTCCTTCCCCTCATTCCCTTTCCTCCTTTCCTGAAGTTACTATTGAGGAAACTACACTTCTCCTTTCTTCCTCAAAATGTACCACCTGTTCCTCTGATCCCATTCCCACCCACCTTCTTAATGCCATCTCTCCTACTCTTATTCCTTTTATCTGTCACATTCTCAACCTCTCACTTTCCACTGCGACTGTCCCTGCTGCCTTTAAACATGCTGTGGTCACACCTCTCCTTAAGAAGCCTTCACTTGACCCTACTTGTCCCTCTAATTACCGACCCATCTCCCTCCTTCCTTTTCTCTCCAAATTACTTGAGCGTGCTGTTCACCGCCGCTGCCTTGATTTTCTCTCCTCACATGCTATTCTTGACCCATTACAATCTGGTTTTCGCCCTCTCCACTCAACCGAAACTGCGCTTACTAAAGTCTCCAATGACCTATTACTGGCTAAATCCAGAGGTCAATATTCCATCCTCATTCTTCTTGATCTTTCCGCTGCTTTTGACACTGTCGATCACAGCATACTTCTCGATACCCTGTCCTCACTTGGATTCCAGGGCTCTGTCCTTTCCTGGTTCTCTTCCTACCTCTCCCTCCGCACCTTTAGTGTTCACTCTGGTGGATCCTCTTCTACTTCTATCCCTCTGCCTGTCGGCGTACCCCAGGGTTCTGTTCTTGGTCCCCTCCTCTTTTCTATCTACACTTCTTCCCTTGGTTCATTAATCTCATCCCATGGCTTTTCCTACCACCTCTATGCTGATGACTCCCAAATCTACCTTTCTACCCCTGATATCTCACCTTGCATCCAAACCAAAGTTTCAGCGTGCTTGTCTGACATTGCTGCCTGGATGTCTCAACGCCACCTGAAATTAAATATGACCAAAACCGAGCTTCTCATTTTCCCCCCCAAACCCACCTCCCCGCTCCCCCCGTTTTCTATTTCTGTTGATGGCTCTCTCATTCTCCCTGTCTCCTCAGCTCGAAACCTTGGGGTCATCTTTGACTCTTCTCTCTCCTTCTCTGCTCATATCCAGCAGACCGCCAAGACCTGTCGTTTCTTTCTTTACAACATCCGTAAAATCCGCCCCTTTCTTTCCGAGCACTCTACCAAAAACCCTCATCCACACCCTTGTCACCTCTCGTTTAGACTACTGCAATCTGCTTCTTGCTGGCCTCCCACTTAGTCACCTCTCCCCTCTCCAGTCAGTTCAAAACTCTGCTGCCCGTCTCATCTTCCGCCAGGGTCGCTTTACTCATACTACCCCTCTCCTCAAGACCCTTCACTGGCTCCCTATCCGTTTTCGCATCCTGTTCAAACTTCTTCTACTAACCTATAAATGTACTCACTCTGCTGCTCCCCAGTATCTCTCCACACTCGTCCTTCCCTACACCCCTTCCCGTGCACTCCGCTCCATGGATAAATCCTTCTTATCTGTTCCCTTCTCCACTACTGCCAACTCCAGACTTCGCGCCTTCTGTCTCGCTGCACCCTACGCCTGGAATAAACTTCCTGAGCCCCTACGTCTTGCCCCATCCTTGGCCACCTTTAAATCTAGACTGAAAACCCACCTCTTTGACATTGCTTTTGACTCGTAACCACTTGTAACCACTCGCCTCCACCTACCCTCCTCTCTTCCTTCCCGTTCACATTAATTGATTTGATTTGCTTACTTTATTTATTTTTTGTCTATTAGATTGTAAGCTCTTTGAGCAGGGACTGTCTTTCTTCTATGTTTGTACAGCGCTGCGTATGCCTTGTAGCGCTATAGAAATGCTAAATAGTAGTAGTAGTAGTAGTAGTAGAGGTGATCGCCAATACCGGTATGAACAAATACAAAGTTAGGTTAAAGGCAGGTTATGTCCACTATGAGCTTATATCTTCTTGTGTTGCAGGTTAAGGCATTTAGGTTGGATCGTTAGGGTATGCCTTTTCGAATAGGTTAGTCTTTAGGAGTTTCCGGAAGTTTAGGTGGTCATATGTTGATTTCATGGTGATTGGTAGAGCATTCCATAGTTGCGTGCTTATGTAAGAGAAGCTGGATGCATAGGTTGATTTGTATTTGAGTCCTTTGCAACTTGGATGGTGGAGATTTAGGTATGTTCGTGTTGATCTTGTTGTGTTCCTGTTTGGTAGGTCTATGAGGTCTGTCATGTATCCCGGGGCATTGCCGTAAATAATTTTGTGAACCAGGGTGCAGATTTTGAACGTGATGCGTTCTTTGATTGGGAGCCAGTGTAGTTTTTCTCGTAGAGGTTTGGCACTTTCGAATCTTGTTTTTCCGAATATAAGCCTGGCTGCTGTGTTTTGAGCAGTTTGGAGTTTTTGAATGATTTGTTCTTTACATTCCGCATATATTCCGTTACAGTAGTCTAGATGGCTTAGTACCATGGATTGCACCAGGTTGCGAAATATTTCCCTCGGGAAAAAAGGTTTCACTCGTTCACCATGTCGAACGCACTAGACATGTCGAATTGTAGGAGAAGTACGCTTTTGCCTGTTGCAATTTCTTGTTTGAATTTGGCTAGTAGGGTGAATAGTACTGTTTTGGAGCTGTAGTTGGAGCAGAATCCTGATTGTGATTCGTGGAGTATTGTGAATTTGTTTGTGTAATCTGTGAGTTGTTTTGTTACCACACTTTCTATCAGTTTGACTACCAGTGGGATTGAAGCCACTGGGCGGTAGTTGGTGATATCGTCTGTTTTTTTCTTGGTATCTTTTGGTATTGGTGTGAGTAGGATGTTGCCGTTTTCCTTAGGGAAGAGACCATGTTGGAGCATATAGTTTAAGTGGGATGTGAGGTCTACTATGAAGCGGTGGGGAGCGGATTTTAATAGGTAACTGGGGCAGGTATCCAATTTGCAGTGAGTCTTAGAGAACCTGTTAAGCACTTGGTTGAGCTGTGAGGGGAGCGAAGTTTGTCCAGAGTCTGTCCGCAGGGTATTCCCCAGGGGTTGGGTCCAAACACTCGATGAAGTTTTTGATGCCAGTGATGTTTTGAGGTAGTGTGTTACGTAGGTTTACAATTTTTTTTTTTTAAAGTAAATTTTATTGATAACTCAAAGTAAGCATACACAATAATGCCAACTTACAAACAATAAAATACTATGCATGAACCATACAGCTTATAAACTACCCATACCCCCCCCATCTCTCCCCTCCCCTTCCCATCCCCTCCATCCCACCCCTGTACCACTCAAATTCCAAAACCTCCGTATAAATTCAAGGAAGTACAACAGTACCAATAATCCAGAACTGTTTAACAGGCTACAGATTATGTGGCGACCTCTGTACTCTATGGAAAGCAGCTTATTACAAAGCAGAGAGGAGGTGGAACCCCCCCCCCACCCACCCACCCACTCCACAACCAAGATCAACAAGCATTAATAAGTAAACTCCGACCCCTTGGACTTAGAATCTGAAGATAAGGCATCCAGATCTGAAGAAATTGTTTTCTACGTTTAGGCAACATCTTGGAATCTCTAGCCTCCCAAGATGCTAAAAGGTGCACCTGATTACGCCAATGCCAGTAAGCGGGCGCTTCCGAAGAGGTCCAATATTGCATTATACACTTTCGAGCTACCAAACTCAGCTTTCTGCATAGCAGAATTGCAGGAGTACTCAAAGAGGCAAAAGCCCATGGATGGTCTAGCAAAAACTGTCCCTCCGTGCCCTCAATTTTATTCCCAAGTTTGATCAGAAACCCCCGGACCCGCTGCCAAAATGCTCGCACCCCTGGACACTGCCACAACGCGTGGTAGAAGGAACTATGACCCCCCCCCCCCCACACTTAGAACAAGCAGCATCAACCGTCTCTAACACATGAGCCAACTGCGCTTTAGACATGTAACCCCAAAGAACTATTCTATACCCGCATTCTCTCAACCGTTCATCCGTTACTAATAGGCGAATTTTTTTCTTTGAAGTATTTGGCAAGTTTGTCTGCAGGTGGGATGTCTGTGTTGGTTGCGGTGACCGAGGTGATGTCTGATAGTTTGTTCATGAATTGGTATAGTTTTTTTGTGTCTTTGTAGTCAGGCCCTATTTTGGTTTTGTAGTATAACCTTTTGGCTTGTCTTGTTGCGTATTTGTATATTCTTTGATTTTGCTTCCATGCATTGATTGTTTGTGTATCTTTTGCTTTTTTCCATGCTCGTTCAAGTTTCCTGGATTGTGTTTTTAGTTTTTTCAATTCTTCATTGTACCATTGTACAAAGACCTCCACCAAATACCACTCCTCCACTGAAGAATCACACAACACCCTCATACACACATTGATGCACGGTTCCCCATCATATTCTTCTTCAACCAATTTCCCATATCATCTCCCATTAGATGAACATGCCTCATTCTCAAGTGCCTCCATTTTATTCTTAAGAGCTAAATTCTCTTTCACCAAAGTGGCATCTAAATTTTGAATAGTAAATCTTTTCTTCTACATATTCTTTCATAGGTGAGCACTTTTCAACTTAAGTACATAAGTGTTGCCATACTGGGACAGACCGAAGGTCCATCAAGCCCAGTATCTTGTTTCCAACAGTGGCCAATCCAGGTCACAAGTACCTGGCAAGATCCCAAAACAGTACAATGCATTTTATGCTGATTATCCTTGAAATAAGCAATGGATTTTGCCAAGTCCACTTTAATAATGGCTTATGAACTTTTCTTGCAGGAAGATATCCAAACCTTTTTTAAACCCCGCTAAGCTATCTGCTTTTATGACATTCTCTGGCAACAAATTCCAGAGTTTAATTACATGTTGAGTGAAGAAACATTTTCTCCAATTCGTTTTAAATTTACTACTTTGTAGCTTCGTTGTGTACCCCCTAGTCGTAGTATTTTTGGAAAGAGTAAACAAGAGATTCACATCTACCCATTCCATTCTACTCCACTCATTATTTTATATACCTTGTTAGTATAGGGTTTGAAAAATTAATGTTTACTTGCCTCTGTGTTGCAGGGCCACCATTTTATGTTCCAGATGTTGAAGTTGACAAATTATTTGGTGAGTTACACAATTAAAAATTGAAAATCAGATTTGATTTGTATGCCTGAACCTAAATAATATACTCCCTGTGGCAGTTTCACAATAAAGATTTTTTTTTTGTCAGATTCAACTACAGTCTCTCTTAGAATGTGGAAATATTTTAGCATTTTCCAAATTACACATTTCTATACTGATTTAAATTTCATTTCTAGCATTTAACTCTTGCTTACAATTGATTTGTCCTTCTGCAGTTCATAAATCTGCTAAGTCCATTGGCAGGTAAATTCCTCCTTGTTGGGGATACTTGCTATGTTTGCCCTCCCCTGTCTATAATTTTAGCTATCCCTAGATCCTGAGCAAATAACTTAGATCCTGTAATTATGAAGTAGTGATACATGACTCATTGCTTTTAACATGGGCTCATACAGAGCCATATAGTTGATGGCAAAGCAGTCCCCTAAGCCAAGTTACCCTAACCTGTGTTGTCACTGCAGAAACTCTCTTCTCCACCCCTTCAGTAGGGTTTACACACTCCCGATTGTTTATTTGTTTCAGATAATACTCTGATATTTGTTCAGATTTTAGCCCTCCAGCTGCAGTTTCCCAATTTTCCCTCATCCCCTCCCCAGCCAATAGCCAGTTCTGCCAGCCAATAGCTTAGTGCCACCACAACAGCCTGTGTGCTGATAGGCTTTCTGGCTGTCTTGGACTGCACATGCATCATGGCACCACCTGCGAATAGTATGAAGGAAAACAGAGCGGCTGCTGAGCTGATAGGTCAGGTCCAGTCCTGTCCTGATTTCTGCTTGTCAAGTGCCTGTTGCAGCTGAGGTCTATCACTGCTGCAGTGTGGCGGGAAGCTCAACTGTCGCGCTGCTAGCCTTAAGGCCCCCAACCCTAATAACCTTCCCCAGCTGCACTGGATTTTGCTCTGGTCCTCCTCCACTTCTCTCTACTGGTTTTCTGTGCTGCTAAGTTGAAAGATTGTTTACTACCTCGCTGTATAGTGCAAACTGATGAGGGCCTGGCACGACAAATGGAAGCCTATCTCCAGCAACACTAGACAAGAGTGGTCTTCTGTAGCTGCTTCTCTCCTCCTTGAGTTGAGTCGCTGTGATGAGCAGGGAGGGTGAATTTTGGGCAGAGAAATTGCTGGACTCATCCTGTGGCTGCTACTGTGTGTGGTGATGCCTGGCCTCATCTGATCTGAGGAGGAATGCTGGAGTTCAGTCCTGGGGAGAGTAAGGGGAAACAGAGTACCTGGAAGGGAGGGAGAGAGCTAGAGTAAGACCTTCAGAGGGAGGAAAGGAGGAATGTGCTAGGGCTAGTCCTGGGAAGTGGAATTATGCTACAGTAAGATAACATCAAAACAGCCTTGGAATAGCTATCTATTGTGACTTTGCAGATTTGGTATTATCAAGCTAAAATCCCCACTTACTGTAATAATGTAACTTGTAATTTTTTGTTCCTTTACAGGCACATTTTGCTGCATTAAGCATCTTGAAAAGGTTGATGCATTCAAGGAACGGCACCAAAAATGGGGGCTGGATTATTTTTATGAAAACATTTATTTGCTCACACCAAAGCCCAGTCTTAACTGAATTGCACAAAAAATATGCAAAGTACCTCTACAGTAATCCCTTGATGTACAGAAGACAGGGACACTTCTGTGCATCTGAAATCTGTAAATTGAGTCCTAGTTTCCCATTGATTTCCATTAAAATCCTGGAGATAAATTGCTATGCACACTCGGGCAACTACTTCTGGATACTAATCAAGAATAAAAGGTGCCTATCAGAGGATGCAGCTTAATCTAGAGCACACTTTGCTGTTTTGTTATCAGACACTTTTCACTTCTTAAGGAATTTTTTCTTAATTATCATGCCCAACTTTTGACATGTACCGCCTTGTCTCATGTTGAGTTCTGATATTTAAGATGTTGTAAAATAAAGAAAGCTCATTCTATACTCTCTGCTGTTGGCATATCAGGTTCAGCTCCCAAAATATAAATTCCTGTATACTGCAGTTCCTTGAAGTGAATAGCCATATAATGAGGGCTTGCTGTATTTTGAAATAAATGAGTGTAAGAATTCCCAATGAATTGCATTCTGGTTAAGTATTGTACACATGTAAGGCCTAATTTTTGTACTTCACAAATAAGCATCCTGTTACAAACAGCATCTATTCAAAGCCTATTATATAAAGACAACATAGGTAGCTATATGTTTTTGTAAGCGCACAAATGCTGATGTACTCTTAGGTTATTTTTTAGTAAAACGCCTAGGGAATAATTTGTAACGTCAAATTTACATGGTTCAGACTATTCCTGTATACAGTGGCACTTTGTCCCCTATTTTAGAAGGCCTATTTGCAATTTATAAATGTTGAATCTCCAGTTTTAGAAAGCTGGAATTTATATGTGCAAATTTGCAATACACTCATGTGGTAAGAGAATTTGATTTGGGTAGGACCTAAAAATACACCTGTACTCCTCATTTCAGAAGGGGAATGCAATCACCATGATTGTTAGGATTTACATCTGCTTTCAGGTACGTATAGGTTTTGTAAAAGTGCTCGTTTGGGCTGCACTCTACAAGAGGGATTAGGGGAGGCCGCACCCTTAATCCTCCAGTGTCCTCCCCTGACACCATACATTGTCCCCCCCCCCACACCTTCCAACACAGCACACAACATCGATTGTGCCAGATGATTGCGGGCTCTGTACTTGGGAGCATTTAGATGTGTAACATTCACGTCTAGGCTCTTCAATACCAACTGATACATGTAAGTACTGACACTTAGATATGTATATGTTGACTAGTTCTGTGTGCTGTTGTAGACATTGACAGTTGTAAAATGGTTGCTCTTGCCCTGAGTAGCGTGTGCACACAGATCAACTCCTGCATGTATTTTAGAAAAGATTCTACTTCAGCAGATCTTTTTCTAAAATACTACTGAACAGCAGTGTAGCCAGACCTCAATTTTTGGGTGGGCATGACCCACATATTTCCTCTCTGCTTGCTCCCCCCCCCCCCCTCCCAAAGCAGTAAAAATTAATATCTTGACTGGCGGGGATCCCTGGGCCCCACCCCACCAGCTGAAGAATCCTCTCTTGAGTCATCCCCCCCCCCCCCCAAGGAGTCTCATCCTCACGGCAGTCATCAGTGTATTTCCAGCCACTGCTGCTGTCACGGCTGTGGCCGTGACCACCCTCCTACTTACCCTGTTTCTGGGAGTCAGTGTCTGTGCTGGCTTCTGCTGGTCTCTGTGTCTGTCTCTGTCTTAGTTTCTCTCTGGCTCTGTGTGCTGATTGCCCTACTGAATCTCACCTGTATGGGCTATGCCTCTTCCAAGATGGCTGCCGCCTCTTCGTCTCTGCCAGTATCCAAGATGGCTCCCGCTGTTACTTTCTATGGGCTGCCTGCTCTGAGTGTCAAGCCTCTGTTTGGTTGCAAGGTGATTGCTGCACCTGTGGCTCTGGTGTTGGGCTTTATTAGTCATCTGAAAACTACAGTCCTGGCCTTTGCATTGCCATTTCCTCCGCAGTGCCTGAGGTCCCGAGGTTAGTGTGCTGTTAGCACCATTTGCTTTCCTTGTCTTTTACTCTGTGGGTCTCCTACCCTTCTGTGGGTTTTCAGCCCTTCTGTGTTTATCGCCTGTGGGTTTTCAGCCCTTCTGTGTTTATCGCCTGTGGGTTTCAGCCCTTCTGTGTTTATCGCCTGTGGGTTTTCAGCCCTTCTGTGTTTATCGCCTGTGGGTTTCTGCCCTTCTGTGTTTATCGCTTGTGGGTTTCCAGCCCTTCTGTATTTGCTCTGTGTGAGTTTCTATGTTTGTTTCCTGTGCATGTCTAGTTAGCTTAAGCACCGCCTGGCTTGTTGCCTGTGCTTAGCTCTGCTTGTCCTCTGTGTTTGTTCCTAGTGTTAGACTAGCCAGCTTAGGCCCCGTCTGTTTGTTAGCTTGTGTTCAGCTTTACTAGTCTCCTGAGTTTGCTCTGTGTATGTTTCCAGTGCATGACTTGTTAGCTTGGGCACAGCTTTGTTGTTAGCTGGTGTATAGCCTTACAGGTCTTCTGAGTTTGCTCTGTGTATGTTTCCAGTGCATGACTTGTTAGCTTGGGCACAGCTTTGTTGTTAGCTGGTGTATAGCTTTACAGGTCTTCTGAGTTTGCTCTGTGTATGTTTCCAGTGCATGACTTGTTAGCTTGGGCACAGCTTTGCATTATCAGCCTGTGTACAGCTTTCCTGTGTTTTGCTTTATGTATGTTTCGTGTGTATGACTGGTTTGCTTGGGCATAGCTTTCCTACTAGCTTGTACAGTGGACTAGTCTTCTTGTGTTTAGCCTGCTGGTTTTCTGTGTGTGTTTCTTTTGCTTCTGGAGCTTCTGCCCTTGTTCTATCTGTTGCCAGTACTCCTTGGCACTGAGGCTCCAGCTGTAGTCTTGTTCCTTGTCCTGACCATTTGCTTTGAATCTGCCTGCTGCCGGAACCCCGACTTTCTCTGCCTTGCCTTCGCCTAGGTGCCAGGGGGCACCCCTGGACCTTTATTCCTGCTGTTCCTGTAAGTCCTACCGGCTGCCAGAACCTGAGGGCTCAACCCGAGGGGGAAGGCAGTCAAGTGTAGGTGAAGCCTAGGTCCAGGGTGTTCCAGTTCCGCGGGTTCCGCTCCAGTGTGTTCCAGTCCAGCGGGTTTCACTCCTGTATGTTCCTGTCCAGTGGGGCCACTCCAGTGTGTCCAGTCCAGCGGGCCCCACTCCAGTGCGCACCCGTCCGGTGCGTTCCAGTTCCGAGTGTTCCGGTGTAGAACTCCAGTCCGGAGTTCCGGTCCAGTCTTGTCTCAGCTCTACCTTGTAGGAGATCTTGCCTGCCACTGCCGCTCCACGGTAGTGGCCCAAGGACTCACAAAACCAGTGCTTCTGGGGAAGAAGCCTGACAGTGTGCCAAGGTCCTCGTGCACGTGACAGAATGCAAAGGCCATGAGTCCGGCAAGATCATCTGCCCAGCGGGGACTACCGTCCATGTTCGAGTTCCTCACGAACCATCCGGAGGTAGTCCTTAATTTGTGGTCCGATCCCTATATCAACCCAATTTTTTCTGTGAATCGTTTTTTGACCCTCCGCGACTACCGGAAGAAACTTTTGTCTGATCCAACCCTGAGAGATACTTGGAAGCGGCAGCTGAGCGAAAGCGTCTCCAGAGGTGTAGGGTCCGCCATAGCCCAGTTTCGGATATTGATCCGTTGACTCAGCTTTATGAATACCGCTACAGACTCCTCGAGGAGCCAGCCCTGCGGGATACTCCAGAAGCGGAGGCTGAACGAATACGCTGTGGAAGGCCCATGCTCGGGGCTTCCCAGCGGGTGGTACAGAACAATCGGGGTGCCCCTCGCAGTTCAGCTCCTGTTCGGGATGTCAAGTCCAGCCAAGCTCCTAAGCCGGTCCAAGGGGTACTTCCTACCAAGCCCCTGACCCCAGTTCAAGTAGCGCTGCCTCCTAAGTCACTGAGTCCAGTCCAGGGGATGCTTCATACTGAACCTCCAATTGCAGTCCAAGTAACGATGCCACTTAAGGCTCCGAGTCCAGTCCGAGGGAGGCTTTCGATGGAGCCTCGGATTCCTGTTCAAGTGGTGCTCCAGGTCGAGCCTCCAGTCCTCGTTCAACTGGCACGCCCTCTGAAACCTCTGAGTCCAGTCCGTGGGGTGCTTCTGATGGAGCCTCAGATTCCTATGCAAGTGGCGCTCCAGGTCGAGCCTCCAGTCCTAGTTCAAGTGGCACGCCCTTTGAAGTCTCCGAGTCCAGTCCGAGGGAAGCCTTCGATGGAGCCTCAGATTCCTGTGCAAGTGGCGCTTCGGGTCAAGTCTCCGGTTCTTGTTCAAGTGACCCGTCCAGTCAAGCCACTGAGTCCAGTTCGAGGGGGGCTTCTAACCAAGCCTCCGATGCCAGTCCACAGGGTGGTTCAGGTGGCACCGCCGCTTCCAGTCCAGAGGGCACCTCCTATCAAGCTCCTAAGGCCAGTTCGAGTGGTGCTTCAGACCGAGCCTCAGTTAAAGTCCAGTTCGCGGGGCGCTCCCAGCCAAGCTCCTGAGTCCAGTTTGAGGGGCCCTGCCAGTCAAGCTTCTGATTCCAGTCCGGGTTCCAGTCCCGGTTCAACTCCTGTTCAGAATTTTTGTTCCAGTCAAGACTCTGATTCCAGTCCGGGTCCCAGTCCCGGTTCAACTCCTGTTCAGAATTTTTGTTCCAGTCAAGACTCTGATTCCAGTCCGGGTCCCAGTCCCGGTTCAACTTCTGTTCCAAGTTCCAGTTCTAGCCCAGATGCTGACCCTGCTCCTAGCTCCAGTTCCAGTCAAGATGCTGAATCTGCATCGAGTGCAGAGGTCAGCCAAGATATTGAGTCTGCTCTTGAAGATGAGATGACGTTCCAAGAGGACTGTGATAGACCTTGTTTTGATTCAGCCTGGGAGAAGACCTCCGAAGCAATAGCTGAGAGAAGGTGTGTTCAACGGCTTGGGGCCCGGAGAAACCCATTTTCTGCATTTCAGCCTGCTAGCATGCTCTGGGGATACCAGGGCCGTCTCCTCTTGAAACCTGCTCGGCGGACGCCGCCTAAAGCTAATGCTAGAGAGACGTCCCAGTCCGGCCAGAGGGGTGTGTCCAGCCCTGCAGCTGAATCATTTCCAAGTTCCAGTTCCAGCCAAGATGCTGATCCTACTCCGAGTTCCAGTTCCAGCCAAGATGCTGACCCTGCTCCTAGCTCCAGTTCCAGCCAAGACGCTGAGTCTGCTCCGAGCTCCAGTTCCAGCCAAGATGCTGACCCTGCTCCAAGCTTCAGTTCCAGCCAAGATGCTGAGTCCGTTCCTAGTTCCACTTCCAGCCAAGATGCTGACCCTGCTCCAAGCTTCAGTTCCAGCCAAGATGCTGAGTCCGTTCCTAGTTCCACTTCCAGCCAAGATGCTGAACCGGCTCTGAGTTCCAGTTCCAGTCAAGCTCCTGACGCACGCCTGGGTTCCAGGCCCGGTTTGCTTTTTGACTCTAGTCCGGGTCCCAGTCCCGGTTTGCTTCCTGAGTTCAGTCTGGGTTCCCTCGGAGAAGGGTGCCTTTTGAATGTGGTTCCTCTTGATGCATTCAAGTTCCTGAGTTGGCCCAGCGGTGATTGGAAGGAGCCTCCTGTTGACAAGTTCCGCTCCTGTCTGCCAGTTTTGAACTTCTTTGTGACTTCTAGTCCAGTGATCCATGTCTGGGGGTTGAAATCGATCAGAAGGTTTCCCCACAGTTACCCCTGGAAACCTGACCTCCTCAGGGAGACCGAGAGGGGGGTCTTGAGGAGGGGGTACTGTCACGGCTGTGGCCGTGACCACCCTCCTACTTACCCTGTTTCTGGGAGTCAGTGTCTGTGCTGGCTTCTGCTGGTCTCTGTGTCTGTCTCTGTCTTAGTTTCTCTCTGGCTCTGTGTGCTGATTGCCCTACTGAATCTCACCTGTATGGGCTATGCCTCTTCCAAGATGGCTGCCGCCTCTTCGTCTCTGCCAGTATCCAAGATGGCTCCCGCTGTTACTTTCTATGGGCTGCCTGCTCTGAGTGTCAAGCCTCTGTTTGGTTGCAAGGTGATTGCTGCACCTGTGGCTCTGGTGTTGGGCTTTATTAGTCATCTGAAAACTACAGTCCTGGCCTTTGCATTGCCATTTCCTCCGCAGTGCCTGAGGTCCCGAGGTTAGTGTGCTGTTAGCACCATTTGCTTTCCTTGTCTTTTACTCTGTGGGTCTCCTACCCTTCTGTGGGTTTTCAGCCCTTCTGTGTTTATCGCCTGTGGGTTTTCAGCCCTTCTGTGTTTATCGCCTGTGGGTTTCAGCCCTTCTGTGTTTATCGCCTGTGGGTTTCTGCCCTTCTGTGTTTATCGCTTGTGGGTTTCCAGCCCTTCTGTATTTGCTCTGTGTGAGTTTCTATGTTTGTTTCCTGTGCATGTCTAGTTAGCTTAAGCACCGCCTGGCTTGTTGCCTGTGCTTAGCTCTGCTTGTCCTCTGTGTTTGTTCCTAGTGTTAGACTAGCCAGCTTAGGCCCCGTCTGTTTGTTAGCTTGTGTTCAGCTTTACTAGTCTCCTGAGTTTGCTCTGTGTATGTTTCCAGTGCATGACTTGTTAGCTTGGGCACAGCTTTGTTGTTAGCTGGTGTATAGCCTTACAGGTCTTCTGAGTTTGCTCTGTGTATGTTTCCAGTGCATGACTTGTTAGCTTGGGCACAGCTTTGTTGTTAGCTGGTGTATAGCTTTACAGGTCTTCTGAGTTTGCTCTGTGTATGTTTCCAGTGCATGACTTGTTAGCTTGGGCACAGCTTTGCATTATCAGCCTGTGTACAGCTTTCCTGTGTTTTGCTTTATGTATGTTTCGTGTGTATGACTGGTTTGCTTGGGCATAGCTTTCCTACTAGCTTGTACAGTGGACTAGTCTTCTTGTGTTTAGCCTGCTGGTTTTCTGTGTGTGTTTCTTTTGCTTCTGGAGCTTCTGCCCTTGTTCTATCTGTTGCCAGTACTCCTTGGCACTGAGGCTCCAGCTGTAGTCTTGTTCCTTGTCCTGACCATTTGCTTTGAATCTGCCTGCTGCCGGAACCCCGACTTTCTCTGCCTTGCCTTCGCCTAGGTGCCAGGGGGCACCCCTGGACCTTTATTCCTGCTGTTCCTGTAAGTCCTACCGGCTGCCAGAACCTGAGGGCTCAACCCGAGGGGGAAGGCAGTCAAGTGTAGGTGAAGCCTAGGTCCAGGGTGTTCCAGTTCCGCGGGTTCCGCTCCAGTGTGTTCCAGTCCAGCGGGTTTCACTCCTGTATGTTCCTGTCCAGTGGGGCCACTCCAGTGTGTCCAGTCCAGCGGGCCCCACTCCAGTGCGCACCCGTCCGGTGCGTTCCAGTTCCGAGTGTTCCGGTGTAGAACTCCAGTCCGGAGTTCCGGTCCAGTCTTGTCTCAGCTCTACCTTGTAGGAGATCTTGCCTGCCACTGCCGCTCCACGGTAGTGGCCCAAGGACTCACAAAACCAGTGCTTCTGGGGAAGAAGCCTGACAGTGTGCCAAGGTCCTCGTGCACGTGACAGCTGCTGACATCGGCACTGCCCCCCCCCCACGCATGCTCAGTTTAACCAGTATCTCCCCACATGCACAGGGGTGCCGATTGAACTGAGCATGCGCAGGAGGGGTGCGTGCCAATGTTGGCAGCTGGAAATGTACTGCTGACTTCTCCGGGGATGAGATTGCCTGGGGAAGTGTGGGGGAGGGGGAATTCCAGAGACGACTGTTCAGCTGGTGAGGCCTGAGGATCCCCCGCCAGCTACACTAATGATATGCTCCGCCACTGGGTGGGCCTGAATCGAAACTGGGTGGGGTCCACCCGTGATTACACCACTGCTACTGAAATGTGATATGGCCCAATTTCAGTTTCACAGTAACAAAAGAGAGGGTATTACAGCATACAAGTATACAACACAGACAGAAAAAGCACCACTGGGCCCTCAAGAAAGAGATAATAGCCATCCTTTATTGTGAAAAAGACCCGACACGGGCCGTGTTTCGGCGCACAAGCACCTGCCTCAGGGGTCTAACATAAAAACATATAGAAATACAGTTATAAATACAGTTATGAATTCAGATCATACATAAACATTCATGCCATAATGTAATTAATGGTTGGATTATAAAAGCAATATAAAATATAGTAAGATAACATAAATAAGGTAATATAATAAATGGTTGAATTAAAATAATAAGATAAAATGCAGAAATGAAATGAATGAGGAACAGAATTAAGTCAGTGATGATCAGGGAAAAGTTAAAAATAATATGTACAATCATGTGCACTTTTTTTTTTTTACTTTATATGCAAGAACATCGAATTAGTTTTAAATGATATAATATTGGGGTTTCTGTGCCTAAGATACATATATATAGAGAGAGCATCTGTTACACATTTGGCTCAGATAGCCCGAGTTATAGCTGGATTTCCCACATCTGAGTAAAATGTATAATCTATGTATATGGTAACCCTAGGTTGCCCAGTGAACATCAGGGCAGTTACTTAGAGTGCTTAGTCTGGTTTGGAGTCAGGGCTGGGACTAGCAAAAGTTGGGAGTCTGACCGGCACTTTAATCCACTTGCTCAGCACATCTCTACAGTCAATAAGACAGTCCACATATGGATATCTGTTCCAAACCGTGAAGGGTTTACTCAGACTTGGACTTCAGATAAGTGGGACAAGGTTTCAGACCAATTATTTACATGAATCATCGAACAGGTACAAGCAAGTTAGCAACATATACCGTCTCTTATATTTTCCTCTCTAATTCTTTAGGCTACTGCGCTCAATGCAAAGCTGGCTCTCCCCAGAGACATGTCTGGTTGTTTGAAGCTTTATCTTGACTGATCATTTGGAACTCTAGCTCCTTCTCGGGGTGAATTGTGTAGCACTTCTTTTCCTACTGCTCTCTGTAGGGGTTGGTGGTGGACTGTTTCCCCATTCCAGTGTTCACCTGAAGCAGTCCGGCAGCTTTCCAGGCTCTGTGGCTGGTTCCCACTCCCAGTACTTTAGAGTCATAGACTGTGCTGATCAGAGACCTTTCTTTCAGTAGATAAGAAATTGCTGCAGCCAGGATGGTAATAATTAAATTATGTCCCCTTGCATTGGTAATAAGGAAACGGCCAGGGACTCAGAGCAAGAACCTTAGTCCCCTAAGAGGTGCAGTGGCTGGGGATCTGGAGCCAAAGTCAAGAAACCCCAAAGACGGTATTTACAACAACCCAGTTTTTTCCTGCAAGGGATATAGCCTCACACCCTGTCAATCAGGAAGAAGACACAGCTCTGTTCTAACTCTTTTCTTACCCCATAGTTTCTAGAACACCTTTACTCGCGTAGACCGTCTAAAGGATCCTGTTCAGCAGGTAATCTTAGCTACCTATTTTTACTGTTTTTCAAAATTTGTGTACATTGCTTTATTATCCTTGTGACGAAAGGCGATTAACTAAGTTTTAATAAATCAAATCAGAATCTGGGTGGTCCAGGGGGCAGAGTCAGGGAGGAGCTGGCAGTTATGCCAGCATGGGCCATATTCAGTGCCGGTGCCCACATAGCTAAGTGGCAAGGTAGACACGTAAAAAGCAGTCCTGACTTTTGCTGCTTAGCTGTGCGGCACTGAATATTGGCTACTAGCTGCATAACTTCAGGCTGCAGATTGGATGTCCACCCTATTTATGCCCCCCCCCCCCCCGAGCAATGAAAGCCTTCCTCCCCCTCCCAGAGGAGCTTTGGGCCCCCAAGAACCTGCCCATGTAGCCCCCCCTGGACCTATCTTACTAACCCCCTTTTGGACTAGGGTCCTTCCCATCTCCACTCTGGCACCACAATGGCTGCTGTGACCTCAAGGACCAGCCTTGTGATGCTACTGCTAGGACTGCAAGACTGCCACTAGAGGTCACAGCAGTCATTTTGAAATTGCTATGATAGGCAGGAGTGAATAGGCATCGCTTCTGCCCTTAGGACCCTAGACCAGTGGCGTAGGAAGGGTGGGGCGGTTCGCCCCTGGTGCACGCCGCTGGTGGGGTGTCGTCTCCGTTGGTTCCTTGCTCCCTCTGCCCTGGAACAGGTTACTTCCTGTTCCGGGGCAGAGAGAGCAAGGAACCAATGGAGCCGACGCAGCTCCCAGCGACATGGGCTCGAGGGCGGATTGGTCCTCCCGCCTGCCCCTCGCTGCCAAAGTAAGTTACAATGCGCTCCGGGGGGGGAGGGTGCGCGCTGGAGGGGGGGCGCCGTGCTGCACCCAGGGGGGGGGTGCGTGGCGGCGACCCGCCCCCGCTGCAGCAGTGCCCTAGACCAGTGTTTTCCAAGTCCAGTCCTGGAGTAACTGTAGCAACTGGGCATGGAGAAGATAGTTTTCAGGATATCCACAATGAATATGCATGAAGCCATTGTATGCAAATCAAGTTCACGCATATTAATGTGGATATCCTGAAGACCTGATTTTCAAGGGGTACTCCAGGACTGGACTTGGGAAACACTGCCTTAGACCACCAGGGGTTAGTAAGGTAGGTCCAGGGGGCCTGTAGGGAGTGGGGTGGGGGGGTTTGGGGGGGGCTCAATGCTGTTCAGAAAGAGGGGGTGTTGGAAAGGGGGTAAGCTTTTCTCTGCTCTTTGGGAGGGAGGGGTGTCAGAATGGAGGGGAGGGGAGGGGCACCTGACCGATACCCATATGAGGGTCCAGACTGAATATCAGCTGGGACCCCCATAAATCTTGGCGTCAAGCTCTTGGTGGGTCAGACCCACATATTCAATACCAATGCCTGGATATGGCCCAGTATCTTTCTGACAAGCAGGGCAAGTCACTTAACCCGCCATTGCCCAGGGTATAAATGAGCACCTGTATATACTATGTAAACCACTTTGAATGTAGTTGCAAAAACCACAGAAAGGCTGTATATCAAGTCCCATTCCCTTTCCCTAATGCAGCTGAGTAAATTCACATAGGTGCAACCACTTACACCAACCATCGAGCCCTAGAAGTGTAAATGCTCACACCTAGACACATACACTCACCTTCAAACTACACCAGTGTTCTTCAATGCAAGGTCCAGAGGCCAATGGAGACTTCTGGGGCAAATCCCTTCATCTTCCTGGGGATTTTCTGCTACTATCTGCCTCTCTAACCAAGCTCACAACAGAAAGGAGGAAGGTGACAGGGGAAGAGCCACATGCTTGAAGGACAAGGCATTTCTCAATAGACAAAGAGAATACATTTGGAAATGCTCTCCCCCTTGAGGATACCCTAAATGAAAAGTGTGAAGTTTCATACAGAGTCAAGGTGCAAGTTTTTAAATGATTCTAGTTGGGCTGGTGGGGATGTATGTCATTGACACACACAGGCCAACATGTGGCCCCGCGTCAACTCTTGGCGGCTATTTTAAACAAGTGGCAGCAGCAAGAGGATCAGCGGCAGCGGGCAGGAAAGCGTGGGGACCTTCCTGCCCCGAAGCAAGCCACTAGACAAGCAGGATGATGTAAGGTATATGTGGGGAGGACATCCAGGACTGAAGGAGAGGTGGATGGATGGTACGTGTGTGTATGGGTGGGAGGGAGGAAAGGAGGGAGTTGAAGACAGGGTAGTCTCTGTTTCCCCTTCCTTGCACAGCCGTCATCGCCATACACACAAAGCAAACAAACCTATGAGCTGCTGTATCCACATTGTTCTTTATTGTTGGTAGCATTTTTATTTAAACTCACTTATATTTTCAAATATACCCACTTGTGTAGTATACAGATGTACACAGAGGAAGTATAATAATGGAATAACTTTTCATAGGTAGAGTAGTAAATCTAATATAATAAAACTCACCGTGAACGTTCTGAAGACAACGTTCTGAAGTCACTCAAACACTCCCTGAAGGGTTCGTGGATTCATGGTGTGAAGCCAGCCAGCCGTCTCTGCCCCGCCCTCGCATCAAACTTCATGACGTCGAGGGCGGGAAAAAAAACCAACGGATCGCACACACGCACAGGGAGGAGTAGGGAAAGGACGTTAGATGCAAAGAACCCCGCCCTGCACAGGCTAGCAACGCCGAAGATCGCTCGAGGAGTCTGACTCAGCACACACACAAGACTTCTGCTGGCGGGATTTTGGGCCCCCCGCCAGCAAAACTACGCGATGGTGGGTGCCATGGCCACGGTGGGTGGGATGGCGGCGACCGGGTGCATCGCTGTGGGTGGGATGGCGGCGGGAGGAGGGGCATCGCGCGGACACGCTTCATTACTTCTTCTAAAAAGCAGAATCCTCCCTCCCCCCCAAAAACTAAACCATACAACACACACACACTCACATCCTCATCTGCCACCGCTTCCTTCCCCCCCCCCCCCCCCACACTTACACACTCACTCTCATTTGGCCACACTTCCTCAACACCCCCCCAACACACACACACTCTCATCTGCCAGCGCTTCCTGAAACCCCTGCCCCCCCCCCACACTCACTCATCTGGCTGTTTCCTGACCCCCCCCCCAAACAACCACACTCGCTCTCATTTGGCCACACTTCAACGCCCCCCCCCAACACACACACACTCAGTCTCTCTCTCTCTCTCTCTCATCTGGCAGCGCTTCCTGAAATCCCTGCCCCCCACATACACACTCACTCACTCATGTGGCAACCCCCCCACCACACACACACACACTCAGTCTCTCATATCGCACCGCTTCCTGAACCCCCCCCCCCCCACACACACACACACATACTCTCGCTCATCTGGCAGCGCTTCCTGAAGCCCCCCCACCACACACACACACTCTCATGTGGAAACACTTGATAAACCACCCCCCCACACACTCATTCACTCATCTCGCAGCACTTACAGACAACCCCACACACCCCTCCTCTTCCAAGCTGAAACCCCCAACACACACCCCCCACACACACCCCTCCAACACACACACACACTCTCATCTGCCAGCGCTTCCTGAACCCCTCTCCCCCCCACATACACTCTCTCTCATCTGCCAGCGCTTCCGGAAACCCCGTACACACACAGACACTCACTCTCTCCCATCTGGCAGCGCATCCTGAACCCCCCCCCCCCACACACACACACAAACACACACACACTATCAGTCATCTCACAGCGCTTCCTGAAACCCCATACACACACACTCACTCTCTCTCTCATCTGCCAGCGCTTCCTGAACCCACTGCCCTCCCCCCCACACACACACACACTCAGTCATCTGGCATCGCTTCCTGAACCCCTCCCCCCCACACACACACACTCTCTCACTCGCATCTGGTAGCGCTTCCTGAACCCCCCCGCACCCCTCATCTTCCAACCTGAACCCCCCCAACACATTCCCCCCTCCCCCTCCTCCAGCACACCAATTGCTTGGGTGCAGTGGTGGCAATCTCAGACACCACAGACAGAGGGGAGGGGGCCTGACACCAGAGAGACACAGGAAGGGAGGTATCTCTGTCACACACACACACACTCTCTCTCTCTCTCATATACAATGTCTTTCTGACTCTCACTATTTCACAGAGGGGTATTGAATAAAGAGGGAAGGCTTCCTTCATGCAGAAGTTCTGTCCGTCAGTCTAAATGTTCCAACATTGTCCAGTTCAGCACAGTATTAGCCGCCAAGTTTAAACAAAGTTAATTAGGTTCAGTGGAAAATAAATCTGTTGCCTTGGGCTGCTTGCCGTGTGAATATTCTATCACTGTTTCATTATTGCTACCAAGTAGTACATATTAAGGGCATTTGCTTTAAACTTTTGCTTTGTTTATCCAGTCCTTATATGCTGTCCCGTTTGTGGCCGTGCCACCCTTCAGACTTACCCTGTTTCTGGGAGTCAGTGTCTGTGCTGGCTTCTGCTTGTCTCTGTGTTTGTGTCTGTCTTAGGTTCTCTCTGGCTCTGTGTGCTGATTGCCCTACTGAACCTCACCTGTGTGGGCTATGCCTCTTCCAAGATGGCTGCCGCCTCTTCGTCTCTGCCAGTATCCAAGATGGCTCCCGCTGTTACTTTCTATGGGATGCCTGCTCTGAGTGTCAAGCCTCTGTTTGGTTGCAAGGTGATTGCTGCACCTGTGGCTCTGGTGTGGATGGGCTTTATTAGTCACCTGAAGACTACAGTCCTGGCCTTTGTATCTCATCTCATCTAATGACATCTCATCTAAAGGTCCTGGTGTATAGAGTGCTCTGTACCCGGTGTCAGTGTTTGCTCTGTGTGAGTTTCTATGTTTGTTTGACTAGCTAGCTTAGGCACCGTGTAGCTTATAGCCTGTGTATAGCTTTGCTAGTGTTTTATGTTTGTTTGACTAGCTAGCTTAGGCACCGTGTAGCTTATAGCCTGTGTATAGCTTTGCTAGTGTTTTATGTTTGTTTGACTAGCTAGCTTAGGCACCATGTAGCTTAGCCTGTGTATAGCTTTGCTAGTGTTTTATGTTTGTTTGACTAGCTAGCTTAGGCACCGTGTAGCTTATAGCCTGTGTATAGCTTTGCTAGTGTTTTATGTTTGTTTGACTAGCTAGCTTAGGCACCATGTAGCTTATAGCCTGTGTATAGCCTTGCTAGTGTTTTATGTTTGTTCAGACTAGTTAGCTTAGGCACCGTGTGGCTTGTTGCCTGTGCATAGCTTTACTAGTTCTATGTGTTTGTTTCCAAGGTATGACTAGTTAGCTAAGGCACCGTCTGGCTGGTTGCCTGTGCCTAGCTCTTCTAGTTCTCTGTGTTTGTTTCCAAGGTATGACTAGTTAGCTAAGGCACCGTCTGGCTTGTTGCCTGTGCATAGCTCCACTAGTTCTCTATGTTTGTTTCCAAGGTATGACTAGTTAGCTTAGGCACCGTCTGGCTTGTTGCCTGTGCATAGCTCTGCTAGTTCCCCGTGATTGTTCCCCATGCCAGCTAGCTGTCCGGTTAGCTATTTCCAAGACTATGTTTGTTCCTCATGTCAGCTAGCCGTCCTGCTAAGCTATTTCCAAGACTGGGTTTGTTCCTCATGCCAGCCAGCTGTCCTGCTAGCTATTTCCAAGACCATGTTTGTTCCTCGTGTCAGCTAGCCGTCCTGCTAGCCATTTCCAAGTCTGTGTTTGTTTCTAGTGTTAGACTAGCCGCCCTTGCTAGCCACTATTCCAAGATTGTGTTTGTTCCTAGAGTGAGCCTAGCCGCCCTGCTAGCCACTATTCCAAGACTGTGTTTGTTCTTAGTGTAGACTAGCCAGCTTAGGCCCCGCTGGCTTGTAGCCTGTGTCAAGCCGTGCTAGTCTTCTGCGTTTGGGTCCAGGGCATGACTTGTTAGCTGGGGCACAGCTTAGTTGTTAGCTGGTGTCTAGCCTTCCAAGTCTCCTGAGTTTGCTCTGTGTATGTTCCTGTGTATGACTGGGTTGCCCGGGTACAGTGTCCCTATGAGCCTGGGTCCAGCTTACTAGTCATTGTGTTGATTCCTGCTGGCTGCCAGAACCCGGATAGTTCCGGCTTGTCTGCCTTGCCTTCGCCTAGGTGCCCAGGGGCACCCCTGGATCTTCATTCCTGCTGCTCCTGTAAGTCCTACCGGCTGCCAGAACCTGAAGGCCCAACCCGAGGGGGTAGGCAGTCAAGTGTAGGTGAAGACTAGGTCCAGGGGGTTCCAGTTCTGCGGGTCCCGCTCCAGTGTGTTCCAGCCCAGCGGGTTTCACTCTTGTATGTTCCAGTCCAGTGGGGCCACTCCAGCGTGTCCAGTCCAGTAGGCCCCACTCCAGTGCGCACCCGTCCGGTGCGTTCCAGTTCCGAGTGTTCCGGTGTACAACTCCAGTCCGGAGTTCCGGTTCAGTCTTTTCTCCTTTCTACCTGGAAGGTGATTTTGCCTTAAGGACTCACAAACCCCGCGCTCCCGGGGAAGAAGCCTGAAGGTATGCCAAGGTCCTCGAGAGCGCGTCGAGCGCGTGAGGCGCGACAGAATACAAAGGCCATGAGTTAGGCGAGATCATCAGTCCAGGTGGGCTTCATGCCCATAAGTTCATGCCCTACGGACAATCCGAGGGGAACTTCTGAAATTTTTTTTGATTCCCAGGACAGTCCAGTTTCTATTTTGGATCCCGATTTAAGCCTGGAGGAATACCGAGAGGAACTTCTGTCGAATCCAGCCTTTACGGATACTCCGGAAGCAGCAGCGGAGAAAAGGCGTATCTACCGGAGTCTGGGCCACTATCACCCAGTTTGTGGCCACTATGACCCAGTTTCTGACATGAATTCAGCCATCACGCTCCGTGAGTACCGCCTCAGACTTCGGGAAGATCCTGCTCTGTGGAATACTCCGGAGTCTGAGATTGAGAGAAGCCGCCGGGAACGTTCTCCGCCCGGGTCTTTTCAACCACCTCAGCCGAGTAGCCGGTGGTACCCTGGGAGGGCAACTCCGGATTCTTACCATGACCTTGACAACCCAGTTTCTGGTTTGGATATGATGATGACTCTCCAGGAGTACCGGGTAGAACTTTTGTCTGATCCGGCCCTGGAAGATACTCCCGAGGCAGCCCTGGAGAGAGAGCGTGTTTCAGAGCGACGGTCTGTTGAAAACCCAGTTTCTGCTATGGATCCCTCCACCAGGCTCTTCTTTTACCGCTTCCAGCTTTGCAGGGATACAGCTCTGCGGTATACTCCTGAGGCTAGGGCCGAAAGAAGGCGCTGTGGGTTGCCTCCGCCCGAGGCTCTTCAGCAGCCTCACAGGTCAGGCCGAGTGAGGCGGCGGACTAAGCCTCTGAGTCCAGTTCCAGTAGTGACGCCATCAAGGAGCCTGAGTCCAGTTCAGGGGATGCTTCCTACTGAACCTCCCATTCCAGTCCAAGTAACGAGGAAGCTTAAGGCTCCGAGGCCAGTCCAAGGAAGGCATTCGATGGAGCCTCAGATTCCTGTGCAAGTGGCGCTCCAGGTCGAGCCTCCAGTCCTCCTTCAAATGGCACGCCCTTTGAAGTCTCCGAGTCCAGTCCGAGGGAAGCCTTCGATGGAGCCTCAGATTTCTGTGCAAGTGGCGCTCCAGGCCGAGCCTCCAGTCCTCATTCAAGTAGCACGCCCTTGGAAGCTTCCGAGTCCAGTCCGAGGGAAGCCTTCGATGGAGCCTCAGATTCCTGTGCAAGTGGCGCTTCGGGTCAAGTCTCCGGTTCTTGTTCAAGTGACCCGTCCAGTCAAGCCACTGAGTCCAGTTCGAGGGGGGCTTCTAACCAAGCCTCCGGTGCCAGTCCACAGGGTGGTTCAGGTGGCACCACCGCTTCCAGTCTTGAAGGCACCTCCAAGCAAGCTCCGAAGCCCAGTTCGAGGGGTTTTTCAGATCGAGCGGCCGATCCCTGTCCTAAGGGTATGTTCGGCCAAGCCGCAGTTAAAGTTTCGTCCCTGCCAGGAGGCAGAGGGCGCCTCGAGTTGCAAGTCCAGTCGAGATGCTGAGTCTGCATCGAGCTACAAGTCCAGTCAAGATGCTGAGTCTGGATCGAGTTACAAGTCCAGTCAAGATGCTGAGGCTGGATCAAGTTGTAGTTCCAGTCAAGATGTTGAATCTGCACCGAGTGCAGAGGTCAGCCACGATATTGAGTCTGCTATTGAGGAAGAGATGACGTTCCCAGAGGACTGTGATAGACCTTGTGTTGATTCAGCCTGGGAGAAGACCTCCGAAGCAATAGCTGAGAGAAGGTGTGTTCAACGGCTTGGGGCCCGGAGAAAACCATTTTCTGCATTTCAGCCTGCTAGCATGCTCTGGGGATACCAGGGCCGTCTCCTCTTGAACCCTGCTCGGCAGAGGCCGCTTGAAGCTAAGGTTAGAGAGACGTCCCAGTCCGGCCAGAGGGGTGCGTCCAGCCCTGCAGCTGAATCTCTTCCAAGTTCCAGTTCTAACCAAGATGCTAAGCCTGTTCCGAGTTCTAGTTCCAGCCAGGAGGCTGAGTCCATGTCTAGTTCCAAGTCCGACCAAGATGTTGAGGTCGTCCTAAGTTCCAGTGTCCGTCAGGAGGCTGACTTTCTGTTGAGTTCCCGTTCCAGTCAGGCTCCTGAATCCAGTTCCAGTCAAGGGGTTGAGGCCAACCCGGGTGCTAGTTCCAGATCCATTTCTGTTCAGACTTCTAGCTCCTGCCAAGATGGGAATGCCACCTTGAGCCTCAGCCCAGCTTCTGATGTCAGCTGGGGTAGTGACTCCAGTCCTGTTCCTGTCATTTCATGGATTTGCCAAGAGGGTCAGGACATTGTGGGTTCCCTCAGGGGAGGGTTACTTTTGAATTGTGTTCCTCTTGATGCATCCATGTTCCTGAGATTGCCCCGTGGTGACTCGAAGGAGCTTCCTGGTCACAAGTTCTCTTTTTGTTTGCCAGCTTTGATCTTCCTTGTGGCTTCCAGCCCAGTGATCTATGTCCGGCTTTTGAGACCTATCAGGAAGTTTCATCATAGTTACCCCTGGATACCCGACCGTCTCCGGGAGACCGAGAGGGGGGTCTTGAGGAGGGGATACTGTCCCGTTTGTGGCCGTGCCACCCTTCAGACTTACCCTGTTTCTGGGAGTCAGTGTCTGTGCTGGCTTCTGCTTGTCTCTGTGTTTGTGTCTGTCTTAGGTTCTCTCTGGCTCTGTGTGCTGATTGCCCTACTGAACCTCACCTGTGTGGGCTATGCCTCTTCCAAGATGGCTGCCGCCTCTTCGTCTCTGCCAGTATCCAAGATGGCTCCCGCTGTTACTTTCTATGGGATGCCTGCTCTGAGTGTCAAGCCTCTGTTTGGTTGCAAGGTGATTGCTGCACCTGTGGCTCTGGTGTGGATGGGCTTTATTAGTCACCTGAAGACTACAGTCCTGGCCTTTATATCTCATCTCATCTAATGACATCTCATCTAAAGGTCCTGGTGTATAGAGTGCTCTGTACCCGGTGTCAGTGTTTGCTCTGTGTGAGTTTCTATGTTTGTTTGACTAGCTAGCTTAGGCACCGTGTAGCTTATAGCCTGTGTATAGCTTTGCTAGTGTTTTATGTTTGTTTGACTAGCTAGCTTAGGCACCGTGTAGCTTATAGCCTGTGTATAGCTTTGCTAGTGTTTTATGTTTGTTTGACTAGCTAGCTTAGGCACCATGTAGCTTAGCCTGTGTATAGCTTTGCTAGTGTTTTATGTTTGTTTGACTAGCTAGCTTAGGCACCGTGTAGCTTATAGCCTGTGTATAGCTTTGCTAGTGTTTTATGTTTGTTTGACTAGCTAGCTTAGGCACCATGTAGCTTATAGCCTGTGTATAGCCTTGCTAGTGTTTTATGTTTGTTCAGACTAGTTAGCTTAGGCACCGTGTGGCTTGTTGCGTGTGCATAGCTTTACTAGTTCTATGTGTTTGTTTCCAAGGTATGACTAGTTAGCTAAGGCACCGTCTGGCTGGTTGCCTGTGCCTAGCTCTTCTAGTTCTCTGTGTTTGTTTCCAAGGTATGACTAGTTAGCTAAGGCACCGTCTGGCTTGTTGCCTGTGCCTAGCTCTTCTAGTTCTCTGTGTTTGTTTCCAAGGTATGACTAGTTAGCTAAGGCACCGTCTGGCTTGTTGCCTGTGCCTAGCTCTTCTAGTTCTCTGTGTTTGTTTCCAAGGTATGACTAGTTAGCTAAGGCACCGTCTGGCTTGTTGCCTGTGCATAGCTCCACTAGTTCTCTATGTTTGTTTCCAAGGTATGACTAGTTAGCTTAGGCACCGTCTGGCTTGTTGCCTGTGCATAGCTCTGCTAGTTCCCCGTGATTGTTCCCCATGCCAGCTAGCTGTCCGGTTAGCTATTTCCAAGACTATGTTTGTTCCTCATGTCAGCTAGCCGTCCTGCTAAGCTATTTCCAAGACTGGGTTTGTTCCTCATGCCAGCCAGCTGTCCTGCTAGCTATTTCCAAGACCATGTTTGTTCCTCGTGTCAGCTAGCCGTCCTGCTAGCCATTTCCAAGTCTGTGTTTGTTTCTAGTGTTAGACTAGCCGCCCTTGCTAGCCACTATTCCAAGATTGTGTTTGTTCCTAGAGTGAGCCTAGCCGCCCTGCTAGCCACTATTCCAAGACTGTGTTTGTTCTTAGTGTAGACTAGCCAGCTTAGGCCCCGCTGGCTTGTAGCCTGTGTCAAGCCGTGCTAGTCTTCTGCGTTTGGGTCCAGGGCATGACTTGTTAGCTGGGGCACAGCTTAGTTGTTAGCTGGTGTCTAGCCTTCCAAGTCTCCTGAGTTTGCTCTGTGTATGTTCCTGTGTATGACTGGGTTGCCCGGGTACAGTGTCCCTATGAGCCTGGGTCCAGCTTACTAGTCATTGTGTTGATTCCTGCTGGCTGCCAGAACCCGGATAGTTCCGGCTTGTCTGCCTTGCCTTCGCCTAGGTGCCCAGGGGCACCCCTGGATCTTCATTCCTGCTGCTCCTGTAAGTCCTACCGGCTGCCAGAACCTGAAGGCCCAACCCGAGGGGGTAGGCAGTCAAGTGTAGGTGAAGACTAGGTCCAGGGGGTTCCAGTTCTGCGGGTCCCGCTCCAGTGTGTTCCAGCCCAGCGGGTTTCACTCTTGTATGTTCCAGTCCAGTGGGGCCACTCCAGCGTGTCCAGTCCAGTAGGCCCCACTCCAGTGCGCACCCGTCCGGTGCGTTCCAGTTCCGAGTGTTCCGGTGTACAACTCCAGTCCGGAGTTCCGGTTCAGTCTTTTCTCCTTTCTACCTGGAAGGTGATTTTGCCTTAAGGACTCACAAACCCCGCGCTCCCGGGGAAGAAGCCTGAAGGTATGCCAAGGTCCTCGAGAGCGCGTCGAGCGCGACATATGCACATGGTTTTGCTTTTTTAACCCAAAAGCGAATTCTAAGGGCAGTTGAACAATTATGTATAAACTGTGTTATTTCTGACTTTACTTGTTTTGGACTGCTTTGGGTCCTGTTAATCTGTATATCTGCTGTCTTAGCAGAGTACAAAAGAAAATGATTTATGTTATTTTTACTAGAATTTTTACTGCTTGTAGAATTTGGCTTTCTTGGAGGTGGGGTCAAGGTGATTGTGGCACGGCAAAGGCTGTGCTGTCCCGGAGCTGGGATGGAGAAGATTACTTGTGGCGGGGATGGGTTAGATTTCTGTTCCCATGCAACTCTCTGTTCCAGAACCTCCCTCCCACATTTTCCTATGTCATTGGTACCACATGTACCAAGACAGCCAGCTCCTCCCCAGCAATATCTAAAATTCTGTCTAGGTGACATGTGAGGTCAGCCACCTTCACGGTTCTAGGTCAGTTCTCACCAGACAATTCCAATTCCCCAATTCCCATCTAGAAAATTGCCACCTAGGCCAATCACCACCTAACCAATTCCCACCACTCCAGGGAGGACAATTCCCACTCTTAACAATCATGAAGCATCACATTCTGAAATGTATCTCCTTCTCCTTCTCTTTCCCCTTCCAGATCATTTGTGGGTGGCATTGCCCCCCCCCCCCCCACCCTAAACATTACCTTTAACACACTACACAAACAAAAAAAAATAAAACAAAATTCAAATTAATGAGTATAAAATATAATGGAAATTGATATACCACCTTTTTGTAGCTACATTGAAAGTTGTTTACATAATATATACAGGGGCAATGGAGGGTTAAGTGACTTGCCCAGAGCCACATGGAGATGCCTTGGGAATCAAACCCAGTTCCCCATGATCAAACTCTGCTTCACTAACCACTAGGCTACTCCACCACTGTCTAGAATTATTCCATTATATATATCTCTATGCCATGCAATGACACTTCTCAACAAAAAATACATGATGCATAAGGAACCCCCCCCCCCCCCCCACACACACACACACACACACACAAACACACACACATACACAAACCAGCACAAGAAAAACAACAAAAACTACATGCCAGTAAGAAATAGCCAGGGGGAAAGAGTTATAGGAGGGAATTGTCCACTTTGGGGAAAAGTCCTAGGAGGGAATTGTCCAGGCTGGAAATAGTGGGTGGAAGCTCTCCTGTGGGAACTGTCCAGGTGGCAACTAGCCTGCTACACACCTTCACACCAGGCAGGCAAGTGACCAGGCAATCCTCAAGCCCATCTAATTGCTGGAAAGGGTGTTCTAGTGTGGGGTCCATGGTCCATATCTGGTGAAGTTGTCCCAAAACACAGACCTTGTGTAGAAGTATTCAATTTTGGCTTAAATTGCTTACTGGGTTACTAGTTCCATGGGATCCTGGTATCTTTTTAGTAAATAAGGCAATTCCAGGTTACCCTATTGCATGTTCTGCATTAATGCATTTTATTTTTATTACATTTGTACCCCGCGCTTTCCCACTCATGGCATACTCAATGCGGCTTACATGGGGCAATGGAGGGTTAAGTGACTTGCCCAGAGTCACAAGGAGCTGCCTGTGCCTGAAGTGGGAATCAAACTCAGTTCCTCAGTTCCCCAGGACCAAGGTCCACCACCCTAAACACTAGGCCACTCCTCCACTCTTCTGCGTCAGTGTTGCCAGATTGGTTGTTGCAGCTTCTCAGATGCATCCTGGAGTGCCCTCTGTGCAAAAAAGTGGCTTCACAAAGTGAGATTTATTTACGAAATTGAATACCTTACAGGGGTTCACCAGAAATCACTGACAAAGTGGACTAAAGATTTGGGTATGTTTAAAAGATAAACTTGTTGGTTTTATAGTGTACCTATATTTTGGAGACTTGAGAGGTACCTGTGCTCTCTCTTAGATGGTTTTGTTTTCTCCCATTTTTCTTTTCTTTCCTTATATGTTTATGAAAACTTTAAAAGAGAGAGGTTTTCCTCAGCTTTGAAATTTGTTGTGGGCCAACTCTGAAATATTTGTATAATGGTTGGTTAGAATGTTACATGTTTGTTTTAGACAGTCACAAACAGAAGGCAAAAATGCTCTACTGGAAGGGAGGCAGCAAGTGGGAAAAAGTAGAGCAACGCAACCTCTCACAGATGGTGTTCAAAACAAAGTTATTGAAAATTCTTCCAAAATAATGATGACGACCTGACACGACTCGTGTTTCACCCTTCTTGGCCTGCATCAGGGGTCTAGGGGTTCAATATGTATTACAGCATTACACTCTACATGTTAAAATTAAAATTAAAAAATACATATTTGTTTTAACTGGACAGCTGGGCTTGTATGTGGTGGCAGATGGTGCTGGCTCCTGTGCCTGTTGTGGGGCCATGGGGGAGTGCTGAGGGTAGCCTGGGGGGGATCAAAAAAAAGCTGATCTTGCTCCAGTGAGGGCACAGTGGAGGAGCCGTGACACTGACGGCAGCTGGCAGATTTTTCCCTGCTGCACTGGGAGGAGGGGAAGCAAGGCACAGCAGCAGTGTCCAGAGTGAGGATGGTCAGACATCAGAGTGAGTGAGGGAGTAGCAGTGTGGGAGTGCAGCACTAGACTGGCCAGGCTTACTGACTTCCAAGTCAGGAGAAGAGGACCCACACTGAAAAGAAAAGGCTGGTAGGAGGAGGCGGACTGGAGCGCTGCCGACTGCCTTAAAGCTGCACATCGTGGTGGCTCAGCTGAGCCGTGGCAGAAAGGCGACAAAGTGCACAGCCTATGAGGACAAACTGGGTGGGCCTGAGCTGAGATTTGGTGGACCTGGGCCCACCCATAGCTACGCCCCTGCAGCAGTCAGAATTCTTTTAGCCACCACTGGCATTATCCCCAGATATACAATGCTGAGTCATATCCAGGCACTAGCATTGAATATCCCTTTATGCAGCCTCTTGTTCACTTAAGTGCAATATTCAGCACTTTACCACCTAAGCAACACCGCATAAAGACAGGACTGAGGGCCAGATGCACTATACCTAATGAGCCAATAATTAGTCAATAACGAGCCATTAACAAGCAAGTAGTAAACCCTGGCATGCACTAAAAGCCATTTTACGACGGTGGTAGCAGCTAACGAAAACGGGATGCTGATGAGTAAATTTTGTAGAAACCCTATTGTAATGAGATGCACTAAGCTTTTCCGATTGCCTTAACGCTGGAAACTCTAACGAGAGGTCTGTACCTCTCATTGGGGCTGCGCGGGATTGAAAACTGATAAAAAACCACTATAAAAGTCATTCCGCCCCCCCCCCCCCCGCCGCAATAATACAGAATGGCTCTAACGACGACTTTAGTGCATCCTTCCCTGAGTTTTGTGAAGTCCAATTTGGCTAATTAGGTGGTTAAGTGATGAATATCAGAATTTAAAGTTAACCACATAAGTGCTAGCTCCGCCTCAGACCACCCACAAAATAGCTGGCTTTTACTTTACTAGTCAATACTGAGATTCAGTGGGACTAACTGATACCAGATAGTCCCATACAGGTGATTTAAGTGGCCTCTCCTGGCCATTTAAATTGCTTTGAATATGGACCCCATATACATCTCTGGTGTTAATTATCTAATCCATGGTCTAATCCATTGTCTTATTGCGTATTTATATTTTCTATGTATTTGCTTCCAAGCGCTGAGTGTGTGATCATCTTTTATTTTTATCCATGCTTGTTTGAACTTCCTGGTTTGTGTTTTTAGTTTTTTCAGTTTGTCGTTTTGCTAATTATCTTGATTTCCAGTTTAATGATCCTAATTGTTCAAGCTATTTTTTGTCATGATTGAAGTTTAACCTATTACCTTTAGCTCTTATCATAGGACGAACTTTCCTCTTGTAACCTAATCTGTCCCTTTGCCCCAACTATGTATTTCTCCTATCCGGAACTGGTAATCACCACTTGCGGAATTATGTAAGCCACATTGAGCTTGCAAATAGGTGGGAAAATGTGGGATACAAATGTTATAAATAAATAAAAAATCTGATGTACTTTCAGTGCTAGTTGCAAGGCAGTTTCTCAAGCTTCTTACACAGCACAGACACTGAAACACTGGATCAGCTTGCCTCTCTAAGTGGATGCTGTGAGTAAGTGGGGTGGGAGGGCAGCTACAAGTGAATAGTTGCGGTCTATGGGTGCCAGTTTGTGTAAATGGTAATTGGGTGTGTAGTGTGTGTGTGTGTGAGAGAGAGAGAGAGAGAGAATGACTGACTGGGGTGCAATGTGGATTGGTGTGAAAAGTGAGTCACCCTCTTCTCTCCCTTCATCCCCCTAACACTACAAATTTTGACCATGCTCTTCCTCCTACTGGCTTTGTATTATCTGCCCTCATTCTTTTTCTTTCCTTGTTTCCATCACACCCTCTTCTGCCTCCTGTCTCCCTCCTCCACTTTCCCTCCATTGCATTCCTTCCAGGTCACCTCCCCTTTTCTCCTTCCATCAGAGGCTGAGCTCCCCTCCCCTACCTTCCATCAGAGGCTGAGCCCCCCTTTCCCCCCCCCCCCCCCAGACTCAACCACTCTCGTCCCCACGACCCCATCTGCTCATTTCCTGTCACAGCCTTAGGTTCATTCCATCTCTCTTATCCCTTCCCACCTCCCAAAAACGGGTCCATTGTTCCTCCTCAACATCATTCTTTCCTCTTCCCTTTGCCCCCTGACTTATTCCCCCTCTCCCCCCCCCCCCCCCCACCGTCTCACTTATTTGCCCAGTACCCGGATCATTCCCTCTCCCTCTCTCCAACTCTGTTCCCTCCCTACAGGCTCCTTCTCTCCCTTTAGATAGTTGGTCTTCCTCTCCCCTCCTGAATTCTATATCACGCTCCAGACTCGCCTTTTCACTTTCCTACTGCTTTAAACCAAATATTAACTAGTCTAAGAATAAAAGATGACAACGACATTTCTAATTGCTTTCTTGTGGTCAATAAAAGGTAAAGAAGCAGCGACACGAACTAATGCCACCAACTCCCTGAAGCACATTCCCTTTTATGATGTGTCCTTTAGAGGGCAGTAACGTACCAGAAATGCAGCTCAAGCAGCAGGAAATGCAGCGTCACCATGTTTATAAGCAGGGCCGACACAGCCCTACCTAACCTTGTAACAGGATCCTCGTGACCAGGCTCCTGCTTTTCTCGCAAGGGGCAGCTCAAAATCCTCTTGCAGCTCTAGCAATGAGTGCCACGACCTCCAAGCAAATCCGGGCCATGCAAGACCTCTTGCACGTAGCAGAGGTTAATCTGCTTGAATGCAAGGTCTGCTTCGAGAAGTACAGCCAGCAGCAGCCACGCCGGCCCAGGAACTTAACCTGTGGCCATGTTCTGTGCTCAGCATGTGTTTCTTCCCTGGCACGGCCAGCCCTGGAGTGCCCTTTCTGTCGCCGGGCCTGCAGTCCTTCTGAAACCAGTGACTGTCTGCCCCTGCTTCACCTCAAAGACATCCTCAGTCGTGTGGCTAATGATCCTGTGTCCTCAGATGCCTCAGAAGCAGAGGGTCCAGTGACCAGACTGTCACCAGCAGGCTTTATCCTAAACTTTTCTTTTGGAGGTTGGGGACTGTTAGTCAGTCCTACTGGCATGACAGTGTGTCAGAAATTAGGATGCATAGCAGTGGTGCAAGATGGGAAGAAGAGGATCAAACTTTTCAGCATGACTGGTGCGTGCATTCAGCAGCTTGGAGAAAAGAGAGATTCTAGTAACAGTGTCCGATACCCCCTGGATGTCGCAATCACTTCGGATGGCTATTTAGTTGTTACAGATGCTGGTGACCGGTCCGTTAAAGTGTTTGATTTTAAGGGCAGGTGCAAGTTAGTGGTCAGGGGGACATTCTGCCTTCCCTGGGGTGTAGATGTCAACCCCCAAAATGAAATTCTGGTGACTGATACGGAGGCAGGAGCGCTGTGGCTTTTGCAGGCAGATCTCAGAAAGGAACAAGTGAAGAAAAGCCAGCGGCTGCACTCCAGCCTGTGCCAGCCAAGAGGAGTGGCAGTCTGTCCCGCCACCGGCACTCTTGCTGTCATCGAGCATCTGAACACACAAGGAACAAGAGTGAAACTGTTCAGCAGCGACATGACATTAATTGGCCAGGTAGACAGTTCTGCCTGCAGTTTACTGTTGCCTTCTGAAATCCACATGACTGGCGTGGCCTTTGGCAGAGGGGGTAATATTTTGGTGACAGATGTGCAGAATGGAGCTGTACTAAGTCTGGGGACAGCCAGGGATTTTCCTTCTGTCCGGTCTCTTGTCACTCGTGGGCTCTGCTACCCTACTGCTGTGAACTGGCTGGAGAATGAGTCCTTGGTTGTGCTGGACAGTGGAGACCATTCTGTCAAAATATTTGCAGGCTGTTGAACGTTTAGGGCCTATTCAAAAATCTGTGCCAACAGGAAACAAACAAACAAAAAAAAGCATTTATGAAATAGCGCAGGACATTAAGGGCCTTATCTATCTTAATTTATTTTGGTCTTAATTGACTTTAGCTGCCTTCTTTTAATAAGGAAGCTAACTGTGTGGTTTGGCTAAATACGTGTGTTGATTTTATTCCACTGGACTGGTTACATTCTTTTAGCGTGTATAGACTTGTTCAGTTACCTGAAAAGTAACCTGGAAGGTTATTAAAATACACGTCACAGCTGTTCAGCACCAAGGTCTGGACAGCTCCTCTGACTTACTGATGGCCAGTGGGTCAGGTTGAAATAGCTCATTTCACATTTTTTTTTTTTTTTTGAAACATGCTTTAAAAAAATGAAAGTTTTCTAATACTAACTGAAGTTCATTATTATCTTTCTTATTGTGTGGTTTCAGACCTATGTGTCATCTTTTCAGGGTGAGGTATAATGTATTTTTCAAAGATGTTAATCATCCCAAAAATGCAAATTTCAAAGCCATGTATATGGGTGCATAGTGCTTTCCTTGGGCAGCCTGGCTATCTGAAAGCTACTCTTCCTCAATCTCTAGCTAGAAGTAGACCTGGGCTTCTGGAGCATACATGCTTTTAGTAGCTCCTTAAGAAGGCAGTCTCAGAAGCATGCCTAGGTCAGAGAGGCAAATAATATACATGGAATGTATTTTCAAACATATGTGCATTAACTTCCGATGAAAATTCACCCACATAAAAAGTAGGTGCAAAGCCCATAGGTCCTTTCTATTCATGGACAGTTGTCAAAGACAAAACATGTGTTTGTAGTTTTCCCTTGAAAATTAGATAAGAGTCCATGGGTACAAAGCTACTGTGGACACAGATTCTCCACCTATCCAAAGAATGCCACTGATTTGTGCTTTAGAGGAAGTCCACATTCCAGTCTCAATCTCAGGAGGATTCCAAGAATCACCCTGATATGACTCCTGGGGGAGGGGAGGAGAGGAATTGAAAATAAAGAATAGAAAAGGTTTTTAAAAAAATGGAGCAATGAAAAAGAAAGAACAAAATTGTTACCCAGGCACAACCAAACAGTTTGAAAATTATTTATTTTATGCATATTAAATAATGTACTAAGAAGTGTAACTCTGGCAAGCAAACCACAAATATATTAAGTTAATTCAATAAAAATAAATAGCATCTACAACGGTTGACCTTTATTGCTGTCATATCTTGTTGGACTAGCGTGGTACCACACGACTTTATCCATAGAATGTTAAAATCTGTAACACAGAATTTCATAACCTTTTCTACAGAGCCTATGCAGGGACTGCAACAGGAAACCTGGGGCTTTGCCATAGTACTCTATAGTGAAACAACGAAATAAGCCATTGGTTTATCTTGTCTACTTCACCCCACCCTGCTATAGCATAAAAATGATTTTGTTATGAAGAGTGACAATCACATGACATGTTTGCTAACCTGAGACAATTGTAGAGACTCTTGTCTGTTGGTCAGGGAGAAGGATAATCTCCATGGCAGTACACACTCTGTTAACCTGGGTTTCTATCACCAACAAGAACGTAACATGCAGAATATGGCTCATGAAATTTTTTCCATCCCGCTGCAGGTATATGTATGTATATTTCCATGGGGTGTGTGGATTTGTACTTGTATCCAGATGTCAAGAACAAAGTGGAGCGTTTTGTCTCCCACCACATGTGCCCAGGCTTTAGTTCCATAGGAATGTCTCCAATTAGTGCAGTTATTCAGGATTTGATATACCACCATTTGGAAGTATAGTAGTGGTTTACAATATTAAATATCAAGCTAATAGGATAACAAATAAAGTACAATTTCATACTAAATGAAAAGCAGAATGGCAGCTACTGTGTATGTCATGCCCCTGTCGAGTTTCACTATCTCCCCTGTTGCGCTGTGTCAACCAATCCCAAAATACATCTAAAAATTTAAAAAAATGTTTAAAGACCTTTCTTAAATGCATAATAAGATGGTTCTATTCTTAGGAAACTGGACAGATAATGTGATGAAGAGTGTGTAAATTAATATATCTGAATGCTGGCACAAGTAGAAGGTTCTGCTAAGTAGATCTCAACATTCTATCTGAAGAATAAATGGAATACTGGAATGATTGTATATACAAGTATTAACATTTTGAGTGGGTGATTGTTTTAGAGACTAGAAGAAGCCAGTGCTCCTCTTAATAATGGTATAACATGATCCCACAAAATTAATACATAACTGTGTTCAAAGGGAAGGTTGGCAATTGGGTTTATTTTCCATGCAATCATCAATACATAACATATAAAATTAAAGATTCTGCATTTACAGCTGTACAATTTGTGCTCCTTAACAAAACAACTACTCTTTAAGGAAAAAAAAAACCTACTTGCTGCTGAAAGTTCATTCAGTCTCAAGTATGACCACCAAAAGAAAGTAAAAGGTGTCCCTCATGTCTTTACAAATAAAGTCTGCTTTGCAAGTGAAGGTAAAACTGTTCCTCCTTATCTAGATCAAGGAGTTCCAGCCCCCATGTTTGTTCTATCTCTGAGGCTTTTCAAACCAAACAGTGGTATTCACATCAATATCTGATTCTTTTATAAATACTACATACATTTTTAGGGCAGAGGGGCTGCCCCTCCTCTCTCTCTTACCCTCACCACTTCTCCCCCCTTACTGCATGTAGCTTCTTGGTCAAGAGAGAAAAAAAAACTTTTCCAGGTTTCATAACTACATGATGAATAAAAACCTTGCTGCCTCACAGTAGCATTCCCTCCCCCTCCCCCACCCCCTCAGCTCCTGGCAAAAGAGTAAAAGCAAGCTGGGAAGGCCATTCTGATGGCAGTTTCACAGTTGCCAGCCTCCTGCAGACCTTCCGTATCAACTTTTCACAAAATCTCAAAAAGAGAAAAGAAAAACACAACCCACAATTTTTAGTAGCCTGTGGCTTCTGTTCATGACAGTGTCTTCATCAGTGCTCTTGGGCACTTTCCAGGGTCCAGTTCCATTTCTACCAGCTCCTCCTTTGGCTGTTTCTGCAGGGAATCCACAGAGTTCACAGGTTAAAAAAAAAAAAGCTCTCCTTCCTGGGTGGCATACTATACTGTTGTAAATCCGTGGGAACACATTGGCCACACCATCCTCCCAGATTACCAAGGAAACTGCTCAGTCACAACACTCTGGGATTGGGGTTGTCTTCCTTTTGTGGGGTGGCTCTTACTTCAGACTCTGGGTTTCACCTGCCCTTAGGGACTGCTCAGAACTACATTTCCCCAGAGGGTATCTCAGAGCGAGCTGTCCTTTGCTATCCCGAATAACTGATGGTGTTAACTCTCAAAGTTGAATTCCTCCCTTCTGCGGGGGGGGGGGGGGGGGGGGGGGGGGGGGGAGGTGCTCTGGGCACTGCAGGTAGCTTCAGGGTCCTGTCCTGTCTTCTCTATTCCTGAGCAGCCCCTGGGGTAATGTACTTGTCACGTACCCCACTCCCTATGTTTCTTCTAGCCCCTGCTATGTTGGAGTACTTTACTATCCTTTTCATGTAGGCAGGACAGAACATCAGCATTGATGTGTTGCTTCCCTGCTTGCTGCATTACTTTGAACTGGTATGTTTGCAATGCTTAGTACCACCATATAAAACTAGCATTAGCATTTTTCATCTATCCTAGTCATTTAAGTGGAGCACTGTCAGTGACCAAAATAAAGATCTGTCCCCTAAGATAGTACCTGAAAGCTTCAGGGACCCACTTAATGGCTAGGCATTCTTTTCCCACTCTGCAGTGCTTGCTGTCATGGGACAGGAGTTTCCAGCTAAGATACAGCACAGGGTGTTCCTCCCCTTAATATATCTGAGAAAGCACAGTTCCTAACCACCCTGCAGAGGTGTCTGTCAGTGGTGTCTCTAGACAGAAATATTTGGGGTGGCACCAGAGGGGCAAGGTAGGTATGGAAGGGGGTAAGTTGCAGTGACATTTTTGCAGATCATACCCCTTTTCCCCTTCCCACACACACTTAAATTGTCATTACAATTGATAGCATCATTCAACAAATTCTTCTGTATGGGAGTGGTCTGGATTCTCACAGGCTTGAACAGGTTTCTACATAAACCTTAAAGGTGCAGTTCTATAATACAAACTTCATATTCCCTAGCAATGGAGCTATCTGTCTTACAACTCGCCACACAAAAAATATTCAGATTGTGATTACATCCTCATGTACTGCACATGCTCCTTCCACTGCCAGACACTTTGTTTAAAGCAGATGAGGTTTTGTTTGTATGGTGACTCTATAGGATGTGGAGACCACTTGTCCTGAACATTTTTATCTTGGGGGCTCCAAAGGCAACTCTTGCCCCAGAGCCTGCTTTCAAACAGACCAGACACTTTGCAAAATTACACAAAACCCTACAAAAAAGACACTCAAAGCCTATACAGGGAAAAACAAAATTACCAAACCATAACAGTCCTGACTCACCTATGGAAAGACAGTGTTATAAATATTAGACTGGGCCCTGGATCATCAGTAAACCTGCTACTGGGAAATGAACAAGCTGGACTGTTCCGCATTCCTACAGACACTACATGCTAGCAGAATCTTTCACCTCAATCACACATGCAGAACATGGACAGACCCTCACCTGATGCAAAATAAGGGACCACAAAAAATAACAACATGCAGATAACAACTGAAATGGAGACCCCCCCCCCCCCCCACACACACACACACACACAAGTAAGCCATACTCAATTAGCAGTGAAACTACTGGTAAAAGGCACAGAAATGCATTTTCTCCTGTGTTCTGCTAAATACAAAATCAGACAAGATGAACATTTCCCAAAGCAGACACATACCAATCCTTTAAAAAATGCTAAATAAAAATACTTTTTTCTTTTACACCTTTCACTTTTGTGTCAGACTTGTGAATTCTTTTCCAGGTTTGCCATTCCATTTCTTTTCTTGTCCTTCTTTCCTTCCTTTTCTATAACTGTCTGGTACTGATCTCTTTTTAAATTTGTTTTTATTTTTATTTTCTCTGCCTCTATACCCACCTATATATGATTTTTACCCTTCATTCTCCCTTTCTTTCATCCTCTAGTATTTAATCACCTTCTTTTCACCTCTCATCTCCCTTGCATTCCCTCTCCAGCAATCCCATTGCTCCCTCTGTCTTTCTCTTTCCAGTCAGCTAATCCCCCCTCTATCTTTCACTCTCTAGTCCCCCATTTCCATCTTCTGTACTCACTCTCTCAGCCCTCATCTACCCTCCACTGCTTCTCACCCCATCAGCCCTAGCATCTTCTTTCACTTGTCTACAGGCCATTCTGTCCCTTACCTTCTACTCTATCTCCTGTTGCCTCTTTGTGACATTAACTCCATTTGCACCCTCACTCAACCCCTTGGGATCTATCTCCTTCCTCTCTCATACTCTTCCATCCTGGCCTCATGTCACGTCTGTGGTTGTGACCCCTCTCAGGCTTACCTTATTTCTGGCGGTCAGTTTCTAAGCTGGCTTCTGTCTGGTCTTTCTGTGTTAGTTCTGTCTCTGTCTCTGTGTGCTGGCTGCTTCCAGCATGGCTCTGATTACTCCACTATACTGTCTGTGTGCTGTTTCCCGTTCCAGATTTCAGCCCAGTCCAGTCCGGATCTTCCGGCCTGCCAGACTTGCTTGTCTTCTTTGAGCCTGCACAGCACCCGTAGCTGCCTGGTGATTGTTGCAGCTGAATCTCAACTGCTGCTGGGCTTATTAGCCATTTGGAAACTCTCTGCTTTGCCTTTGCATTGCCTAAGGCCCTGGTTTGTTGGTGCTTGCTGCACTTCTGCCTAGTCCAGGTTATAGTCTGTATTCTTGCCTGATTCTAGTTTAGTCTTTGTGTAGCTTCTTGTACTGTATTGCTTGTTTCCCAGTCTTGTTTCTTGTTTGTATGTCTTTGTCTAGTTCTAGGTTGTCTGTGTTTCTTGTTCAGTGGCTGCCTGGCAGCTTTCAGTTCAGTCTCTTATCTACCAGTGGTTGTTCCCTGTTTCAGTGGCTGCTTACAGCTTTCAGTTCTGTCCCTTGTCTGTCTGAGAGTCCTAGTCTAGTATTCTGCCTAGCCTCCCTGTGTGCTCTAGTCCCTAAGTGTGTCCTGCTGGTATCCAGTTCCGGCCCTGTCCGGCAAGTCCTGCCAGCCACCTGCACTCGGGGGCTCAACTCCCGAGGAACGGTGGTCAAGCGCAGGTGAAGTCTAGCTGGCCCTGTCAGAGTTCTGCCTTCTCCCTGTGTGGGGTGGTTTTGCCTGCCACTGCCGCTCCTCGGCAGTGGCCAAGGGCTCACAATCCTAGTTCCTGCGTTTTGGAAAACGTGACACCTTGGTCATACATGCAGAACGCAGAGAGCTCCTATTCAAATACAGGAGAAGCAACCATAAACGAAGGGTCTCTTTTATCAAGCATGGGCTTTGTCGGCATTGCTGCACTGGGGATTGCTAGTGTGGTTTAATAACAGGCCTTTAAAAGTAATGTAGACAAAAATTAAACTGAAACCCAAGATGCCAGATTCTGCGTGCAGTGCAACATCAGAGAAATAAGAAGACATGCAAAATACAGTGTAAAATAAAGCTGACAGATGTAAGTTCTCAAAAATGACATAATTTAATCACTAACTGAAAATAAAATAACTTTTCCTACCTTTGTTGTTTGGTGATTTTATTTTTCTAATTATCTCGTTCCCGGTCTCTGGTTCTGTTTCCCTCCCTCTGTGCACTTAACTACTTCCAGGACCTCCTCACCATTATTAATTCTTTTCTCGCCTCCTTTCTTCTGTTCTTCTTGCCCTACATCCATCTTTAGCACTCCCAGTTTTCTTCCATTTTTCTGCTTCCTTCTGAATCTATCTAGTTTTCCACCTCTTTCCTTCTCTTCCGTCCATGTGCAACATGTCCCCTGTCCTCTCCCTTCCCTTCCATTCATGTGCAACTTGTCCCCTCTCCCTTTCCTTCCATCCATGGGTACTTTGTCCTCCTCCTCCTCCCCTCTCTCATCCCTTCTATCCATGTGCAGCATGCTCCCCTCTCCTCTCCCTTCCCTTTTATCAATGGGCAATTTTCGGTGCTGATTTAGGCACGGTTTATATAATACGCCTAGCCAGTTTATAGAATACACCTAGTTGCCATGCCTGTGTTTAACCCTAGGCACATCCATTTACGTCAAGTAAAACTTGGTGTAAATACCGGCACCTAAGTTAGGCATGGAGCAGGTGTATTCTATAACCATGTGCATAGATTTTCAGACTGCCCACAGTCAGTCAATTCCACACCCATGGCCACACCTCCTTTTTGGCAGCGTGCATTAGCATTTACGCACACCACTTTACAGGGTATACCTACTAAGTTGTGTGTGTAAATTCTAATTAATGCCAATTAGTTTCAATAATTGCTTGTTAAGTGACAATTATCGGCACTGATTGGCTTGTTAAGTAATTAAATTGCACATGCAAATCCAGAATATGACCAGATTTGCGCATGCAATTTCGATCATGCTATATACAATCCGGGAGGTAGTGGTAGCTGGTATATACATATATCCTCTGTTTATTTTCACTGAACTATACAGATAGTGTTGGCTGAATGTTAATCAGCCTAAGGGCAGAGTGAGGGTGGGAACCATGACGTATCTGTAGAACAGTCATAATCAGCCTTCCATTCTCTTTCATCTGTTATCATATTTCTACCCTCTGTAATCACTATCATATTTCTACCCTCTGTAATCACTATCCTCTCATTCATTTCCATGCCACCCCCTCCTCCCCCTCCTGGGCTCTCCCACATGGTTCCACCATTCCCAGCATCTTCTTCCCTCCATCCTTCTATCTGGTCCCTCTTTCTCCTCTCCTCTCCCCTTCCATTCCACCTCCCAGCATCTTCCTGTACCCTTTTTCTTCACTCTTGCCCCCCTTCCCCCATGGTCCAGCATTTCCTCTCTCTTCCCCCTCTCTCTCATTGTCCAGAATCTCTCCCTCAATCCCTTCTGCCTCTGGATCCAACATTTCTCTCTCTCCCCTCCTGTGCATCTCTCCCTCCCTCTTCTCCACCCCATGTCCAACACCTCTCCCTCTTTCCCATTGTCCACCATCTCTCCCTCCCTCCCTCCCTCCCTCCCTCCCTCCCTCTCTCTCTCTCTCTCCTTTGCACCCTGGGTCCAACATTTCTCTCCCCCTCCCCATGCAGCATCTCTCTTTTTTTGTGACCAAGAAAGACGGCTCTCTGCGACCCTGTATCGACTACCGGGGTCTTAATGAGATAACCATTAAGAATCGGTACCTGCTTCCCCTTATTCTGGAGCTTTTTGACCATCTGCATGGAGCGTCTATCTTTACCAAGCTGGATCTCCGAGGTGCCTACAATCTGGTCCAAATCTGTCACGGGGACGCATGGAAGACCGCTTTTAATACACATGAAGGACATTTCGAATATCTAGTTATGCTGTTCGGCCTCTGCAATGCTCCAGCGTTTTTTCAGGAATTCATAAACTTAATTTTTCAAGATCTTCTATACTCCTTAGTAAAAGTCTACCTGGATGATATTCTGGTTTTTTTTTTGCTTCTGTTCAGGATCACCCTCGTCATGTCCGCACAGTTCTCCAGCTCCTCTGGGACTACCGCCTCTTCACCAAACTAGAGAAGTGCTCGTTTCATCAATGGCCTATTCCATTTTTTGGATATATCCTCTTCCGAGGGCCTCCAAATGGACCCCACCAAACTCCGAGCTGTACGGGATTGTCCCATGCCCCAGGGTCTCCAGGCCTTGCAATGTTTTTTGGGGTTTGCTAACTACTATCAACAATTCATCCACCAATACTCCCTCATCACTGCCCCTCTTACCGCACTGAACAGGAAGGGTGCTGATGTGAAGAACTGGACACCGAAGACCCAAGAGGCCTTTGCCACCTTAAAGCAAGCCTTTCTGTCTGCCCCTGTTCTTTGGAGTCCAGATATCAAAAGACCATTCATCTTAGAAGTGGATGCCTCTTCTCTGGGGTCCGGGGCCATTCTGTCTCAAACCTCAGACTCTGGCAAGCGTCACCCCTGTTTCTTTTTTTCCAAAAACCTTTATTCGGCAAAGCGTAATTACACTATTGGGGACCGAGAATTGTTAGCCCTTAAATTAGCTCTCCAAGAATGGTGATATCTCCTGGAAGAGGCTTTACATCCCATCACAGTGATCACCGACCACAAGAATCTTCTATACCTCCAGGATGCTAAAAGACTAAACCCGCGACAGGCACATTGGTGATCGGGGCTCTCAATTCACTTCAAGGGTCAGTAGGCAGGCAGCAGACACAAGAGTAATCCAGGTACAGACAAGGTCAGAAGGCAGGCAGCAGACACTAGAGTAATCCAGGTACAGGCAGAGTCAGTAGGCGGGCAGCAGACATGAGAGTAATCCAGGTACAGGCAAGGTCAGGAGGCAGGCAGCAGACACAAGAGTAATCCAGGTACAGGTAAGGTCAGGAGGCAGGCAGCAGATACAAGAGTAATCCAGGTACAGGCAGAGTCAGTAGACAGGCAGCAGAAACATGCTAGGGTGTCCCTTTAACCAGTCCCTCAAAATGACACACTGATTAAGATTTATAACAAACTAGTGCAACCAAGCCTGTTTCGTCAAAAATGAAACGGGCCCTAGGAAGGCTCTCGTCTAAGAGATTTCTCCTCTCTTCCCTGCCCTCCCCTCCATGTCCCGCGATTCTTCCCTTCCCTCCCATCCATGTCCCGCGATTCTTCCCTCCCCTCCCATTCCGTGTCCCATGATTCTGACCTCCCCTCCATGTGCAGCGATTCTCCTCTGCCCTGCTGTCCCCTCCGTGTGCCGTGATTCTCCTCTCGCCTCCCATCCCCTCCATGTCCAGCGATTCTCCTCTGCCCTGCCCTCCCCTCCCCTCGATGTCCCGCAATTCTGTCCTCCCCTCCATGTCCAGCGATTGTCCTGTGCCCTGCTCTCCCATCCATGTCCCATGATTCTCCCCTCCCCTCGGTGTCCCGTGATTCTCCCCTCGCGTTGCCTCCAGCATTCCGTTGCCTTCACTTGGGTTCGTAAAATCTTGACGTCAGCTCACCTCCAGCGTTCCCTTCCCTCTCACTGTTCCACCCTCCTCTGACGTCATTTCATCTTTAAGCGAGGGCAGGACAGTGAGAGGGAAGGGAACGCTGGAGGCTTGCTGACGTCAGGATGTTACGAACCCAGACAACCAGCCAGTCATAGAACGTTGAGGTACAAATTATTATAGATTACTACTCTACCTATGAAAAGTTATTCCATTATTATATTTCCTCTGTGTACATCCATATGCTGCACAAGCTGGCATGTTTGAAATTACAAATGTTAACAGGGTACACACTCTGTTAATGGGGTACAAATTGTATCGCAATGATAGAAAGGATCAAATTGGAGGAGGGTGGTATATGTTAAAGAGGGAATTGAATCAAATAAAATAAACATTCCACATGACACAGATAGCAGAGTAGAATCATTATAGATAGAAATTCCATGTGTGAAGGGAAGGAGCATTCTTGTAGGGCTATACTACCGTCTGCTGAGACAGAACGAACAGATGGATGAAGAAATGTTTACAGAGATTACGAAAGCTGGCAAATTGGGCAATGCTATAATAATGAGTGATTTCAATTACCCCGATATTGACTGGATAAATGTTATATCAGGGAGTACCAGGGAGATAACATTTTTAGCTGTAATAAACGACTGCTTCTTGGAGCAGCTGGTCCAGGAACCGACGAGAGGGGGAGCCATTTTGGATCTAGTCCTTAGTGGTGTACAGGGCATAGTGTGAGAGGTGGCGGTGTTGTGTCCCCTGGGAAACAGTGATCATAACATGAATAAGCTTGAGCTACTATCTGGGATGAACCTGCAAAAGAAATCTATTGTAGATGCATTTAATTTTCAAAAGGGCGATTATAATAAAACAAGGAAAATGGTTAAAAAGAAACTTAAAGGATTGGCTGCAAAGGTTAGGACACTCAATCAGGCATGAACGTTATTCAAAAATATCATCTTGGAAGCCCAGTCCAGATGCATTCCACGTATTTGTAAAGGTGGAAAGAAGAGAAAACGTCAGCCAGCATGGTTAAAAAGTGAAGTAAAAGAGGCCATTATAGCCAAAATATTGTCCTTCAAAGAATGGAAAAAGAGCCCAAATGAAGAAAATAAGAAGCAACATAAACACTGGCAAGTCAGATGCAAAGCATTGATAAAGAAGGCTAAAAGAGAATATGAAGAGAAACGTGCTGCAGAGGCTAAAACTCTCAGTAACAACTTTTTCAGGTACATCAGAAGCAGAAAACCTGTGAGGGAATCCATGATACCATTAGATCACAAAGGAGCAAAAGGGGCACTCAGGGAGGACAAGGCCATAGTGGAGAAAATGAATTAATTCTTTGCTTCTGTCTTTATGGAAGAAGATGTAAGAGATCTGCCTGTACCAGAAATGGTTTTCAAGGGGGATGATGTGGAGAAATTGAAAGAAATCTTGGTACTGAGCCAAATTGCCAAATTAAAGATGAGTAAATCATCTGGACCAGATGGCATACATCCAAGGGTACTCAAAGAACTCAAGCATGAAATTGCTGATCTGCTGTTAGTAATATGCAACTTGTTGTTAAAATCGTCCATAGTACCGGAAGATTGGAGGGTGCCACAATTTGGATTTCTGCCAGGTACTTGTGACCTGGCTTGCCCAATGTTTGGAAAACAGGATACTGGGCTAGATGGGCCCTTGGTCTGACCCAGAATGGCTACTCTTATGTTCTTATATGTTCTAAGTGAGATTAAATAAAAATGCTACCAACAATAAAGAACAACAACGTGAATGCAGCAGCTCATAGGTTTGTTTGCTTTGTTTTGAGTATATGTGGAAAGACAGCTGCGCAGGGGAGAGGAAACAGAGACATCCTACTTGGCTTCAACTTTTTGATGTCATGCCGTCTCCTGTTCTCAAACAACCCTCCTTGGTTGAGCCCTGCAGACACCAGGCCTCTGCGAGGTCTTCTGGGATTTGTAGTTTGAAAGTTTTTTAAAGGAACCTCTGCTTTTTGGGTGCCTAAATTCATTTAAGAAATATGTCCTTGTTCTATGCTTTCTTCCTGCATGATAGTCAGCATCTGGTTGCCTATCAGAAGAGTTAAGATGTCAGAGATGTTATCTACTTCATGGAGTGTCTTATATGGAGTCCCTCAGGGTTTCCCAATATAACCCATACTATTTTAGCATTCTAACACAACCATTAGGAAAAGCAGAATGGGATCAAATTGTTTATGCTGATGATAGTACTTTATTGATCCCTTTTCCCTAGGACATAGGGACTATTAAGGCAATAATACATAGCCAAAAAAAATGTTTTTAACTAAACAAAGAAAACTACACTTCTATTGCATGGGACTACATATAATTTCAAACTATAAGCACAATTGAAGGTGGTCTCCTCTTATATTAAACAAAATATCTAGAAAAGGCAGGCGATCCTATATATAAATGATAGGCGTATCAGACTTACTCATTCGTGATTAAACCACTCTCTCATGGTTTGAGGAAAAGGCCTCAAGAAGCCCCCAGCTTTTAAATTTTGGATTTTAGCTTCAGGGGCTGGACTGCTTCATCATTGGCCAAAAACCTCGTGATATTTAAACTTTATACGTGGCTCATTTGCTTTATCACATTTAAATTAATTCTTTATGCATGTCCAACTGGGTACATGTCCAATTTGTGCATGCAATTTAATTGAATAATGAGCCAATTAGCGCCAATAATTGGGTGATAATCAATTATTGGTGCTCATTGGTAACAATTAGAATTTATGTGTACATCTTCCTAGTCAGGATTCTATAAAGATGCACATGTAAATTTTTTGTGTGGGTCCGAAAAGGGGGTGTGGCCATAGGAGGGGCATGGGCAGATCATGGGCATTCTTAGAATTTGTGCACAGTGTTATAGAAAATGGTAGATCTGCGCCTAATTCAGGATGAGGATTTGCATCAGGTTTCAGCTGGTGTAAAACACCCAAAATTGGGCTGCTGCTTATAGAAAAGCGTTTAGTGCTCATTTTTTTCAGTGCTCAAATTTGGGTTCCATTAACAGAATCTAGTCCTAAGTGGATAAGTTATGTGTTTAAAGTTAGACCTGCCAAAATAGTGAAGGGAGTTCAGATGTATATTCTGCAGCACTAGTTAAACAAATAGTGCCACATATGTGAATATAAAGTTAAATATCTAATGGCAGTGCTTAACTTTATACATTGTCTGGGCCAGTTGAATATCAGGCCTTCAGCATTTAGTTTTAATTTATCACATTTGAAAAACCAAATGAGGAAAGTAAGAGGGCCTGGTTCCAGAAGCGTAGCCAGGTGGGGCGCAGGGGGAGCAGTCGCTGCCCCAAACAGCTGTTTTGAAAAAAATGGCGCCTATGCACCCTGTGCCAATAATTTTTTTTCTGCTCCCTCCTGAGTCCTATTTCTTCTGCCCGTCTTCTCCCGCCTGCGCAGCACCGGCGATTCAGAGTCAGCCTTCTACCAGCATCGGGGCCTCTTCACAGGCGTGTCCCACCTCTGCGGAAAACAGGACGTTGCAATAGAGTAGGCGGGACGCGCCTGAGAAGAGGCCCCGACGCTGGTAGAAGGTTGACTCTGAATCGCCGGTGCTGCGCACTCAGCAACCTATCCAAGGAATGAAACAAAAAGCAGCCCAGGGGGTCGCGCAGACAGTCACTCACTGCTGCAGAACAGGCGCCGAGTTCGCGCACAGCCCTGTCTACCAATCGGATCATGAGGCTGCAGTCATCTCACCCTGTGCCTTCCAAGTTCCGACGACTTGAGGCTTCGGGCGGGTTGACAAAGGAAGTGTTGGAAATAGAAAAAGAAAAAAAAAATTGGGGTAGTAGGGTGTTGAAATGTGGATGTTTGTGAGCGGCCAACCAGTGCAGGAAGCTACAGTTTTCCCAGAGTCGGATAATGCCAGTCCTGATAGGATTAGAACCAGGCGCAGGCTCGGAAGAATAGTTGACTGATAGTCTGGCTGGCAGCCAGCCTTTTCCACAATATTACACTGGGACAGACTCCCAGTCCCAACTCTCTGAGTCCAACAAAACTTCAGCACAATTGGCGTTAAACAAAAAAACCCCAACAACTTTATTAAGACTTGATTCACCTTAGTTTGCAAACTCCAGAAAATACATAAATAGAGTTTCAACTATTATTTCCTAAAATAAACATTTTCTACGTCTAGCAACCCTACCAGTGACTTAGAATTTTAAGTTCACTATATTCCTTTGAGTACTGGGAGAAGACGGGCAGAAGAGAAGGTGAAAGATGCAACGTGGGGGGGGGGGGGGTTGGTGCTGGAGAAGGGAGAAAGCAGGCAGGGGGTGTGGCTGGAGAAGGGAGAAAGTGGGCGGGAGGGGGTGACTGGAGAAGGGAGAAAGCTACCGGGGGGGGGGGGGGGGGGAGGGGTGTGTGCTGGAGAAGGGAGAAAGCGGGTGGGCGGGAGCTGGAAAAGGGAGAAAGCGGGTGGGGAAGGTTTAATTGACCAGAGTGGAAGTGAGTCTATCTAGTCCACTTTAACAAGGGAGCCAAATTTACTTTCCTTGTGCCATCACTATCCAGCAGGATAGGCAATGTGGAGGATAAAGGATTTATATATATATATATATATCACACATTATCCCAAGCAAAATTGGATTCAGTGTGGCTTACATTTTAAAATACAGTGAGACAGAATAATAGAATTTAGTTATATCATGGGAATAAATAGATGGATGTGTCTGAAACATTTAAAAAAGTTGAGATTAGCATATATACCCCACTGGGCATTTAAAAGTGTGTCCTTTATTGATACCACATGTTCAGAAATCATAGCCATAAGTATAGACAGTTATTCAAAGATTATCACATGGGAGGGGAAGGAGATAGGGACACAAAGAGGGCACCACTGGAAGGGGGAATGGGGATATGGGGACAATGGTGAAAAATGGGTGAGATGGGGACAAAGAGGTAATGCTGGAAAAGGGGGAAGATGGTAACAGCGGTAATGCTGGAAAAAGCAGGAAGATGGGGACACAGGACAATGTTAGAAAAAGGGAGAGGTGGGGGACACCAGGATGGCAGATGCTAGAAAGTGGGAGAAGAGGAGACCAGGTAGGCTTGTGCTGAAAATGGGGGAAGATGGGGACACAGAAAGGGCAGATGCTGAACTTGGGGGTAGGATAGGGATAAGGAACACAGAAGGGAGATGCTGGACAGGACAAATAGTGGTGCAGAGGAAAAAAGGATGGTGCACTTGGAGACAGAAGAAATGTCAGATGGGCAAGAGACCCTGTAAAGGCAGAAGAAACAGAGAAAAACAGAAAAGAGACAGTGGGACCAAAGCAAATTAGAAAACAGCAGAGGGGTCCGAGTGCATTTTCTTAAGTCATTTTGGATGTACTGCAGCACAGATTTTGATGGGTAGAATCAGGGACTGCAAATCCCACATGAATTTGGGATGTGAGTTCACACTAGGACTGGTTGAAAAATCTCCCTTCTGGAACTGGATCACTTGGCAGCTCAATACACAGCTATTTGATATTGGGGACATAAAATTAAAGATCAGTGCCAAACAGATGTAGAGAATGAAAGGAAGAAGACAAGAGATGAGAGAAGAAATGGAAAGGTCAACCTGGAAAAGAATTTGTAAGGCTGACTCATGGAACATGGAAAAAAAGACTATTCCCAGACAACAAAGGTAGAAAAATATGTTTATTTAATACTTTGTAAGCACTGAGATGTACCTGCTTTGTAAAATGTACATTTTTCTATTTTTATTTTGCAAAATACAGGAGAAAATGCATTTCTGTCTCTTTTTTTTTTTTTTTGTATCAGTATTGCACTGTTTAGAGTCTGGCTTCCTTGGGCAGGGGGTCTCTATTTCAATTTTTGTTGTTGTTGTTTTTTTTTTTTGTGGCTCCCTATTCTGCATTAGATTGTGGAATGTTGTCACAATTTGGGTTTCTGCCAGGTGCTTGTGACCTGGGTTGGCCACTGTTGGAAATTGGATACTGGGCTGGATGGATCATTGGTCTGACCCAGTATGGCTACTCTTATGTTATATAGATGAGGTCGTCTGTTCATGTTCTGCGTGTGTGACTGAGGTGAAGGATTCTGCTAGCATGTAGTATCTGTGTAGGAATGTGTAACAGTGCAGCTTGTTCCAGTTTCCCAATAGTAGGTATATTGGTGTTTTACAGCCCAGTGTAATGTATATAGCACTGTCCTCTGATAGGTGGTTTAGGGGCTGTTATGGTGTGGTAAGTTTTGTGTTCTAGGGCAGTCCTGGAGTACCCCCTTGCCAGTCAGGTTTTCAGGATATCCACAATAAATATGCATGACATTGATTTGCATATACTGCCTCCATTACATGCAAATCTTTTTCATGCAGATTCATTGTGGACAGCCTGAAAACCTTAATGGCAAGGGGATACTCCAGGACCACCTAAGGAAACACTTCTCTAGGTCCCACTGTAATATTTATAGCATTGTCTTTTCATGGATGGGTTAGGGCTGTAGTAAGTTTTCAGTATAGGTTTTGGGTGTCTTTTTGCAGAGGTTTATGTTATTTCACAAAGTGTCTAGCCATATTTGAAAGTCGGCTCTGGGGCAAGGGCCCTTGTCACCCAAAATAAAAATGCTAAAGACTAGTGTTCTTCACATTCTGTAGAGTCACCACACAAACAAAAGCCCATCTTGATTTAAACAAGGTGTCTAGCAGTGGAAGGACTGGGTGTGCTATTCCTGAGGTGATGGTCATGATTTGAATATTTTTATTTGAAGTTAAGAAGACAGGTTGCCTGCTCTGGCCAGTCCATGGACCTCTTCTGCGTCTTGCCTACTGATGTAACTTACTGTTTCCTTGTAGGCAGGACACAACAGAGACAGCCTGTATTAATCATTGCCCGCCATAGCACCTGAGCAACAACACAAATACTGCTGTCTAGCTGACACCAACCGGCGCCTATTTTATAAAAGTCTGCTCCCCCTGAGATCAAAACCTGGCTACGCCTCTGCCTGGTTCAATACTTTTCTTTCATGTAGCTGCAAAATGGGAGAAAAGCTTTAGTAAATCAGGCACTAACCCCGTTTACCAAGGGGCCCTTTTACTAAGCTGCGGTGGGGCTACCGTGCGGATAGCGCACACCAAATTGACCCTTCCACTGGGGAAGAGCTGGTGCCCAGCAGGAATTCCAAAGTTGGTGTGTGCATTTCCCACGGTAGAAAATAATTTTCTATTTTCTACCGTGAGAAGTGTTTCCGGTGGTAATCAGTAGGGTGGCCACATTGCCAGGTGTTGCCTGATTACCACAAATGTTATAGCCAAGTAAATAGGTGGTGGTAAGGGCTCAGGCAGTAAATAGACACAAGCTGCTTTTAATATTGGCGTACAGCCATTCGCTGCCCTATTTTTTTTAAATACTTTTTTACCCACCACAGTAAAAAATGTGCCCAGCACGTGCCAATTTCACATGTCCACACTAGCGCAGCACACTTTTTACCGCAGCTTAGTAAAGGGCACCTAAGCCACACTAGCAGTTGCCGTGTGCTAATGGTGACACAGCCCATTCACTTTGAATGGGTTGTGTCGATACTGCCGAGCAGCAGCCTCTAGCACGGCTTAGTAAACAAGGGGGTAAATTTGTTTATGTGTCACATCTGAACTCATCCAATCTTGAAAATGCATTCAGCCACATATTTTTGTGTCCAGGATAAGGTAACATAACCTGCAAATTATTTAAGAAGTATTTTGATAGAACTTACTAGGTACTTTCCTTTAGAAAGAAAAAAAAAACACTTAATGAATCATACTGCATAATATAAGGGATGCACTCATGTTGTTAGGCTTTGGAATATGTAAAAGATCAGATGCTATGTTGCAGAGTGTGGGAAGACAGACAGGCAGCCTGTTTACAATGCCCTAGCCTAGGGTACATATACTGTAGTACATTTCTGTAGGTTACTGTTTTAAAAACAGGTAACATTATACATGTGTGTGGATTTTGTGCCCTGAACCAAAAACTATCCAAAATGGTAATAGGATTTGATATACTGCCTTGGAACTCGGGAGGAAGGGAGGGAGGAGGGGGGCCTTGGAACTCGGAGGGACCCTGGAACTCGGAGGGAGGGGGACCCTGGAACTCAGAGGGAGGGGGACAACCCTGGAACTCGGAGGGAGGGGGAATGACCCTGGAACTTGGAGGGGGCAGGGGGGATGACCCTGGAACTCGGAGGGGGGACCCTGGAACTCGGAGGGAGGGGGACCCTGGAACTTGAAGGGAGGGGGGGCCTGAACTTGAAGGGAGGGAGGGAAAGGAGAGAGGGAGGGGGGCCTGGAACTGGGAGGGACTGGAACTCGGAGGGAGGAAGGGCCTGGAACTCGGAGGGAGGGGGAGAGAGGGAGGGGGAATATCTCTTGTTTGTTCTGTCTGTCTGTCTGTCCTAATTAGACTGTAAGCTCTGTCGAGCAGGGACTGCCTCTTCATGTTCAAGTGTACAGTGCTGCGTACGTCTAGTAGCGCTTTAGAAATGATGAGTAGTAGTAGTAGTAGTAGGAGGAGGAGGAGGAATGCACCACCTGTAAAAAAAAAAAAATTTTCAGCACCCCAATCATTTTGAAAAGTTGGCTCCTATGGGCAACAGTGTATAGAGTCATGATTCATAGGCCACATGTAGATTTGCTCCAGAGCAGGTGTAAATGTACATGGGTTCATGACATCTGCAGTTTCTGCAGGATTCGTGCTACTATTTTATAGACATATAGATCGGTACCCGTGTGCCTTTATGAAACAGGACTAAAATAGGTGCCCATTAGACCTTCCCACCTAGGCAACTTGCTATAAAATTACTCTCTAAATGGTAATGCCACTGAAGAATTTGAACACATCCCTAACAATGGTGGCAACTTCCAGTGTGCAAAATTCCAAAAGAAGAAACTAGTATCTGATTCAGATTCCTGGTAGCCATTTCTATTCCGAACAGCTAAAATTTCTGGATTTGCCCATCTGCAGGGTCCTAGACCTGCAGTGGCAGAAGCTCCAGCTAAGGCCCGCCAAGCAAAATATAGGAAAAGGCCTGCAGAGCAGAGGCAACCCACTTCACAGGACCCCAGAGAACCTACAAATGGATATGCTTCCCCAGACCCCCACCCCCCACTGCAGGGGCTGCTTAGGTAGAATTTATCCCCTGTCCTAGAAAGCAGATTCTAGGAAGTTCATTATCCTTGTTCTGGGGATACTTTGTACAGACATTCTAGAGTCTTGTGTGAACTAAGTGAATCAGTTTGGAATACTGTACTTAATTGTACTCAGCTGTTTCTTATCATGAGCTGCTTTCAACTTTGTGGTATTGGCTGTTGATAAATGTGATTTATAATGTAATCAAGAAATACATTCTGTAGGCTCTGTCTTGTTTTCGTCATTAGCAATGATCTGTGCAGTAGGTAACACAGAAGGTGTTGTTGGCTATGTTGATACAAGCTCCACAATCAGGATTTGTGCTGTGTTAATATGGGCAAAGTTAATGGAAATGTTGGCCCTCTTGTTTCACAAATAAACAGCTAAGGTTGTAATTAGCCATTTAGAAAGCAGGCACAGCAACTTTAAATGTGAGATGGTTCCTATTGAAATATAATTGCTACTAATAAGCATTTATATGTAATTGGTGGGTTCTAATGATGTGGGTATTTCCTCTTATTTGATGATGTCACTGAGGGCTAGAATCAGAATGGCTTTTCATTAATGTTTTGTAAGCGCTTTAGCAACATAAAATATCATTTAGACAGTATATAATTTGCCTTTGTGATGAAATTCAAAGTCTGAACAATGTTTTCCGTTCATAGCTAGTCACTGCCATCTGAAAGCTGCTGGGATGCCTATTTAAATGATTTTGGGGCCTCCTTCTAGATTTGACTCCATCACAATTTGTCATTAATTTGCACCATTGTTATGGGTCTCTGCAGAGCAGCCAAAGATGGCACGAGCTAAATGATTTCCTCATTCCTTAGAAATTTACCTTGTGGACAAGGTTCAAGGTATATTGGCAGGGCAGATTGAGAAGGAAAGGCCTGAGTCCCTCCGTTTCTCTTCTCCATAAAGTAGGTACACAAATTTTAAGAAGGAAGTCTTCAGAAGAAAAGTCAGGCCAGCATTATTAATCATTTTATATATTTTTGGGCTCATCAGTTTTCCTTCCCATTCTTTAGGCTTCCAGCTCAGTTGAAACCAGCCTCTACTGGAGCTATGACAACATGAACCCTCATTTGTGAATATACAAGGGATTTACTTCTATTTTTATATTGCCTTCCAAAATCTGCCACCCCATCACAGCAACAGGTTCCTTCTAAATTTCCAGTTAACATGGAACCTATGTCTGATCACTAGGTGCCACTGCTGAGAAATGGCTGAGACTTTCAGCCCTCAGGGTGGTGGATGCTGCCTCTGCAGTCCTGGCTGGAATCTGGGACAAGGAGCAGTCCTGTGCCCTGGACTTGAACCCACATTTTCAACATTGCAGTATGCCATTCCTCTATAACGCCTGCTTTTGGCTTCTTCAGTATGGGAAGAACTTTTAAAGTTGGGTTCTGTTTCTGTGCTTTTGGGTTGGCAACATTTATTCAAGTTCTTAGCAGATTTGTCTTTTTCAAGACAAGGCTGTTTTTTTTCCTTATCGGATGGTTTGTTACCTTGGAACTAGACATCACCATTAGACCTCTGATGCAGGCTTTTGTTACCGAAACACAGACCATGTCGGGTCTGCTCAAAAAAGTGAAACTGAGACGCCCCCATTCTTGAAGGCCTCCTGTGCTTTTTTGTCTATTAGTATGCCAACCTTGCCATTGAGCCACTGGGCCAGTCCAGAGATTACATATTTTAATATACTGTTTACAAAATTATAGGTATCCCAAATGCTATTTTGCAGAGGCTAAACTATATTTTCCCTACTGGTAGTAACTGGTAATACAGTACATCTGACTCTTGAATAATCCATCGCTCCCAAAACTGTCAACATTACTTCAAATGGTGATTGGACAGAAGCCTTTACAGAAGAAAACATTTATAGTCTATTTGCAGATCCAACTGAGGCACTTTGGGATGGAGGAACTGTGTCTCCCAAGTTCATTACTATTGTTGTTCATTACTGCCAAAACTACTAGGACACATGTTTCCCTTAGTCTCTGACTTTTCTGCAGACTCTAAATGGTTATACAAAGGACTTTTTTCCTTTTTTTTTTTTATTTTTTTTATTAAGGTTTTACAAGTATAACACAAAACAACCAAAAAGAAACAGTAACAATAATCCATGGCAAAGTTAATAACAAAAATAAAAAGGCAGAACAACATACCATGACAATACCCATAGCAAATCAGCAATTATACAATTATCAGGTAGTGCTATTAGGAGTCCGGCAAAATGAATCCAAACGAGCCCAGGTCTTCAAGACAGATTGAACACAACGGTGCCTATGGGCTAGTATAGTTTCATATTTCCTAATCACACACACGTTACTCCACCATTCATTATAATTGAGATGTACATTATTTTTCCAATTTAAAACAATTAAATGTAAAGCAAACACTAACAAAATGTTAAACAATTTCTTATCGGATTCTAAAAGAGAGAGGTTAGGAGAAGAGGCTCTTAAAAGCACAATATCATAAGAGATCACGGTTAATGCAGGCAACTGAAAAATAAGGCGCAACTTAGCCCAAATGAGTCGCCAGTATGCTCTTACGTTCTTACAGTAAAAAACCATATGGGAAAGGGATCCATCTGATTCTTGACAGGACCAGCATTTGTAAGGACTTTTTTCCTAATATTGAGCAGTTTTCATTTGGCCAACAAAGTAACAGAGTTGGCCCTACCACAGAATAGCACAATCTAAAGAAACAAAAGAAGAGGGATATGGGCAGACGTGCACAAAATTCTTGTGTGGTAGGAATATCAAATAAAAGTAAAATAATAAATAAAATAAAATAAATTTAAATACAAAGTAACGGTGCTGGATAAAATGGGATTCATGGGACGCTTTATTCATTGGCTCCATTTAATTTATATAACCCCTCAAGCTTCCATTAGAATAAATGGTAGATTGACAGAGCCCTTTACTTTATAAATATATCTACTGAACAAAAGTCCCGCCTACAAATTACAGCCCCATTCCGATGGGCACCGCGATACATTTGATATCTGGGGGTTAATATCCCCAGGGGCATCGAGGAGCTCTTCCAGGTTAATTTCCCCGAGATAGCGAAATGGTTGCTCCGAGATTTGCAGAGGTGGGAGGGTCTCCAGCTGTCCTAGGTTGGGAGGATACGCGCAGTAAAGATGGTAGTGCTTCTGAGGATATTATATCTTTTTATGGCATTACCGATTTCTATCCCAGATAGCTTCCTACGAGGCCTCCAGAGGGACATCTTCTCATTTATTTGGAAAAAAAGACCCCCACGAGTTAGAAGGGAAGTTATGTATCAACCAAGAGAGCGAGGAGGAATGGGGGTCCCTTCTGTCATTTTGTATTACCAGGCAGCGCATCTTAGAACACTAGCTGCTTGGTTTACTGACATAGAGAAATTAAGTATAAAGATTGAGCAGGGTTGGATGGGCCCCTTCCCGCTTAGGGCTATACCATGGCTAGCTAAACAGGAGTTGGATGAGCTCATCAAGGGATGTCCGCCATTAATGCAGTGGCCTTTGCTTACCTGGAGTAAGGTTCGAGAACAGTTTTTTCCAGGGCGTAGGTTTTTTCGTCACATGTATCTCAGATTTGTTCCTCATTTTGCACCAGGAAGGGACACCAGGGCCTATTGTAGTTGGGAGGATATGGGATTATGTACATTAGGCCAAATGTGGGAGGAGGGTACGACGATATCTTTTGAGGAGCTTTGCAAAGAGCATGGACTATCCCCCCTACAAGCCTTCCAATATTACCAGGTGCAAGACTTTATAAAGCGAAGGGCAAAAGATGAGCTTAGTCTATCAGAAACTAAGATAGAACTGGGCATGGTGAGAGGGGGAGGAAAGGGCAGTATATCAAGACTTTATGAAGCATTACTTTTACATTCCAACCCAGTAGAACACTACTTAGCTAAATGGAATGAAGCCTTGGGGGAAACATACACCTTCCAGCAGTGGAAATTAACATTTAGATCTTTGCTTAAAGTCTCGATTTCTAGCTCCATGATTGAGAATGGATACAAAATATTATACTGCTGGTATTACACTCCACATCACATTGCAAAGATGTTTAGAGGAAGTTCAGCTACATGCTGGCGGCAGTGCGATGCTATAGGAGACATGTTCCATATTTGGTGGGCCTGTGCGCACGCTCAGACATACTGGGCTGCGATTTTGAAATTTCTGTTTGAGGTCACTGGGGTGACCTACCCAATGAAGATGGACTATTGTTTGCTACACTTTAAGCCTAAAGGAATCCAAAACCCAATACATCAGTTTGCTGGACAATTGTTTGTAGCAGGCAAGCTGGTGTTCGCAGCAGCTTGGAAACAACCGTCACTGCCGGGCCTTCAGAGAGTCTTGCAGAAATTGGACTATATCTGCCTTATGTCAAAACTTACAGCACTACGGACTGGGCATCTAGTGCAGCATCAAAAGATTTGGAAGCTTTATGAACAATGGTTGTCCTCCCAGCATAATTTAGGACAGTAAAGTATATGATAATCATGTGTGGGCTAAAGCGAGGGGGGGGGGAGGAAAGAGGGGAGGGGGGTTCTAGTAACGGAAGAGTGGAACTAGTAATGTGAAACAGTTCTGGAAATTTGATTAGCAATATGGTTGTATTAGAAATGTTTTACACTCTGATATGTTTATATATGAAAATAATAAAATAAATGGTTAAATACAAAGTAACGGATTTTGGCATATAAAAACAAAAAAACTATCTAAAAGCCTGACATGGCCACTTTTCAGCAGTCACCGGCACCAAGGGTACATTAAAATCAGTGCATCCAAAACAGTATCATTCCACAATTGAGTGTAGTAGGTGAATTTACATATAGGTATAGGAAATTAAAAAAAAGCAGCCTCATCTATTAGAAGAATACAGTTAAGAGGGGTATACCTAACAAAATACACATGCCAACACACAGCAAAAAAAACCCAAACAAACAAAAAACCAAACTAAAGACCAAAGAAGCGTGACAAGAAACCTTTATAAAAGTTAAAGGGATAACCTGTAAGGAGAGCAACATATTTCCCAAGCATTCTGCTGTATTTTCTCATTATGCAGGAACTGCAACAATCACACAATGGGGCTAATTTTCAAAAGAGAAAAACAACCAAAAAATTGCATAAGAGGCACATAAACGTTTTTCTTGGAGGTAAATGTTCAAAGCATATAATCAAACAAAAGGAAACAAATGGTCAAAACTGCTAGTACGTTTAGATCAGAACGTTCCCAGAGAGGGTGTTTCATGTGTCTTATGCAATGAACGTCTCCAGGCCATAATGGATAGCAAAATGACTTCCTAGTGGCGAGAAGAAAATTGAGTTAGTTCTGCTTTAAAAGCATATATAAGAGCAAAGCTGTCTTTAGACCCATTTGCAACTTTGTGAAATTGAAGAGTTGGAAGTGGTTGTTTGTGAGAAAAAGTGGAGAGCTGCTGAGTGCCATGTTACTATTTGTCTGTTTGCTGTAGTCTGAACCTTGCCACCCATCAGTGACTTGCCTTCTTCTGCTCAGCTCCTTGCCCATACCAGCTAGCCCCCCCAGCCACACCCATTCCTTCCTTCACCAAACCCTCAATGTCCCCAAACCCTCACACCTCCTATTATACCCCGTTACCTGCTTGTCTTCTGTCTATCACTGTTACTCTGTTTGTCTAGTCCCAGGTTGTCACCATGCTCTGTATTCATGCTGTGTGTGTGAGGACTGTTGCTGCTGGGAGAGTGCTGTGTGCTGTTGGGTGAGTCACGACTGCTGTTGCTGAGTGTTTTGTGCTGCTGCTATGTGTGTCAGTGGTGGGAGGATGAGTACTGGGTGCTGTCTGTTGGTGGAGGGACTCACTAGGTTCAGTAGGTGAAGGTGTGCACAGTGGTATTTCTGGGCTAAGTGGATGGCACCTGAGGTGGTGGGATATGAATGAACTGAATGCTTTGGTGGCTCACACCTTACTGGAGGTGGAAGATATTATGGAGAGGATCCTCCTCGTGACCAAGGTAGAGAAAGCCATTGGGGAGGGGGAGACAGACACTGGCAAGGAGGTTCTATTGGATATTGGGATGCCAGACCCATGGTGATCATGTTTTTTTTTTTTTAACCAAGGAGCAAGGCTTTTTACTGCCCTGCACCTGTATTATTATTTTTTTTTTTTACTGCGGATTACTGTGGGTCCCCATCCCCATGTCATTCTCTAATTGTAACTCATACACTCTAGGAATAAATAATGATAGATACTCCCTGGCTTATATTACTTGAAAGAATTGTAAACTTCACAATAAAGGATTAAATTTAGTCCACGCTTACCATGTAGTGCTTATACTTATCTGTTCCCAGTAAAGATCTCTCTCTCTCCCCTTTCTAAATGGAAGCCTCTCACTACAACCCCAACCAGGGCCGGTCATGGGCAACAGGGGCAGTTACACAGGGCCCCGCATCTCTGGCACGTCTGTCCTCCTGTCTTGGAACACTTTCTTGCTCCATTACTTAATGTGAATCTACATTTCAGTAGAGAGCATCAGGCAGTGATTTTCATATCCCATCAGCTGCCAAGCCCAGAGCCTCCTCGCTGCTGCATCCTGCCCCCTTTTGATGTCGCTTCCTGATTCCGCAAGGGCAGGACACAGCAGCGAGAAGGCTCTGAGCTCAGCAGCTGACAGGATATGAAAATCGGCTGCTGCTGGCTGCCACTTTCTACTGAAACGTGGTGGATGCACATCAAGGTATGGGATGAGGTGGGGATCCAAGAGCTCTAAACCTCCTTTTAAACTCTGATAAATTATGGCTTAAAGTAGCAGGCGCAGGAGGGGGGGGGGTGCAGGCATAGGGCCTCACTGAACTGGTCTGCACAGGGCTCTGCAATTGCTAAGACCGGCCCTGACCCCAACAGGCTAATTTTTGAAACAGAAGGATAGAGGACGTCCATCTTTCGATACATAATTAACGCTGTATTAACTTGGCAGCTAATATTGTGCTGAACTGGACAATGTTGGCACATTTAGACTGACTCTGGATAGTTCTGCACGAAGGAAACCCTTCCCTCATTATTCAATACCTTCTCTGTGAAATAGTAGTAATTAAAGAATGCAAGCGCATTTTTATAATATACTACTGTATTCCACAAAGCAAAAGGAGCACGTTCCCACATGTCATCTTTTTCTTTTGAAGTAGGTACAGGAAAAAAAGATGTTAAATGCTCCCAGGTCTCAACCTAATTAATGAATTTTTAAAACTGTACTGCTTATGTGGAACAGGAAACTGTAGCAGAGAGAAAGCTTCCGGGCCGCCGAAGGCAGTGTGCTTATGCTGCTGGTGGCCCGGATTGAATAAGGCAGCAGTGCAGGGAGCTGAAAGGGAGTAGCAGAGAGCTGACCAAGGTGGTTAGATTGAGAACAGGAGACGGCATGACGGTTGAAACAGGGGCCGGGAGGGAGATGCTAAGGCCATTGTGGGGCCCCTGGAAGAACAAGGCCCTGTGCAACTGCCCCTGTCTAAGAGCAGCCCTGAGCCTTTCCCTAACAGATTCCCAGTTTAGATATCCCACATCCCCCATCTACCTTAACAACTGCCTCTCTTCAAAGGGTCACCGGCAGCAGTAGTGATTCCTACATACTACCTGTGGCTGACCCTGAAGCATTCCTTCTGCCATGTTCTGTCCAGTCAAATAGGAAGTTGCATCAGAGGGGAGTGGGACACACAGAAAGAAGGCTTCCAGGTCAGCTGCAGATAGTTTGTAGGAATCACTACCATTGCTGGGGACACTTTGAAGCTTGTTAAGGGAGGAAGAGAGGAAGATGGTGCAGCTTGCTTCCCCTATACCAGCTGTCAAGTTGTGCACCAATGCTGGGTGGGCCTGAGCCCAAAGTGGGTAGACCCAGGCCTACCCAGGCCCACTTGAGGGCATGGTCCAGGAAGTATATAAGCTCAGGGCACAGCTAGGTTAAGGAAACAGAGGGAAGCAGCCACAATCTACTGTATATGCCTCCATCACATATCTGTGAACTGTAACCACAACAGTCAGGTAGGCCAAGTTCGACTTCGAAACTTGCAAACAGATATCTTTGACCTAGCTGGATGGAGGCCGGTCTATGGGAACTTCTAATGATTATGCTGTAGCTTGAAGGGTGTCTGGAAGGATCCAGTGGCATGAAATGCAAGGGCCATTCCATGCAATGGACACAGGTCAGGCTTTAGTTATTTGCACAGGTGAACTATTATATCCTTATCAAATCTAAATCTGTGCCTGCATTGGTCCTCTTTCAAGACAAGGAACTGTGCTCTAGGCCTGCAGAGAGCACCTTCTCCTCCTCTCATCTCTCTTTCCCGAGAGCCAGAGCACACAGGACCTACATCTATCTTGCACTCATGGAAGACACCAGCACCATCATCACCGACCGGCACAGGGATTCACTTGTAAACACACAAACAGTGGGAGTCTGACACACATACAGAAAGACAGAGCTTTAGAGTAAGGGAGAGGAAGGGCTAGGGTGGAGGCTGTGGAGAGAGGAGTTGGAGAGCAAGAGGAGATTTTGAAGGAGATGGTGGTAGAGAGAGGGAGACAAGGATGAGCATAAAGGGTAGGAATAGGCAACATTTATAGAATATGACATGCATGCTACTCTCCCACCCCACCCAGTACACACCCATTCCTCATCCCAAACATTATTATTATTTGTTGCATTTGTATCCCACATTTTCCCACCTATTTGCAGGCTCAATGTGGCTTACAATGTTCCGTAATGGCTTTCGCCATTCCAGAGTGAAAGATAACAATTGGTGTTAAATAGATAACATGGATGATGTAATAGAATTAGGCAAATAGATATTGGAAGAAACAATTCAGAATATAAGGTACAGTGGTGATGTGTTCCATTTACAGATATTGATCATTGTGGTATGCCTTGCTGAAGAGATAGGTTTTCAGAGATTTACGAAAGTTAGTTAGTTCGTAAGTTGTTTTTAGGTTAAGTGGCAGTGCATTCCACAGCTGCGTGCTCATGTAGGAGAAGCTGGACGCATGTGTTTGTATGTATTTTAGTCCTTTACAGCTGGGGAAGTGAAGATTAAGGAATGTGCAGGATGATCTTTTAGTGTTCCTGGCTGGCAAGTCAACCAGGTCTATCATGTAGGCCGTGGCATCTCCGTGAATGATTTTATGAACTAGAGTGCATACTTTGAACGCAATGTGTTAAGTGGAAGCCAGTGTAACTTTTCTCTTAGGGGTTTGGCACTTTCATATTTTGTTTTTCCAAATATGAGTCTGGTTGCAGTGTTCTGGGCTGTTTGAAGTTTCTTGATGATTTGCTCTTTACAACCAGAGACGAGTGTGTTGCAGTAATCTAGGTGACTCAGCACCATTGACTGTACCAGGTTGCGGAAGACGATTCTTGGGAAGAAAGGTTTTACTCTTTTAAGTTTCCACATTGCATGGATCATCTTCTTAGTTGTGTTCTTCACATGATTTTCAAGTGTAAGATTTCTATCAATGGTAACTCCAAGAATTTTCAGGGTGTCTGAAACGGGAAGGGAAAGGTTTGGTGTGGTTATGGTAGTGAATTTGCTTGTGTTATGTTGTGAAGTAAGTATAAGACATTGATTTTTTTCTGCATTAAGTTTCAGCTGAAATGCATCCGCCCATGAATGCATGATTTGGAAGCTTTGGTTGATGTCATTGGTGATTTCCTTTAAATCATATTTGAACGGGATGTACATTGTGACGTCATCTGCGTATATGTATGGATTGAGGTTTTGATTGGGTATCATCATTGGGTTGAAGACAGTCGGTGAGAGAGGAGATCCTTGAGGGACTCCGCATTCAGGTGTCCAAGGGATTGATGTAGTTGTGTTAGCTATCACTTGGTATGATCTTGAGGTCAGGAAGCCTCTAAACCAATTAAGAACGTTACCTCCAACTCCGAAGTATTCTAGGTTGTGTAGTAATATTCCATGATCAACCATGTCGAAAGCACTGGACGTGTCGAATTGTAGGAGAAGGATGTTGTAGCCGGTTGCAATAGCTTGCTTAAATTTAGTCAGGAGAGTAACTAGTACTGTTTCGGTGCTGTGGTTAGACCGAAATCCTGATTGGGAGTCGTGAAGTATTGAAAATTTATTTAAGTAGTTGGTGAGCTGCTTGGTCACCATACCTTCCGTTAGTTTGGTTATCAGAGGGATAGATGCTACTGGGCGATAGTTGGTTATGTCACTTGTGCTCTTCTTTGCGTCTTTAGGTATAGGGGTGAGTAGAATATTTACTTTGTCTTTTGGGATGAGTCCATTTTGTAGCATATAGTTCAGGTGCTTCGTGAGGTTAGATATGAGTTGTTGAGGGGCGGATTTTATAAGGTTATTAGGGCATATGTCTAGATTGCAGTGGGTCTTGGCAAATATTTTGAGTGCTTGGGAAATGGTATTATCTGAGAGCGTGTCGAAGTTAGTCCAGGTTCTGTCAGCTGGGTATTCGCCAGGGATTGGGTCTAGACAGTCGAGAAGTTTTACGTGATCGATGGTATTGACAGGTTTGTACTTAAGGATGTACTTAAGGATGCCATTGGCTATATATTTGCCTAATCTTGTTCACTTATAAAATAACACATAGCACTTACCTCCCAATATATATTCTTACATGCCTGATCTTGGTGCTCATATGGTACCTATCTTTTATAAAATTACCTCCAGAGGGGTTAATTTTATAAAGTCATTTTCACTCAGATATGCAAATATATGGATAATGCCTCTTACAAAATTACCCCATGATTTAAAGTACACATGATGGCAAGATCAAATGTACTTGTACATGTATTTGGTTTAGGCATGTTCTGGGGCCGAGTTTAGGTGACATCACAATTTATACACACACACTTTATCCAAACCATGTGAGGGTGCGTGTAAATTTACATGTGTTCATTTCACCCATGATTTCTACAGGTTTCATTAGTATTTTATAAAGATATATATGTGTCTTTATTTAATAGGCTGCCCTCAATCCCAGTGACCAGTTAGAAAATTATCCTCATTGTGCATACTTTTACGTGATATATGTGTAGGTGTTCCTAGGGTAAGGCTGCCAACTGGACCCAGATGTGCAGGGCGGGGTGGATCCAGTGGGTGGACAGGAAATACATGAGCCATACCTATCTAGTCTATCCTCAGGCCCACCCAGAAATTGAAGTCTGGCTATGCTACTGCCAAATACATACCTGTACTAACATATTTGTTTAAATTCAGGACTGCACATTGCAGTGATCTTCAGTCATTTGTAAGTTGGGGTCACTTCGGATCCAATCAAGGTGAACAGAACCACCAAATATCCTCCCATACGGGGCTGAGCTACTGCTGATCAGCATGTGTCAAACGACATCCATCCCACCAGGCCACCTTCAAACTTTTCATTGGGGATATCCTCAAGGAGGGGGGCGTTTCCAAAGACATTCTCCTCTTCTATTGATATGCCTTGTCCTTCAAGATATGGCGCCTCCTCCCCATCAACTTCCCCCTTTCTGTTGTAAGCTTGGGTAGAGAGAAGTGGAAATAAAATCATAGAATGATGATGGGGCACCCCAGAGGTCTCCAGTGGATACCATTGGCTGCCAGGTCTTGAACTGAAAACACTGGCATAGTGGTACAGCCATGTGCCAATGGCTAAGCACATGGTTTCTATCACAAAATTACTGTGAAAATATATTGCAGTGATGCAGTATTCAATGAGAATGTAAATTACAGTCATGCTAAACAATGTGTGCAGTCAGAGAAAAAACAGTGCCCACCGTGGTGGTAATCTGCAGCTCATTGCAAAAATGTCTCTCTTCCTATCAATTCATGAGCGGTAATTGGCTCTCATGCACTGACAGGAAAGAAGACATTAAAAAAAAAAACATTGCCCTGCGATGGGTCATCTCCATCCATCCCCCCCCCCCAAACCCTCATGTTTCCCGAGCTAACCCTATTGAATATCCAATCCTCCCACCTCCCTGAGATGACCCCCAATCCTCTGCCCCCCATCTCACAATAAATAGCCCTGCTGTCCAATGGCACCCTCTCACCTCTTCTCCCTGATCCTCTCCACCCCACAAACTAAAAAGCCCTGGTTCTAGTGGTACCTGCAACTCCCTCTGGGCCACCCATATCCCCCAGCATACTTTCAAGTGACAAGAACAATGCCCACTCGCTCCTGCACTGCAACGCCTGGCAGACACTACCAAATAAGGAAAGAAATTCCTTAATTGGAAGACTGAACCTAGGTGGTGTGTCCCAAGATGCACCATAAGAATAGTCATACTGGGTCAGACCAAGTCTATCTAGCCCAGTATCCTGCTTCCAACAGTGGCCAATCCAGGTCACAAGCACCTGCAGAAACCCAAATAGTAGCAATATTCTATGCTACCATTCCCTGGGCAAGCAGTGACTTCCCCCATTTCTATCTCAATAGCAGACTATGAACTTTTCCTCCAGGAACTTGTCCAAACCTTTTTTTTTTTTTAACAGATACGCTAACCATTGGGGGTCAGGTGCCACCAATTTTTTGAAGATGGCGGTCTGGAAGCAAAAGCGAGTAGGCATTGCTCCTGCCTCTTCTTGAAGGTACGCTGGGGTTCCACAGGTGTTACTAGATGCTAGAGCTCTTTTTTTGTTTGTGGGGTCGGGGGGAGGTGGCATTCCATTTGAAACCGGGGCTATGTTTTTGGAGGGGAATGAGGGGACCACTAGACACTAGGACTATTTTTATGTATTTTTAGGGGGTTTTGGGAGGGATCTGGGCCAGCGGGGGGAGTAGTTATACAGAACACGTGACACCATATATGATAAAATCCCATTAGTTGCCTGTTAATGCGAGGATAGATTTCAAAATTTTAACATTGTTTTTTTTTTTTTTTTAATTTTATGAGTTGGCACTAGAATATTTGGGTCATTTTGTACATATCCATGTTCCTAGGAGGAGCTTAAGATCTGAATCAGGACTGAGACTAGTGATACCAGGACTTTTGGAGCTTCGATTACAAAACACTAGAGGTAGAACTGTTATAGGCCATGGACCTAAGCTATTGCCTAGTGCATTGAGGATAATTTCTTTCTATAAAATTTGTAGACAAAAATTGAAAACGTGTCTTTTTCATAAATATCTTCTAAGTGCATGATTATCTTATGTTACGAGTTTAGATATGAAATTATATAATTCTTTTATATGATCTTAGATGCATTTTAAGTACTTTTCCTAATGTGTATGCTATGTTACGATTGTAAACGCCTTGAACTGTAAGGTTAAAGCCGAATATAAATGCTCCTATTAAATTACATTTTGAGTTTTACAGGATATTCTGGAGAGGTGTTATTATGGTGATCATAATTGTTGAATTGACTTATTCAAACTCTGGGGGTGGGGTGGGGAAGGAAGAGAGCCAGAGGCATGAAAGTTAAAGGGGAGGAGAGGAAAGAGTGGAAAGCCAAAAGGATCGTTTAGTACTTGTTCTACACTGTCACCGATCAAGCAGGATAGCACGGGTGGCCCGGCCCTCGGTTGAAAAAGTGAATTTCCCTCCTCGCCGTCGCGCTCTGGTCTCCCGGGGAAGCTTCGTGCGTTTCCGCCGCGGTTTCGGCAACCTCCAGTCTGCGGGCCGGCGCCCGCCCGTCTCTGTGCGCACAGATCCTGCGGGAGGAGGAGGAGGAGGCCGGGGCGCGGAGGATGGCGGGGAGGCCGGGGCTGCGGGAAGCAGGACGAGCAGTTCGGCCGTGCAGCCAGGGCTAGGCAGAGCCGGAACCCGGCATGGACCTTGCGCCGCCCGGGGCGGCTCCTCGCTTTGCTCGTGGAGGCGATCGGCGGCCGACGGCGGCCCAGTGCCCGCTTTCCCTGGCGCCCAGAGGCCACTGAGCGATACAGAGACACAGGGAGTCGCTCAGTCCGCGTGCGAAAATGTCGGATAGCAAGGTGAAAGTTGCAGTCCGAGTTCGGCCCATGAACCGGAGAGGTAATTTCTGATCTCGTTTTCCTCGGGCGGGTGGGATGGGAATAGTTTGCAGACTTGATTTTTTTTTTTTTTTTTTGGGGGGGGGAGAAGCAGTCTCTTGCAACTGCTTTTAATCGTTTGCACTCAGGGACTCGATGCATGCTGCAAGTTAACTTGCTGCTTTTAATAAATTAATTTTTAATATACTTTCGGTTCAAATAAAAGGCTTTGTTTTTGAGTAACTTGGGGGGGGGGGGTGAAAAACAAGCAAACTCGCCCCCAACTCTCCCACTTGTTCCATTTAGAGCTGGAGCTGAACACAAAGTGCGTGGTGGAAATGGAAGGGAATCAGACGGTCCTGCACCCTCCGTCCTCTAACACCAAGCAAGGAGAAAACAGGTAAAAAAAAAAAAAAAAGAAAAGCTGTGGGATTTACTACTTGCACTTGGTTACAGGTTCTGAACGTGAAGTTCAAGTTAATGTTCAGGTGTTTTTAACGTTTTTCACTTGCTTTACTGATTTGGGCTCCGTGGTTTATTTTATTTTATTGTTTTCCCTCTCCATTGGGCATCTTTTCCCGAGCTGGGCAGGGACTGGGAGACTCGGTCCCTCCCCCGCCCCCCCTCCTCGGCATAGCCTAGCTTGGGGAGCTATTAGCCCTGCTCGGGACCCTCTTTCCCATTCTCATTGACCTGAAAGTACCACTTATAGGAAACGAGAAAGCGCTTTGGAAATTTGGAATAAAAATAAACAGTCCCTAGAAAGTTATGTGAAGTGATGGTTACCGCAGAGCGACACTTAACTCTGAAAGATCGGGCTGGCAGGAATCGAATGTAGTTGTTTGGATCAAATTAAGACGGACCATTTTTTTAGATGGTTGGGGGGGGGGCGCTGGAATAAATGATGAATAAAAAAAAAAATTTCCATTTGGTACACTGAGATTTATTTGCATCTGAAAAGCAAACTGTTGGCCGCTTTATTCTTGCATCACTGCGCTGGGCAGTGAGAGAATGAGAGCCCGAGACAAGTTGGGAAGCTCTCGGAAAAGCGGCTGCTGGCAGGGATCCAAAATAGCAAAGCACCAGACTGTAAAAATAGATCACAGAAGGAAAGCGCTTTTTGTTTGGAGAGGGGGAGCATTTTGGTTATTCCTCGTCATTACCTGTTGGTTGACGCTATAAGCTTGCGCTCTAGGATGCTGTATTCGTATTTTTTAAAAACTGGATGATGGAAGTGGATATTTATGGACGACATTTTTTAATAGCCTTATATACTTTTTGTTTAAATATATATATATATATATATTCTTTTTTCTTCTTTCCATACTTTGATTCCTTTAAATGTAGAATCAGACAGCTGTGTGCCATTATATTTGGGGGATGTTAATTTATGGGTTTGTTGAAATTTTAGGGGTGTCAGTTTTGTGGTGCTCTCTTACAGACTTGGAATTGTAGAGTATTAATGTTAGCTCCCAAAACAATTTTGTAGTCTGGGGTTTGATTCTGTGTGCCAACAAAATATCAGAAGAACCTAACTCTAAACAGTCAGGTTGGATAAGCTTATGTTTATGGCACCATTCTAGAAAACTGACATTCCAGCAATGTTAAGTGCCATTAGCCTTCTTTGAAATGGCAGCAGCTGTTTGTATTCCTGTGATCTAAATCTAGTTCAGATATGAATATACATCTTGTGTATGGAACTAGCACTGTTATCCAACATCTGGGTTTTGTTCTCTTTTTTTGGGGGGGTTTGGCTCAGAAGGATGTGTTAAAAACTAGAATCATGTTGGGATAGCTTCTTTTTCCGTTTGATATTTCTCTGATTAAGTTAGTTTCTGAATTGGGTTTTTTTAAACTTCCAGCTTTTCAGATGACAGTTAACCCGAGGCCATAGCTTCCTGTGGTTTAACATCTACAGGCCAGATTCAGTTTTTTAAAGCAGTATCTGTCAGCTTTGCTGTTTTCCTCTTGTCATTCTCTTTGACTCTTCTCTTATGCCCTGATTTTTGCACTAGTTTTGTGTATTTGTTTTCTAAAGAAAGTGTTTATTCAGATTATTCTGATGAGTCCAGCTCCTTGTGACTCTGGGCAAGTCACTTAACCCTCCATTGCCCCTGATACAAAACAAGTACCTGAATATATGTAAACCACTTTGAATGTAGTTACAAAAACCTCAGAAAGGCAGTATATCAAGTCCCATTTCCCTTTCCCTTTATTTTGTTTGCTGTCTTCACATTGTACATTTATCGGTGTGATGTCTGCATGAGACTGTGTTGAAGGGCAATGTACTAGGTCCTTGATTTTACATATATTTACATTTATAATGATGGCAGTAACTGAGTTGGAGATTTGTGAAACTAGGCAGTAATTTCCCTTCAAAATCCTTCAGTTGGATTTTTTTTTGTATCGTGTGTATATTAGGGCTGTGGATTAATTGAATTAACTAATGTGATTAGTTAATTTGTTTTGCATGATTTCAAATTTTAATTGCAACTTAATCTTGGCCTGGCATAGCTGTACTTGCCTGGGTTGTGGGCAGCATCTGCAATGCAAGTCTGCTTCCTCTGCAAAGCTGAGCTTTCCTGCAGCTGCGTCTGCCTCCTCTGATGCAACTTCCTGTTTCTGTGGCTGCAGGAAGGCTCTTGGGCTGGTGGAGGAAGCCTGCTTGCATTGCAGTGCTACCCGCGATCCAGGCAAGTACAGAAATGCTGGATCAGTTAATTCAAATTAAAAATGTTAACCCTTTAATGTCCAATAAGCCATATGGGAACAGATTGATGGGAACATTGGACACTAAAGGGTTTTAATTGTGAGATTAATATCCCTAGTGTATATCGCATAATATCTACAGCAGAACGCTATTTATTTAACCAAAGACGCATTATCTAGAATCTCTCATCTATCTAAAAAAAATCTGGGGCTTCAGCCTATTTTTAATGTTTCAGAAGAACTTAAAATACCTGAAAATTGACTGTCTTCATATGTTCAGTCCCGTTATCCCCCAGATTCTATATAGTGCAACTAGAGATCTGCTCTAAAATCCAAGTGGATTCTATAATAATGCACGTGATTTAATTGGCTTAAGCTAATTAGCATCGATAACAGCACTTAAGCAATAATGAGCACTAATTGGGAATAATTAAAATTTGCACACACAACTCACTAAGCGTATTCTGTAACTCACTGCGCCTAACTTCTTACATGTGCAGACAAATATGGGCGTGGTTGTGGGCATTCCTAAATTTACACGTGTAGTTATAGAATATGGCCCTCTGTGCCTAAATCTACGCGCTGGGATTTCCTTGGTGTAAATGGATGTGCACAGTTTTAGGCACTGGGATATCAACTAAGCGTATATACCATGTCTAAATCTAGGTGCCACTTATAGAATACGTGTTTTCCATGTGGATTTTTTAGGCGCCATATAATAGAACCTACCTTATATGGGAAATTAGAATGTCTGGCTTCAGCTATTCTGATGCGTGTGCACTCTTCAAGCTGTGTTTTTACACACATTTCTTTAAAAAAAAAATGCAGAGGCTACTAGAATCAGATGAAAAGAGGTGTTAAAATTAAAAATGTAATTTCAGAGAGCATTGTGGGATTGTGATGCATTGGCAGCACAACCAGTGACCTTGACCAGTGAGAGGCGCGCTTCGTACGTCTAGTAGCGCTATAGAAATGATAAGTAGTAGTAGTAGTTTAACAATCGGCTATAATGTCACAATGAGGGGCATAATCGAACGTGAACGCCCATTTGTAAAAACGTCCATCTCCGAGAACGGGTCCGTGAAGGGGCGGGCCGAATCGTATTTTCGAAAAAGATGGACGTTTATCTTTAGGTTCGAAAATACAGTTTGTGCCGGGCAAATGCATAAGATTTGGGCGTTTTTTGATCTAGGCGTTTTCGTTTTTCAGCGATAATCAAAACCAAAGCGCCCCAGCTCAAAAACAAACAAATCCAAGGCATTTGGTCGTGGGAAGGGCCAGCATTGGTAGTGTACTGGTCCCCCTGAGATGCCTCTATGGCAGCCTCAAATATCATCCCAAGCTCCATGACAGCAGTATTCAGGTCCCCCGAGCAAATTTAGTTTAGTTGGTGCTGCCCGGACCCATGCAGAGAGCAAAAATCGGAAGAAAAAAAAAAACATGCAAGTGCAGTTGGGGACGTCCAAATTAAAAAATAGTAAAAGGGAGATTTGAACCAGCCACCTTCTGATTCCCAGGCCAGTGCTCTAAGCACTGCACCACATGAATCAGTTGTTTAGACGTCCTTCCCTTTCCATTAAGTCCCTTCAAGTTTCTGTCAGCCAATCAGAACTCCAGAGCTTTATGAAATAACAATATTTTGCATAAGACCCAGCATGGTTTCAGACCCAGTCATAGCACTGAGACATTACTCCTTGTTCTTATTACAGCGAGAAAACGTTATTTGAGCAAGGGACAATAAGTTATTTTACTTCGATTTGCAGCTTGTGATGCTATTAATCATTCTATACTTCTGCTTAGATTTAGTTAACATGGTACTTGCCTGGTTCGAGCAATTCTTGACTACGAAGTCATGAAATCTCAGTGAGTTGGAATTCTGGTTGCGGGATTCTGCAGGGTTTCCCACTTTCCCCTTCCTTGTTTATCATGTACATTAGTTCCCTGGGTGCATTTCTTACAGGTCTTGGAATTTTTGTTTTGTCATGTGCAGATGGCATTTTTCTTTTATGTTCTGCCTCTGATAAATTCACTGATACCTTGACAACAGTAACAAGTTATATCTCAATCATAGATAAATGGGCCACAGATCACTTTCTGAAGCTAAACAAAAAAACTAAGATTCTGTGATTTGGTGATATCGATCATATCTCAGGACATTAATATTAATATCCAAGCGAAAGTTTAAAGATCGAAGATCATTCAAAAGTTTTGGGCATTAGGTTAGATTCAAAGTTGACATATGAACAACAAATTTACACTCTTAGGACATTTTTTTTTAAAGACTCGGACAATTACAGGCACTCGGATCTTCTTTACATCAAATGAATTTTAGAGAAGAACAGTTCAAGCAATACTTTTGCCCCAGTTAGATTACTGTAATTCCTTGTATAATAATGTTTCAGCCAGGTTGCAGATGTGTTTGCATCTGCTGCAGAATAGGGCAGCAAGATTGATTCTTGGCTTGAGTAGATTTGATAGTTTCTTCTATTTTGAGGGAACTTCATTGGTTGACAGTCCAACAATGTATCCGATTTAAAATTATTTGTCTGATATAAAAATGTATTTATGGTCTGAATTTCTATAGTATTGGAGAGCAGCTTGTACTATCATCTCGGGTGCGAAGTCTTTGTTTTTCTAGGACCTTTTTTGTTTTTTATGTTGGTGGGGGGATTATTCTTCAGTAAAAAAAACTTGCGCTAGATGTCTATATGTGAAAGCTCAAGGAGCAAGACTCTGGAATATACTGCCTGTCAAAATTATGATTTAACAATTTTTTACTGATTATGCATTTACATAACACCACATTAGTCATTGTATGCCCAAACAAAATAATACAAAGCGGGCAATATCTTCATGCCTGTAAAAATTAAACAAGTGCCATCATATCTTCTCTTTTGGAAATTTCTAGAGACTTATTGTTTGATAAATTAGATGTATATTCCTCTTTTGCAGAGTGCTTCTTTGGAATGTAAAGCACTATGAATCCTTATGGAAAGATACGAGGTATAAAAGACGCACATAGAAATAGAAACTGCGGGGTTGAAACTCAAAGCGATTTATACACCCAGAAATGTCTTCTGGCCATTTAAATCGCTTTACTGGCATATTCAATTGGCATATTCAGCAGCATTGAACTGGATAGTGCTGCTGAAGATGTCTGGTTACTACTCGAAACGAGCTACTTCATGAGTGTTCGGGGTGGAGTCGGCACTTGGCTGGTTAAGTGCTGATTATTCAAGCAGCGCTTAACCGGCTAGGATACCCACATTAGTAGGACTGCATAAAACACAGTCCTATCTTTATGCGGTTAATTGCTGAATAGTGTACTTAACTGCATATGCATTAGTGGTTGAGTATGCCCGGGTATTCAGTACTGGAGCCTGTACATCCAGGCATAAAGCTGGCAGCAATCGGCAAGATGCTGAGTACCGCTGTTTGAATATCTACCACTGTGCTTTCACTCTGGGATATGCATGTTTAAAAGCTGGTTACAGGACATTAGCCAGAGGTCACTTTTAATGCTTTTCCTTCTTACTTATTTGATGCAGTGCAACTTTGTGGAGAAATGGAGAAATTATTGAATAACATTTACTGCAAGTCTTGGATCCTGCTATTTAGAATAGCATTTAAATAATAAAATAGTGTAAGATTTGTCGAGTTTGTTGCTTTATTCTTGGGTTAGAGAGGTTTAAACAAAAATTTCAGTGTCGTCCCTTTAAGGGCATGCAATGGAGTTGTTGTAATTGTCCTAAACAGCTGTCAATCTGAATGAACTAAATATTAGAGTTAGCTTGCTGGAGAGAGGAAATGAAACAGTTTTTCAGTTGTGTGGTAGGTTTGGGGCAAGGGAGAGCAGCCAAGAATTGCTGAGGTTTTGATATTTAAACTTGAATTTTGGGCTTTTGTTATTCTGCCTCACTGAGTTTTGTTCTTTCCAGAATTCTTTTGTTTCTGGAAAGCTGAGCTGCATAGTTTTCTAGTACAGGCATAGCCTATTGGTTAGAACCCTGGGCTCAGAAAGGACAAAGCCAGTGTTCAGATCCCACTGTCGCACTGATGCTTTTGTGAACTTGAACAAGTCGTTTCAACTTCCACAGCCTCGTGTCTTAATTTAGATTGCAAACCCTCCGGGGCAAAGGTACAGTCATGCAGGAGGCCTCTCTCTCCTGAAGCTTGGATTTGGAAATGGCGAGTATTTAAAACTGACAAGCTACTTGAAAAATAGCTTGAAAATTTGTATTTCATTCACCTTCAAAACTTCTTTACGAAAATTTAAACAAATAAGACCCTTTAACGCCTGATAGAGGCAAATACATGAAGTATTATAAAGTGCAGTATCATAGATGGAAGTAAGGTTATTATCATTGGTCGATTTAGAAAAGACAGGAGGGAAAAAAGAATCAGCCGCAAAAACTCCCAACCTATGGAGAAAATCAACTGATTAAAAAAAAAACAAAAAACAACCCCACTCCTATATCAAAAGAAGAATAACAAGCTCATTTTCAAAGCACTTAGCCTCCCAAAGTTCCATAGAAGCCTATGGAACTTAGCCTCCGAAAGTGCTTTGAAAATATGCCTCCAAGTGTTCTTATGTAATGCTTTTTTTGTTGTTTTTTTGTTTTGTTTTCTGGATGACTAGTACAGTCTATAAATTGTTTTAAACAAATAAATAACTGTTAGGGTCTTTTTTTTTTTAAATAGTCTTGGGGCTCCCTGCCCGCATGTGTGTGTGTGTGTGTGTGTGTTTTTAAATGGCTAAAACCCCCTTTTCTGATTTTTAGATACAGGGTTCATGTGTATTAAAATTTTATGATTTTAGTTACCTGAAGTTGTCTGTTGAAAGGAAATGAGATTAGACCCTTCCTTATGGAATGATAAGTAGTTCAGTTAATGGCTAATCTAAATTGTGCTGTTTTGTAAGTGCAATAAAGCATGTCTGAGTATACAGTACAGTAGGATGAATAGTGCCGCATTTCTTGGTTAGCAGTGCAGCTCAAATAGTTTGTTGCCTTTAAAAAAATGTTTAGCAAATAGAAGACTGTACCTAGGTGTGCAAGAAACTTGACGTTCCAAGGACTATAGGGGCCTCATTTACTAAGGGCCTGATATTCAGCTGGCAACAGTTACTGTTTTGCTGACTGCCGACAGCATTATCCACAGAAATTCAATGTCAAGCCCGGTCGGTGCTCCCACGTTGAATTTCCAGGTATACGGAGGCAGCGAAAACATAGCCGGTTAAGTGCGATTTTTCAGTACTTAACTGGCTATGGGAAACTGCATAAAGTTGCCCTTTTACTAAGCTGCGGTAACATCGGCACATCTTTTTGATGTGCGCTGAGGCCCCTTCTACTGTAGCGGAGGAAAAGAAATGACTGGGCAGTAAGTGAAACACTTATCATGTGGTCATTTGGGGGGGGGGGGAGCACTTACCACCATCCATGGAGCTGGTGGTAAGGGCTCCTGTGCTAACCTGGCAGTAACCGAGCAGCTTGTGGCGTTGCCCGATTACCGCCAGTTAGGTTCCGGTGCTACAAAAATAGATCATATTTTTGTAGTGCTGAAAACGGCGTGAGTTAGGAGTGGGAAGTAATGCCGGGCTCCTGCGGTAGTCCGGTGGTAGTTCCAGACTGGCATGTGGTGGACTTACCACTGCTTAGTAAAAGGGCCCCAGAGATAGGACTGTGTTTTATGGGGTCCTATTTATGCAATTATCTTAGTTGCTTAAGTGCTGACTCTGCCCACGGAATGTCCGCAGACTATCCCGTTAAGTGCTGCTGGAAATTCTTGGTTAGCCCCGGAGAGGTGATTTTAAATGGCTTTTAAATTGTTTTGAATATTGGGCCCCAAGCTTTTATTTTCCATATGACACAGACCCCCCCCCCCCCCTGTTTACTAAGCTGCTCTAGAAGCTGGCCACGTGACAGTTCTGACAGCCCATTCAAAGTGAATGGGCTGTGTCAGTATTGGCACACGGCAGCTGCTAGCGCAGTTAGTAAAACATGGGGGAGAATGGGAATGAAGGGCAAGGTTCAGTAAATCGGGCCTTTAGTTTTCAACTGCAACAGCATTGCTGTCTTCAAAAGCACTATCAGCTCCTCCATTATACCTGGTGGTGTCACTGATATTCTAATAATGTTGGCTGTTGTGAATGCTCTTTGCTTGTATCTTGTAAATGCTGTGAACAGAAGTTTTAAGATGAATTGCTAGGAGTGGAGGAGTGGCCTGGTGGTTAGAGCAACAGGTCTTGAAATCCAGAGGTGGCTGGTTTAAGTCCCATTGCTGCTCCTTGTGGTCTTGGGCAAGTCACTTAACCCTCCATTGCCTCAGGTACAAACTTAGATTGTGAGCCCTCCTGGGACAGAGAAATATCCAGTGTACCTGAATGTAACTCACCTTGAGCTACTACTGAAAAAGGTGTGAGCAAAATCAAAATAAATAAATACAATATAACTGTGGTTTTTTTGTGTGTGTGTGTGTGTTTATTTCTTTTCAGGGATTACAGCATTTGATGAGTTTTAGTTTTCTTTGAGCAGCGTGGGTTTCATATTTCTTTGTGAAGGATTATTCTTTCTGAAGTAGATGTAACTGTTAGCCAAGGATAGAGGCAGTCTAGGAGAATTTTGGGTGATTGACTACAGGGTTGTGGAGTCGGAGTCTGAAAAATGTACCGACTCCAGCTTCAAAATAAAATCTTACAACATTATAAAATAATACATTTATAAAGGTATATATAGATCCAGGACAAAACGTATGTATGTGTGTATATATAAAAAGTACTGATAAATATAAGTTGTACTTACCAGTACTTTAGATCCAGAACAAAAAATGTAAAAGACTAATATTAGTTGGACAGTTAAAAATAAATAAATAAATAGAGGAGTTGAAGGTTTAGTGTATTGACTACACAGCTGTTTACTTTGTTATTTTACATGCTGTCTGCCTTTTTTCTGTTGTCGGACCTCAATTGTGGAATGCTTTGCCTCTTTATGTATGACAATCTCGACTTTTTTGGAGGTGTTAAAGAAACAGATAAAGACTTTGCTGTTTCAGAGAGCATTTCTGAAGCTTAGTTGGTGGTGGTGAAGGGGCTTGGGCTTCTAATTTTAAGACTCTGTTTATGTTTATTGAGTGTATTGATGGCGTTTTATGTGATTTGATTACGTTTGTTTTGATGTACTCCCCCCAGACTTTTGGATGGGCGGATTATAAATGCTTGCAAATAAATAAATAAATGCTGGTATTGGTTCTGGTTCTAGGCTGGTGTCCTGCTGCCAGAGGAAGACAGCACAAACACGTTCAGTAAAGGATATCGTATTGCATTGTTTTGTTTTACCTTGATAAATTGTAATGCTTATGAAACAATGGCATTCTGACAGCATTTTGGAAGTGGAAGTCTGCTATTTGTTCACACAATGGATGCGATTGTGGCAAAGTGGCACTGTCACGTTCTCAATACTTCCCTGCCAGTGTGATCTGTGCTGCTGTGGATAGAGGCTAAGGATGTGATTCATTAGCACACAGCGTGTTAATGTTCCTTAAATGTATTGTGTGCTAAATCAAATGAGCATTAATTTATTTAATGTGCATGTGAAATGAACCAAGAAAACTTCTGAAAATGAAGGAAAAAGCCCAAATTGAGAAGGTTTCTGCTCTGTGGATCTCCCTACTTTTTGAAGGGTGGAGAGCAGTTAGGTCCCTATTCTTGTACAGCTTTTGGCCATTCTCCCAAGACTGCCCAAAATGGTGCTGGTTAATGCCAAACTTTGATTTCTGCCTCCCTTCTGGCCATATTGACACATGTTCAGGCAGCTGCACTGCTCCCCATCTCCTTTCACAGAGGCCAGCAAATGGCTTTCTGGTGATAATGAGTTTGTCACTTCTGACCAGAGCAGGAGATGAATTACTGGCCTAGAGAGAAGTTTCTGTAGCACCATGCCAAGCCCCCATTTAGACAAGACAAAGGAGCAGCATTCTCCCTAGCTTTAGTTCAAGTTCCTATGTATGTCCTATGGCCATATTGCAAAGTTAGCCTCCCTGTCAGCACTCAGGTTTGAAAAGTAAACAGGCGAATTACACACCCAGCAGCAGAGCTCTGATCTGTTGGGTGGAGGTAGACCCAGTTCAAAAGTTATAAGGATGGAGGCCTTAGTGCTTGCCTGCCTCATGTGATGTAAACAGGGATATTTCCCTGATGGTGGGTGGTGGGGCTGTCGTGGACCATATGTCTTGCATTAAGTGTGTTAAAAGAAGTTGGTCTTTGATAAATTGCAGTCAGTTTTCAGTAGTGTTGATTTTCTATCCCCCAATTTTTTTTTCATTATCATTAATGTACTTTGAAAAATCAGTAGGGCATCGCTGTCTTAGCTTAGGTGCCTGTTCGCTAACATTTAGGGCCAGATTCTATATATGGCCGCTGAGAAATCTGCATGGAATAAATTTACACCTGAGCATATTCTGTAAGCAGCGCCTATATTTAGGCGCGGTATATAAAATACACTTATTTGATATCGCAGTGCTTAAAATATAAATACTGGTATGTAGATTTAGGCACATAGGGTCCTATTCTATTACTGTGCATGTAAATTTTGGAACACCCAAAAAACGCCCATTTCTCCGCTCATAACCATGCTCCTTTTTGGCTGCACTCATTAGAATTTAGGCGCAGTGCGTTACAGACTACGCTTAGTGAGTTGTGCGTGTAAATTCTAATTACTGCCAATTAGTGCTCGTTATTGCTCATTAAGACCTGTTATCGATGCTGATTAGCTTGTTAAACCAATTAAGTTACGTGTCTTTTTATAGAATACGTTTGGATGTTGGCACGGAACACTAGGCACGATAGAATCCGGGGGTTAATGTGATATGTGTTGTGGATAATCCACCACAAAGCCCATTTTATATAATGGGTTTTACAGCATATTATGTGCAGTAGTTCTGCAGTCATGTTCTAAGCATTAGTAAATTGGTACCTTGTAAATTCACGTTGTGCAGTGTGGCCTGTCCATGTTTTGGCAGTCCTCTCGTACTTCCCAGACAGCTGGTATGAGCTTTATGTCCTGGCATTTCAGAAATGCAGCTTGGGGCCTGCTAGGCTACAGTTCAAGAGCTGGGCGGACAAGTGAGAGGGATGCTGTATTGAACTGATATTTTAGTGGGGAACAAAATAGACTTGGTAGCACATTTGTTTCAATTAGTAGTGGTGGTGTAGAAGTAATTTTTATTTTTTTTCTTTTCTAATTTTTGTAATAAATTCATGGCATGGACGTGGAGGGGCATAATCGAACAGGGGGCGCTCAAGTTTTCCTGAGGGCGTCCTCACAGGACGTCCTCGCAAACGGGCGGGGAAACCCGTATTATCAAAACAAGATGGGCGTCCATCTTTCGCTTCGATAATACGGTAGGAAACGCCCAAATCTCAACATTTAGGTTGACCTTAGAGATGGTCGTCCCCGGTTTTCAGCGATAATGGAAACTGAGGATGTCCGACCAAATCCAAGCCATTTGGTCATGGGAGGAGCCAGCATTCGTAGTGCACTGGTCCCCCCTCACATGCCAGGACACCAACCGGGCACCCTAGGGGGCACTGCGGTGGACTTCATAAATTGCTCCCAGGTGCATAGCTCCCTTACCTTGGGTGCTGAGCCCCCCAAAACCCACTCCCCACAACTGTACAACACTACTATAGCCCTAAGGGGTGAAGGGGAGCACCTACATTTATAAATGATTTAGAGATGGGAGTAACTAGAGAGGTAATTAAGTTTGCTGATGACACAAAGTTATTCAAAGTCGTTAACTCGCAACAGGATTGTGAAAAATTACAGAAGGACCTTACGACACTGGGAGACTGGGCGGCTAAATGGCAGATGACGTTTAATGTGAGCAAGTGCAAGGTGATGCATGTGGGAAAAAAGAACCCAAATTATAGCTACGTCATGCAAGGTTCCACGTTAGGAGTTACGGACCAAGAAAGGGATCTGGGTGTCGTCGTCGATAATACACTGAAACCTTCTGCTCAGTGTGCTGCTGCGGCTAGAAAAGCGAATAGAATGTTGGGTATTATTAGGAAAGGTATGGAAAACAGGTGTGAGGATGTTATAATGCCATTGTATCGCTCCATGGTGCGACCGCCCCTTGAGTATTGTGTTCAATTCTGGTCGCCGCATCTCAAGAAAGATATAGTAGAATTGGAAAAGGTGCAGCGAAGGGCGACTAAAATGATAGCGGGGATGGGACGACTTCCCTATGAAGAAAGGCTAAGGAGGGTAGGGCTTTTCAGCTTGGAGAAGAGACGGCTGAGGGGAAACATGATAGAGGTATATAAAATATTGAGTGGAGTGGAACAGGTGGATGTGAAGCGTCTGTTCATGCTTTCCAAAAATACTAGGACTAGGGGGCATGCGATGAAACTACAGAGTAGTAAATTTAAAACAAATCGGAGAAAATTTTTCTTTACCCAACGCATAATTAAACTCTGGAATTTGTTGCCGGAGAACGTGGTGAAGGCAGTTAGCTTGGCAGAGTTTAAAAAGGGGTTAGACGGTTTCCTAAAGGACAAGTCCATAAACCACTACTAAATGGACTTGGGAAGAATCCACAATTCCAGGAATAACACGTATAGAATGTTTGTACGTTTGGGAAGCTTTCCAGGTGACCTTGGCCTGGATTGGCCGCTGTCGTGGACAGGATGCTGGGCTCGATGGACCCTTGGTCTTTTCCCAGTGTGGCATTACTTATGTACAGTGGATTTGTGGTGGGTTTTGAAGGGCTCCCATTTACCAGCACAAGTGTAACAGGTAGGGGGGGATGGGCCTGGGTTCGCCTGCCTGAAGTGCACTGCACCCACTAAAACTGCTCCAGAGACCTGCATACTGCTGTCAGGGAGCTGGGTATGACATCTGAGGTTGGCATAGAGACTGGCAAAAAATATTTTTAAATTTTTATTTTTATTTTTAGGATGGCAGGGGGTTAGTGGCCACTGGGGGAGTAAGGGGAGGTCATCTCCGATTCCCTCCGGTGATCATCTGGTCATTTTGAGCACCTTTTTGAGGCTTGGTCGCAAGAAAAAATGGACCAAGTAAAGTCGGTCAAGTGCTCGTCAGGGACGCCCTTCTTTTTTCCATTATCGGCCGAGGACGCCCATGTGTTAAGCACACCCCAGTCCCGCCTTCGTTAGGCTTCCTACACGCCCCGGGGGAACTTTGGTTGTCCCCGCGACGGAAAGCAGATGAGGACGCCCAAAATCGGCTTTCGATTATGCCGATTTGGGCAACCCTGGGAGAAGGACGCCCATCTTCCGATTTGTGTCGAAAGATGGGCACCCTTCTCTTTCGAAAACAAGTCTGCTAGTAACTTAATTTTCAATATCAGGAAAAGCATGGAGATCGGATTAATGGCATGCTCGTCAATAAAAGGGGGCAGTGCTGCACGGAGGAAAAAAGAAAATGTTCCATTCCTTTCTCTGAGCAAAGAAATGGGGCATGCGGGAGTCATTTTTGAACGCTTTAGAATGGGACTCCACAGAGGTTGTATTGGATAAATGTCTGAGAGAGGCATATCTAATCTGAATTGCTAAGGGGTCTTTTACTAAGCCACAGTAGCACTTTTAACTTGCGGTAGAAATCAGCTGGTGGTAAACGTTGAGACACCCCAGGCATCTTGGCATTTACTGCCAGCTGATTTCTACCATGAACTAAAAATGCTTCTGCGGCTTATTAAAAGACCCCCTAAAAGAGTTATTTATATATTGCTAACTTCTAGTACTTAAAAATGATGTACCAAAGAAATGTTCACAGCCAAACATTTAATCGCTAACATCAAAACTGTTCCCTGCTGTGTCTAGGAGCTGGAATAAGATTAGAGCACATCAAAGCCAGCAGATATACTGCCTGCTACCTGTCCTGTGTTCACTGCTCTGAAATGCTACAATGGGAGAGAAAAGCCCTTTGGTTCTCTTGTAGCTCTCAACTGAGTGCTAATTTGTTTCAGCCTGGCTGAATTATGTTATGCAGTCAATTTGCAAGGAACAATTTTAATTAAGTGGCATCTGTTGCATAGTTAGTGGTGGGGAAAAGAAACTGGTTCAGATTAATGAGTCGGGCAAATGCATTTTCGTCAGTGAAGGAAGTGAGGCCAAAAAATGGTGGTTTTGGCTGCTTGCCACGTGGAATGTGAGTAACAGGTGTGCAGCCCCGCGTCCTGTGCAGGGGCTTTTGGAAGTACTGCACATTGCAGATTGTACAGCCTCATGTTTTTTTTCTATACACACTTCGTGTTCCTCCTCACCTCACTTCCTTTAATGAGGGCAATGGTCTTGTGACACCAGGGCACGTATAGGCCATGCTTTGTATTCCTACACATTCTCATACAACAGTTTTAGCTTTTTAGCTACATGATTCTGAGGTTTCTTATTCAAGATATTTTGGGTTAGATTCTATATATAGCGCTTGAAAAATCCACGTGTGAAAAAAAATATGCCTAGGCATATTCTATAAAGTATGCCTAAATTTATATTCTATAAAGTATGCCTAAATTAATGCCAATTAGTAATTGTTTTTTAAAGTGGCAATTATCAGCACTGATTCGCTTGTTAACTAAGTTGCACACGCAAATCTGGAATATGACTGGAATTGCATGCGCAAATTAAGTCACTCAATATAGAATCCGGGAGTTTATGTTTGTCTAGAAAGTAGCATGGTTTCTCTGCTCACTTATGCTGAAACACAGGCCTGCAAGTGCTGGTGGTGTGGTGGTGGTTATCTGAGGGTGGGCAATCTGTGGCCCACCACTAAATTTTATATGGCCCGCGAGACCATGGGATGTAGACACAGAAAACATCATTAACCAGAGTTTTGGCAATTTTAAATACTGGCCACTCTAGCTCAAGGGCGTAGCCAGACATGACATTTTTTTTTGGTGGGGGGGCCTAGAGTTAACATGGGGGGACACTAGGCATATAGGCTTGAGTAGTGCTTGGTGTACTCCTAAATAATGCCTTAGAGTGCACTTGATAACGGATTTCTAAGAAAACAGTCTGTCCTGCATCAACAAAAACTACATGCAGACTTATGGAAACCTAACACTGACTTCCTTGTCATCAAGCAGATGATTCCATTACGAATGGGTTGTGTCCACCTACCAGCAGGGGGAGATAGAGAGCACTGAAAACCATAGTGCCTCTTGGCCAGCTAGCTCCATCTGCCTCTCAGTATTCTCTATCTCCCCAGCAGGGTTGGACGCAACTTATTCAGCTCCTTCAAAAATCTGCCTGGGGTGGCTCCTGGGCTTTTGCAGTTGTAGCAGGGGTGTTGTGGCTATTGCAGCTTCACTTTAAAGGCACATAGGTTCACCCTTTCCCTCCCTTACCCTTCCCCCTATGTGGATGCAGGCACATTGGTATGTCCTTTGCCACACTCTTCTATGTGGATGCAGGCACATTGGTATGGCCTTTCCCTGCCTTTCCCACTCTCCTGGACCTCTGGAGTGCCTCTGTAGCTGTTGCCTCTAACTTTCCTCACAGCGTTAAAAACAAACAAACTGTGACGCGCTTGTTAGCGCTGTGATTCTGAGGCTTCCTTCTGTCTGTGCAGCGTGACCGGAGCTCTGTGACTCGGTCTGGTGAGGTAAGAGAGTCTTGTATCTCCTCCGGGGAGGGCCCGCGATCGGGACATTTTTGGCGCGAATCCGCCATTTTGAAATTTTCCGCTGTTTTCGGCGATGGCTGTGGAGGTTGTTAAGCGCTGTTCATGTTGTGGCAAGCGCAGATCCGCAGCATGGCTCTGTAAATCGTGCTCTTCAGACATCAGGGCCAGCCCAAGCATGGTGAGCGAGGTTTCTTCCCACTCGGTGGAGCTGGCAGCGGGCGCCATCTTGGATGTGCTGCATGGCTCGACCCCCGCAGGAGCAGAGGGGTCTGAGCCTGGAGAGGAGCCTCGGATGGAGGCTACCAGAGGAGCTGTTTATCCTGGATTGGAACCGGGAGCCTAGGGTGAGCCTTTCTCCCCTGAGTTTGTGTTGCTTTTACATAAAGCATTCATGTTAAAAGAGCTCTGCCGCAGATGTCTGACTCTGCGTTGTTACCTGGTTCCCCTCCAGTGGAGACCGGGTTTTTTTCCCCAGACAGTTGGCCACAAGACAAGCGCAGAAGGGTAAATTCCCCTTCAAAGAGTGGCGCAACCCCCTTCCCCCCCCCCCCCCCCCCCCCCCCGTGGTCGGGCAGTGGGGATTCTGAGGGGTCTGACAGGCCTTCGTGGTCCGAAGAGCCAGAGGAAGGTTACGGATTGCCACTGGATCCAGATGATCCCAACGTGGTTAGGATTTTCCACCACAAGGAGCTGCTAGAGCTTATTGCTGACGCCTTGCAGGCCCTCTCTATTGAAGGTCCTGTGATGGGCGAAGCCTCCTCTGGTTATCCGAGGATGGCAAGTACTTAGAAGCCTGCTCGAGCCTTTCCTTTGCATGACTGCATCCAAGAGCTTATTTCGGCTCATTGTGCTGACCTTGAGGGGCCTTTGAAAGTTGCCAGAGCAATGGGGCACTTATACCCTCTCAGTGAAGAGCACTTGGCACGCTTGGCCGTGCCTAAAGTGGATGCCCTAGTCATGGCTGTGACGAAAAAGACTACCCTCCCAGTAGAGGGAGGGGTCGCCCTGAAGGACATGCAGGACCGATGTCTGGAATCAGCAATCAAACGGTCCTTTGAGATTTCAGGCCTAGCCTTACAGGCATCTGTGTGCAGTTGTTATGCTGCTCGAGCCTGCCTCGCTTGGTTGCAACAGGCAGTGGAACAGCCCGGGGATGGAGCGGAGCCCCTTGCAGAGGTGGCACCGCGGATGGAGTCGGCCTTGTAATTTTTGTCTGACGCCCTCTATGATCTGGTCAGAGCTTTGGCTAAACAGATGGCTGTGGCGGTGGCCGCTCGCCGCCTTCTATGGCTACGGCATTGGGTGGCTGACATGGCCTCTAAGCAAAGGTTGGTGAAGTTGCCCTTCCAGGGTCTTCTCCTATTTGGTGAGGAGTTGGAGAAAATTGTTAAAGGCCTGAGGGAAACTATACCCCAGCGCTTACCTGAGGATAGGCCGCGGCCTTCTTCCAAGGGTCAGGCGGTTCCCTCCTCTTCCAGACCTCGCTTCCATGAAGCTAGAAGGTACCGCCCAGGGCGTTCTGCTGGGTTTACTTCATGTGCTTGCTTTCAACAGAGGAACTCCTTTCGCTCAGACATACATTCCGCAGCGGCCGGCTCAAGGCCTGGAGTTAATGGGCGACCCTCTCAATGATGGTGCGCCGACCCACTCCACGATTCCTACAGTTGCAGGACGTCTTTCCCTCTTTCTCGAGGAGTGGGTCAAGATTACCTCAGATCAGTGGGTTGTGGACCTGATCAGAGACGGCTACAGTGTTATGACTGTGCCCCTGTGCCATGCTCTCATTCATCTCGCCCCCTGGTGGTCAGACCTGGTGGTCGCAATGGACTGTCTGTTTGTGGTTTTTCCGGTTCCAGAAGTCATGCCGGTCCCGTCCGGATTTTCTAGCCTGCCAGTTCGTCTTGAGACTTTTTGGAACTAAGCAGTTTCCGTACCTGGTGACCTGCCTGGCTGTTTGCCTTTATTAACCACATGGAAGCTTTCCTAGTTTGCCTTGCAACAGAGCTCTTCAGAGGTGTGTCTTCTGCGATTGATTGTTGCTGTGCTTCCTTGCTACTTTCAGTTTCTGCCTATCTCTGACTTTGAACCTTTGCCTGGACCTGGACTTTGACTTTGCTTGCCGCCTGCCTTTGAACCTTTGCCTGGACCTGGACCTTGCCTTTATTTGCCTGCTCCTGGCTCTGCTGGGTTTGTGGACTATCTTCCTGCTCTCTGCTATGGCTTCTGTTCTGGTCCTGCTGCTCCCGTCTGGAGGGTACCGGTCTGTCTGGGTTCCGCCTTGTTCCCGGTGGGTGTTCCTCCTGCCGCTGCCGCTCCTCGGCAGTAGCCCAAGGGCTCACTATCCAGTGTTTCATATGAAGCGTGACATACAGATTGGAATTTACTGCCCCGGTGAGAGACATGTTTTTGGAGTCCCGATTCAGCACTGCCGTCAAACGGGCAGTGGTAGAGGAGACCTTGCAAGGCTTGTTGCACCGGGAGCGGTGATCCCCGTGCCTCCCGCCGAACGCGGCTGCGGTCGTTACTCTGTTTATTTTGTGGTGCCGCGAAAAGGTGGGTCTTTTCAGCCCATTCTCGACTTGAAGAAAGTCAACGAGTCACTCCAAGTATGGCATTTCCACATGGAAACCCTGCGCTCTGTCATTGCGGCAGTTCAGCCAGGAGAGTTTTTCACGTCTCTGAACCTGAAAGAAGCTTACTTGCACATCCCTATTTGGCCCCTGCACCAATGGTTTCTCCGGTTTGCAGTGTTGGGAAAACACTTTCAGTTTCGGGCCTTGCCTTTTGGCCTCGCCACAGCTCCTCCGAACCTTTTCCAAGGTAATGGTGGTAGTAGCTGCCTTTCTCAGGCGAGAGGGTATCTGGGTTCACCCGTACCTCAACGAATGGCTCATCAGAGCGGACTCTGCAGAAGAGAGTTGTCATGTAACAGCCAGAGTGGTCTCAGTATTGCAATCTCTGGGCTGGGTCGTCAATATACCCAAAAGTCACCTGACCCCCCTCTCAATCTCTAGAGTATTTGGGGGTTCAGTTCGACAAGCTTCAGACCCAGGTCCATCTGCTCCTAAGGATGCCTCGCCCGCGAGCTTGGGACATTGTCCAGCTCTTGGGGTCGATGATGGCCACTCTAGAAGTGGTGCCTTGGGCGAGAGCGCACATGAGACCGCTACAGTGTTCCCTGCTACAACGTTGGTTTCCCATTTCCCAGGGTTATCAGTGCAGACTCAGTTGGCTCCCTGCGGCCCAACTCAGCATGGAGTGGTGGCTCTCGGACAGCAAGCTGCGGTGAGGAATGCCGTTAGCACTCCCCGACTGGTGCCTGGTGGTAACCGATGCCAGCCTGATGGGCTGGGGAGCTCATTGCCAGGAGAGGCATGCCCAGGGTCTGTGGACACTTGAAGAATCGAAGTGGTCCATCAATCGCTTGGAGTTAAAAGCAATTTTCCAGGCGTTGCTGGCCTTTCAATCGACCTTGGAGGGATTGGCTGTCAGAGTGCTGTCAGACAATATGACGGCAGTGGCCTACATAAATCGTCAAGGTGGAACGCAGTGCAGAGCACTGGCCGCGCAGGCCACTCAGATTTGCCACTGGGCCGAGCTGCATCTACATTTCCTGTCAGCAGCTCATATTGCAGGTCAGAGCAACGCGCAAGCCGATTATTTAAGCAGACACCACATCGATCAAGCGGAGTGGGAATTGGCAGACGAAGTGTTCCTTCAACTCTGTGCCAAATGGGGAACTCCCATAGCAGATCTGATGGCGTCAAGCACAAATGCCAAAGTCCCGTGCTTTTACAGCAGACAGAGAGATCCTCGCTCTGCGGGGTTGGATGCCTTGGCTCAACCCTGGCATCTGGGACTCCTATATGTGTTCCCTCCTTGGCCCTTGATAGGGCGAGTACTCCTGCGAATTCGGCTGCACCAGGGAGTGGTGATTCTCATTGCCCTGGATTGGCCCAGGCGGCCCTGGTAAGCGGACCTCCGGCGGATGCTGGTGGAGGCTCCTCTTCCTTTGCCTCTGGTACCGAACCTGTTGACGCAGGGCCCAGTAACCATGGAAGATCCCTGCCGCTTTGGTCTTACGGCATGGCTATTGAGAGGGCGCAATTGAGAGACAAGGGCTATTCTAACAAGGTCATCTCCACTCTCTTGCAGGCACAAGCGGTCCACTTCCATTGCGTATGCCCGGATTTGGCACCTATGCGGGCTTCTGTCTAGCTGATTATTGACTTTTTGCAGGATGGTGTACAAAAAGGCTTGGCCTGTGGGTGCAAGTGGCAGCATTGGCATGGTTTCATGGGAAGGTCGTTGGCCTCTCCTTAGCTGCGCATCCAGACATTGCACGGTTTCTTAGAGGGGTGCTTCAGCTCCGTCCTCCCGTGCGGGCACCTTGTCCGACTTGGAACCTGGGGCTGGTATTGAAGGCTCTGCAGGGTTCGCCCTTCGAGCCGCTGTGGCGGGCTTCGGAGAAGGATATGACTTCAAAGACAGTCTTCTTGGTGGCCCTCACATTGGCGAGACAGGTGTCAGAGCTCCAGGCGCTGTCCTGTCGAGACCCATTTCTGCAATTTTCGGAGTCCGGAGTAACAGTAAGTACTGTGCCTTCCTTCCTGCCTAATGTGGTTTCAGGGTTTCACCTAAATTAGCTTATTTTTCTGCCCTCTTTTACTAGGGAGGAGTTTCCGGAATCTTTTGGGCAGTTGCACCTTCTGGATGTGCGCAGGGCTCTGATACAGTATCTGCAGATGTCAAATGCTTTCAGGACCTCTGATCACCTTTTTGTATTGTTGTCAGGTCCTCGCAGAGGCTCTCCAGCATCTAAAGCCACTATAGCCCGTTGGCTTAAGGAAGCCATTTTTTCTGCATATCTGCTATCTGGCCGGTCTCCGCCTGATGCCTTTAAGGCACATTCCACAAGAGCGATTTCTTCCTCTTGGGCTGAGACGGGAGCACTCTCTCTTCAAGAGATATGTAGTGCAGCTACTTGGGCTTCTAAGCTCTCTTTTGCCCGTCATTACAGGCTGGATGTGGCTGCCAGGAGGGACGCGCTTTTTGGAGCACAAGTGCTTGCGTGTGGTGTGGCTTGTTCCCGCCCTATCTAGGGATTACTTTGATACATCCCATTCGTAATGGATTCATCTGCTGCTGATGACAAGGAAGGGAAAATTAGGTTCTTACCTTGGTAATTTTCTTTCCTTTAGTTACAGCAGATTAATCCATGATCCCTCCCTGATTGACTCTGTTTTGTGTTCAGTTTTTCCTGCAGACATGTTCCCTCATTGGGAGAAGTTGGAAAACAGTCTTCAGGATTTCTGTTCTACTACAGGAGGTTGAGTTCGGCCCTCCTTTGTGTTGTTGCTCCTGTTCTGGGGCATTCGTTCGCTGTGAGGAAAGTTCATGTTATGCTACTTTGCGGTTTAACACTGCTTTGGAAGCTTCAAATACTGAGAGGCAGATGGAGCTAGCCGTCCAGGAGGCACTATGGTTTTCAGTGTTCTCTATCTCCACCTGCTGGTAGGTGGACACATCCCATTCGTAATGGATTCATCTGCTGTGACTAAAGGAAAGAAAATTACCTGGGTAAGAACCTAATTTTCCCATGCGGGATCGTCCAGGGGCTACTGTGCAGTTATTAGGGGCAGATGTATCCATTGCGGATTCATTTAAGTATTTGGGAGTTTAGCTTGATTATCACTTGGATTTTGTAGTTCATAAGAATGGTCAAACAAGGTTACATGATTTTGCGTAAGTCGCAAGAAATTCAGGGATATGTCAATGTCAAGAGTTATGTGCTTTGTCCCATCATGATTATATGAATGCCATGCTGATTGGCCTACCTTCTAATAGTTCAAAGAGATTACAGACTGTGCAGAACATGGCAATTGGGTTGTTGGGGAATTTGGGGAGGTTAGATCATGTTACCTCCACCTTATGTCCACTGTCTTTGTGGAGTTTTGGATAAAATTTAAGATTTTAGTACTATGTATACCATGAGCAGCTTCCTGCTATGCTTGCATCACTGGCTGGTTATTATACTCCGGGGAGGAAGCTGCTTTCTGAGGATGTGGGATTGTTGCGGGTTCCAGGTGTGAAAGAGGCCTGTTTAAATAGAACTAGGGGTGTGTGTTTTTTGTTGTGGAATAATTTGCCAATAGAATTGAGGGAGGAAGTTTCCTTATCCTGTTTTCGATGTTTGTTGGAGAAACATTTTTTTTTTGCTTTAATGTTTCTGAGGGGCGGGGGGAGGGCTCTGTCGAGGCCGTGACCTGGAATGTTGGAATATGTCTGTTTTTCCTCTATTTTTTCTGTCTTTATTGTATTTCTATTGCTGTTGTGTGTGATTAATTTTTAAAATTGTAAACTGCTTTGATATTTTATGTATTGTGGTATATTAAGTTCGCTAAACTGTAATTATTATTCTCTTGTAGAGAATCCTTTCTTGGGCTCTGATACATTATTTTCCTTAGTGGTTATTTTGCGCAATGCTGTGTTCTGAGCTCTGTATATAATTTTTGGTTTTTCCCTGCAAGAGACCTAGACGTTTTGGAGAAGCAAAGTAGCAAAAGCTTTTTTTGTTTGTTTGTTTGTTTTTGTTTCTGGGAGGCCTGGTGGGGAAAGGGAGAGGATGAAATTGTGTAAGTGGTGTTTTTTTTCCACTGTTTGACAGAGTCTGCTTCTTGGCTTACCAAAAATCTGATCAGGAGCCGAGCACAGGTCACAGCTCCTGGGAACTGGGGGCTCTGCTGCTAGAAGCATCAGGCGAAAGGAGCCAGCGGCCTGGTTTCCATAGGACTAAAGGCATGCTCTGTGCTGAAAACACATGACTGTGAGCAGGGAGACACTGGGGGAAGAATGTTTACTCTACTTATAGGAAGCTAATTGGTGCTTTGGCGTTTGATCTTCATTAAACTGCTGCTTTCCTGTTTTGTTTTACTTTAGTTTCCAGTTTATTGGCTGGTTGTAGACTCCCTTTCAGAAATGAGGTGGAATTTATTGTCTGTCTTTTGAGCTTAGTGACAGAGACAACCTTCAGCTTCCCCTGTGAAGCATTATGTGAGATGCAGATGCTGCTATGGATATGCATCTTTCCACAGTTGAGTACTTATAAATTAAAGCTAGTGAAACAGTGAAACACTTTTTTTACATGTTGGTGCTCTGGTCGATGATGTATGCATTAGGATTAGATGTTTTAGAGCAGGGGTGGGCAACCACGGTCCTCGAGGGCCACAACCCAGTCGGGTTTTCAAGATTGCCACAATGACGTAAGCGTACAGTGAAAGCAGTACGTGCAAATCAATCTCGTGCATATTCATCGTGGAAATTTGTGGCCTTCGACAGTGGCGTACCTAGGGTATTTGACACCCGGGGCCGATCATTTTTTAACAACCCCCTCCAAAATCCAGGATTATACTTACATACTGAGAATACAAAACACAACAAATGTCATTCAGGACTTGCATATCCATCAAAAAATATGGCAGGTATATGAAACAGTAAAACAAAATTTGATTTGACCCCAGGGCTGAAGGGGGAGGGAGGGTGGGTAAGGCAAGATGGGGAGGGTACAGTTCTGTTGAGGATAATGCTAAGGATTGTGGGTAAGAGTTGTTTGTTGAATCATATATCAGAGTGTGTAACCAGCCATTGGTTTATGTTTTGTTTGTCAGAACTGTTATGATAAAAATAAAAAACATATTTGAAAAAATGAGCAAATTCTACCATATCTTAAGCAGTAACTTCTACGAGTCACACAAGAGTGTACCTAGGAAAAGGCAGCATCTTAAACATTGCAGTGAGCAGTAGAACATCAAACATGCATGGTAAAACTAAACCAGCCACAGATCGTTGATTATTGCACATGTATCCCACATTTTCCCACCTATTTGCAGGCTCAATGTGGCTTACAAAGACCTGTTATGGCATCGCCATACCAGGTTAAACAATCCAATTGGTGTTATAAAGAAGTTAATGAAGGCAGGAGGGTTTGTTCAAGCAGTTGTAGAAAAATAACATTCTGAGTAATGTTGGATAGGTGTTGTGTTATAGTTAGTTAAGGGTTCTCGTGGTAGGCTATGTTAAAGAGGTAAGTCTTCAGGGATTTGCAGAAGTTGGTTAATTTGTTGATCATTCTCAGGATCCTCCATAGTCAATGCCAACACAAAACCATGTCTTTTTCACAGACACAGATACACCCAAATCAACTATAGAATAAATAACCACAAACTGGTTTTAATCATTGTGAACGCTGAGACCTGCTAAGACCTGCTAGTGAGCATTAGCAGTATAGCAAATTTTAAATAAAATACAAACTAACAATAGAAATATTTAGACAAAAATTAAACTGAACCCCCAAGAAGCCAGAGTCTGCATACAATGCAACACCACAGAAACAGTGATAGTGTTGTATGTCCCCTAGTACTGTGCAAAATATAAAGATAGCAGATGTAAATTTGAAAAAACTGGCAAATACCAATCCCCACTTTAGAAATTAACAAATAGAAATAAAACAAATAAGGAGAACAAGACTATACATTTAGCTTTCAGAGGCCAGAACCTCCTTCCTCAGGTCAATACAGTATACTGCTATTACAGTATCCTGTCCTGACCAGAGGAAGGGGGTTTTGGTCTCTGAACGTTAGTCAAAATGTATTAAAATTAATCTAATAAAAATTACCTTATTTCCATTTTCTATTTATAAACATGTTTTAACACAGCTACAATAGTACTTTAACCTAAAGCAGAAAAAATAAAAAATCTTTTATCTACCTTTGCTGTCACTGGTTTCTGCTTTCGTCATCTTCTCTTCACTCTCTCCCTTCCATCCACCATCTGCCTTCTCTCTTTTTGTTCCATCCATCCAGTGCCTGCCCCTTCCAACCACTATCTGCCGCCTCTTTCCCTTCCATCCAGTGTCTGCTTTCTCTGTCTCTGCCCATTCCATCCACCGTATGCCCCTGTCTGTCCTGTCTCTCCCCCTTCCAGCCATTGTATGCCCTTTCTCTCGCTTCCATCCTGGATCTTCCCTCTTTGTCTCCACCCTTCCATCCTCTGCCATTTCTCTCCCTTCCATCCAAGGTCTGCCCTTTCTCTCTCTGCCCAATCCATCCACTATCTGCCCTTTCTCTCTCTCATCCATCCATGGTCTGCCATCCCGCCCTCTACCTTCCATCCAGGATGTGCCCTTTCTCTCTCGTGCCCTTTCTCTTCCATCTATCCAGGGTCTGCTCTCCCTCTTTCTCCCTTCCATCCAGGATATGGCTTCTCTCTCTCTCTTCCCCTTCTATCCACCATCTGCCGTTTCTCTCCCTTCCATCCAGGGTCTTCCCTCCCTCTCTCCCCCCCATCTTCCATCCACCATCTGCCCTCTCTATCTCTGCCCTTTCTTCAATCCACTGTCTGGCCTCTCTATCCTTTTTACCGGATCCATGAGCCCCCCCCCCCCCCCCCCCAAATGCTGCTGCTTCTCCCGCTTCAAACTATCAGCAGAAAAAAATAATAAACCATGATCGCGGGGCCTTACCTACTCGTGGCTGCTGACTCTGCTCCAGAACTGGAAGTGACGTCAAAGGGGTGGGATCGGCAGCCACGGGTAGCTTCGACCCTGCAATCTTTATGCTTTTGCTTACAGCTACCGCTGCTAGTCTGCTGGATGAGAAGCAGCAGCAGTGGTGGTGGTGACAGCTTGACAGGGCTGGAGGCTGCTGGAGGAAGACGTGGGACCGTCTGGCCAGAGGAGAGGCAATAGCGGTGGCAGTCTGGCAGGGGTGGAGCAGAAGGAAGGCGTGGAACCAGCCAGAAGAGAGGCTGGGACAATGGCCCGAATGGAGGGACTGGCGCAGTGGGAGTGGAGCACCCCCCCCGTTGATTTGCACCCGGGGCGGACAGCCCCCACTGCCCTGCCCTTGGTACGCCACTGGCCCTCGAGGACCATGGTTGCCCACTCCTGCTCTAGACTAAAGTAATGGCCTTTTGTGCGAATCTACTCACAAAATCTGTGAAGAAGTTGCAACTTATTCAAATGGTGATCATTATTGGGGAAAATGCCCATTTTGATGCATTTTTACAGCTTTCTCCACTGTTGGAAGCCAAAGTTTAAATGGTTAGTTTTGGTTTACTTGTGTGCAGAGTAGGGGTTCTCAACCTAGACCTCGTCACACACCCAGCCAGTCAGATTGTCAGGATACCCACAATGAATATGCATGAGATAAGTTTGCATTGTATGCAAATCTATCTTATGCAGGCTTGGGGGGCACACAATGAAGCTACAAAGTAGTAAATTTAAAACGAATAGGAGAAAATTATTCTTCACTCAGTGTGTAATTAAACTAGAATTCGTTGCCAGAGAATGTGGTAAACGCAGTTATATTAGCAGGGTTTAAAAAGGTTTGGATAATTTCCTAAAAGAAAAGTCCATAAGCCATTATTAAAATGGATATGGGGAAAATCTACTGCTTTATTTTTATTATAAGTAGCATAAAATGTATGGTACTGTTTTTGGATCTTGCCAGGTACTTGTAACCTGGATTGGTCACTGTTGGAAACAGGATGCTGGGCTTGATGGACCTTTGGTCTGTCCCAGTATGGCAGTATGTATATTCTTATGACCAGAATTCCTATTCCTATTCCTGTGTGAAAAGCACCCCCCCCAGTCCACTGGCAGCTCCACCTTTCATTGCACAGTTCAAAATGATCCTTTTTTTCTGGTCTCAGAATTCCATCTCTCCTTTGCCTGTTTGTGTTCATAACTCCGGGTTTCTTGTTCTCTGACTCCCATTGTTTTTGTTTCAGAAGTGTAACTGCAGTGACAGCTGATACAACTTTTTCTGACCCCCCCCCCCCCCCCCCCGTGTCTTCTGCAACCTGCTTCTTTACATTGTGCTCTTGTATTCTGCCAATACCCAATGAGTTTAAAGCAGATCACAAACAAGAAAAACTAGGTAAAACAACTATAAAAAATAACTTATGCAAATAAAATCCAGATTACATCAGTTTAGAAGTAACATATTCACAAAAAGAGTATTGTAAAAATTATTTTCCTAAATAGTATAAAATTATAACTCCTGTCTTTAAATTCTCTGATAGTACATTCCAAGCTTTAGCTGCCTGACAGGAAAAGAGAGAATTAAGTCTCTTTTAATCTTATCCCTTTAGGATCTGGAAAACATAGCTGGTTCAAAGATTGTAAAAAATGTTTACAGAAAGACCATGAAAAATCAAGTAAATGAACCATATAGACAAGGCTATTCCTTGTCGAATCTTGAAAATCCATGCAGTACTGTTTAAACAATACTCTTGCCTTTATAGGCAACCAGTGATGCTGAACATACAAAGGGGCCATTCAATCAGATTTCCTACTGAGTAAATCAGTCTTACTGCAGCAGTTTCGTCTCTTTATCTCCTCTACTCTTCCTTTGGATGCCATGTCAAGACCTTTCACTTTCTGTAATCGCTAATTGATCTCGGTTTGATAAAAATGCAGTGAGGTGTTGCTTATTGTTTCCTTTATTTGTGCTCTCTGATTTTATTTTATATAACATTTCTTTTTAGAATATATCTCATAAAGCTTTGGAAGGGCTCTGTTTTTATGCAATACAGGAAAATCATATGTAACCATGTCAAGATGACTTGGAAACGTGGTAAAGGTGATCTCGTGAACCTCCTAGAGCTCATTTTGAATTCAAGTTATTTAAACTTATGTTTCACTTTGACTACAGTAACTCAAAGCAATTTGATAACTATAATCACACACATTTATGTAATAAAACTGCACATAAGTATTTGATTCATATATTTTACAATTTAGAAAGCCTATAATTTGTGGTAAGTGTATCTTATTCAAAGGAAGTGTTTCAAAGCTGAAATGCTTTAATGTACAGTACTGGATATCATTAGGTGGCAAAAAACAAGAGTTTGTTTTGCACATTGAGAAAATAGATGTAGTTTGCCCGCTTGGTTTGGGGGGGGGGGGATTAAGGGGTAGGGAGCTCAGATTAGTGGGGAGGCTTTTCTCTCCCTCGTTCCCCACCCCCCCCAACATACTCTGTCTTTTAAACATTACTTTTTTTTTTTTTTGCATTTACGCTCCCCTTTTATTTCTAACAGGTCATTCCTTAGCGTCCCTTCAGACCGGCCCAGGATTGGACTGATGGGTTGTGCACGCCTTCCAGCAGGTGGAGACTGGGCCGGTCTGGAGGGACTAAAGGAAAGCAAATTAGCAGGTAAGATCTAATTTCTCCATATTTAAATTCTGTGGTCCACATTTAAAACACAAAAGTGTAAAGAAAAAGGGTGGGAGGTTGACCACGCATACCAAAAACTGGAGAGATGAACACTGTAGTAAAACTGTTTATTGATAAAAAGACTTGACACAAACGTGTTTCGGCCACTAGGCCTGCATCAGGAGTGTACAAGAGAATATGCATATATAAATATATTAAAAAAATGAACAATAAAATATTCTAATGTATAGAAAATTGAGTGGAGGAGTGGCCTAGTGGTTAGGGTGGTGGACTTTGGTCCTGGGGAACTGAGGAAGTGAGTTCAATTCCCGGCACAGGCAGCTCCTTGTGACTCTGGGCAAGTCACTTAACCCTCCATTGCCCCATGTAAGCCGCATTGAGCCTGCCATGAGTGGGGAAAGTGCGGGGTACAAATGTAACAAAAAAAAAAAAAAAAAAGAATATACATAAATAACACATGGTTCATCATCACATCGTTTAAATACGTAAATAAAAATAATTCAGTATACTGATGTGTAAAAAGATAAAAGTATGCATAAAAAAGACAATTCATCTTAACATTGCTTAAATACATTTCAAAATAATATACATATATAGATAAATATCGAAATAACGTCGCTGGTGGCACCTATCCTAAGTACCAATTGTAAATATATATTGGAACGATGTAATGAAGATACATAAAAATGAATGAAAAATACAGCAAATTATTAAAGAAATGTTGAAATGTATATATAATAAGTTGATAAGCCCACAACAAAGCTAACAACAAATCAAATGGGCCCATGGAGTTATCATACTCTAAAAAAGAGTGGTAGAAAACTTTTGAAACTCAAAGAAAATAAAGTATTTGCCAAAATGTATACATAATGCAAATGATTTGTATGTATATATAAATGTATGTAGACAAACATGGTGTATGTGCAATAAACAAATTAGTGCCAGCATACAGACCCATAATACATATGCAAAAAATGTATTAAACCATGGAAACACAAAGTATATCAAGGATATATCAAATCATACTTAGGGCAAATACTACAAGTTATATGATATAAAATATATTGTAGAACTGATAGCATAGGGGATATAAAATGCGAATAGGCTTGGTAACTGTGCATGGGCATACTAGAAAGGACACTAACCTGTATAGACAGAAAACGTCCGATACGCTGATGTTGTAAAGTACAGAATTGTCCGTGTACATATAGTAATGTCCAATCTCTTGTTATAAGGGGTTGGATAGTGGTCTGCAACAGAATGTAAGCATCTTGATGATGAAAAAAGACAAGTGTGATAAGACGGAGACAGTAACGAAGATAAAGTGTATAGGAGAGTTGATGAAAAACGGGATGTTTGTGGACCTTGGGGAGCAAACTGGAAAGACAACAAAACAACAAACGAAAAATGATAGAAAAGAGCATCTGCAGTTAAAATGGAATGCTAAACCTACTCTAAAAAAAACTGTGAAATGCAAGTTACTAGTGCTGTGGTGTCAAAAGCTGAAGCCAGTGTATGTTGAAACAGAACTTACCTTTAAAAAGACCCTTGATTGAAAAGACGTTCTTGCTGGTGACGTTGGTTTTTAGCGTTTGCCAAAAGAGAGATGGTTTGACAGGATCCTTTATAAAGGTAAAAAAGGCGCCAAAGTTTGAGGATATGACATGTGGTGACATATATGTGGTGAGAATAGTTAAAAACCAAATGTAACCTTAATTAGATATATTAGATATAACTTTAGATCAAAGAAAAGTGTTTTTTCAATTATTGAAAAGACTTGTAAGATGTTGAAAGCATATGCACCAGTGGTATTGTGGAAGGTGTGACATGGCGCTAGGGATGATGTGGCGTGGCGCTGATGATCAAAACGGAAAAAGACTATTAAAAAAAAGTACTTGCAAATGAACGGGAAACGCGATGGTAAAATCGCAGCTCCCGATTTGTGCGAGAAAAGGAGTGAAATGATGTGTCTAAATACTGAAGATTGCGGATCGCTCAGTAGTAAAATATTGTATAGGAAAAAAGTGTACTAGCAAGTGTGCATGCAGGGTTGTGGTAAAAGCTGATGTGACGTGACTGTGGGAATCACAAATTGCTAAAAAAAATGAAAAATAATACATAAACAAGAAACTGCTTGAAAAGTGTGCTCGCCAGTGTGTGAGCAGAGTGTCCCTTATCACCCACCTTGTTCAACATCTTTTTATATTCTTGGCTCAGAGTTGAAAAGAGAGGGTTTTATGGCCCCTTAGCTATGCAGGCAACATTACTGTTATGATTCCAGTTCTTTCTTCTTTGGCTCAAGTGTCTTTACTGGTCCAAAACTGCCTCATCTTGATTAGTTCTTGGATGTTTCGTTATCATTTGAAGCTAAGCATTGATAAAACTACATTTTTATTGTTTGATAATAACCTCGATCCAATGGTAAATCACATACTGGTTGTCCAAACTAAATATACATTCTCCCCTGTAGTGAGGATCTTGGGGGTATATATCGATCAAGCTCTTTAATTTGAAATACAGCTCAATGTCTTGACTAAGAGTTCTTTTTTTCTTCGGAATTTGACGAATATGTAAATTTTTTTGAATTTGAATAGTTCAGATCACTGGTGCAGTTATCTAAGGTAGATTATTGCAGTCTTACATATATTTGGATACTCCAAGAGATACTATTTGAAAATTACAAACCATCTAAAATACTGCTATGAGATTGACTTTTGTTTCCTTTGTAGAAAAGGAATAGGATTTCTTTGTTTTGTGGAACTCCATTGGCTACCTGTAGAGGCTAGGATTATGTTTACATTTTCTTGTTTATTGTACAGGAGTCACAACAATGAGTGTTCAGTTTATCTGCCAACTCCTTTAGAATTCCTTCCCTCCTGGAGTGGAGGAGTAGCCTAGTGGTTAATGCAGTGAACCTTGATCCTGGGGAACTGGGTTTGATTCCCACTGTAGCTCCTTGTGACTCTTGTCAAGTCACTTAACCCTCCATTGCCCCTGGTACAAGTAAGTACCTGTATATACTGTGTAAACCACTTTGAATGTAGTTGCAAAAACCACAGAAAAGTGGTATATCAAGTCCCATTCCCTCCCCTTCCCTAATAAGTGGGATAGAAGATTCCTGCCTTAATTTGCTTTTTGCTACACCCTCTATTAATGGAATAAAGAGATTTAAATTTAGAATAGAATTTTAGCTGTGCAGGCACCAAAACTATGGAAGAATTTGTATCCTTGTGTAAACTTTAAGCTGGATTTTCTTTTATGTAAGAGAAATTGAAAACTGTTCCTTTTAGAAGATTCATACAATATTGATTCCCAAGAGATTGACTTGGCTTCCTATGATGTAAACCGCTCAGAACCTGGGGTAGAAGCGGTATAGAAGCAAAGTGTGTAATGTAATGTAATGTGCAGCTCAAAGTGGCGCGGATCTTGCAGACAATTGGCGAGGCCCAGAATCTGGAGCTGTGGGTGTGATTCAGAGGAAGTGGGTGCTGCCAAAATTAATCTGCTGGGCCGCATTTGAGAAACATTCTAAATGGATGTGTAAAGGACAAGGAGGTTGGGAATAAGTTTTTCTTTTTGTTTTATTGAATTTTAAATTTGTTACATAGAAGGTAAGGAAATACAAAGTAAATAAGCAGCAGAAAAATAGGTGCAGAATTGCTCCACATCAAACATCAAGAGGACCATAATTTGAGTGCTACATGCTTAAGTATATAATTCAGATAATTATTAAAGGAAAAAAGCCCCTAAGTTAAGGCAATATATTAGAGAACAAAGTTTTCTGAAGAACCTGCAAGTAAATGATTAAGGGTCCCTTTTACCCCTAAATTGCGTTTACCGCAACGTAAAATGGCTTACTGTGGGACGCTGTCAGGCATCCTGCAGTAATTTTCAAATCTGTGCACATACAAATCACGCACTAAAATATATTTTTATTTTATTGCAGAGGGGACGTGTCTGGGAGCGGAGCGTGGGCGTTTCTGCGCATGTTAACTGATTAGCCAGGTTTAGCATGTGAGCCCTTACCGTCTACAAAATAGGTGTTGGCAGATGCTCACACGCTAATATTTTTAATGGCTGTGCGCTAATGGCAAACTTAGAGTATGGCCATTAATTTAAGAAATAGGAAAATCGGCAATTTTACAGCTGCAGTAAAAAAAATGGCTTTAGCGCATAGGACAGACACGCGTAAGGATGTGCGGAGGCCACTTTTTACTGCAGCTTAATAAAAGGACCCCTAAGCATGTTCTTTAATGAGAATTTTATTGGACAGGAAGTTTTCCAGATGAGTGGGGTCTAGAACAAGAAGTTATGCCAAGATCCAGGAAAGATGGTGAGTTGTGAGAGTTGTGTAGAACTGGCTGCTTTAAGCACAGTTATGAACACAGACACCTGGACAGAGCTTATTCTGCCTTCGCCTCTTGTGCAAAAATAAAATCGTAAAAGAGAAGCCAGTAGCCTTTGAGTGCCAGTCATCCTTCTGCTCCTAGCTTCCTACAGAATTAATGAGCAATTGGAAACGCTTTGGTAAATGAGAGCAGATTATACATGAGCTGAATTATAGATGCCAACCAATACAGTAAACATTAACATAGTAACATAGTAAATGACGGCAGATAAAGACCAGTGTGGTCCATCTAGTCTACCGAGGAAGGTGGCTAGAGCTGCACTTGCCACTCCATGCAGCTTACTACTTCTATTGCCTCTTCTGAAGTCTGAAATTCATTTGCCTTTATTCCATCCTCTTGCCACATAGGGATCCTCAGTATTTATCTCACGCCTTTTTGGATTAAGTCAATGTTTTTGCCCCAACTGCCTTCACTGGGAGGGCATTCCAGGCATCCACCATCCTTCCATGAAAAAATTTAGTTTCCTGGTGTTAAGTTTACCTCCTTTTAGCTTCATGTCATGTTCACTAGTTATACACTTTCCTCATCTTTTGTCCATTAAATACAAATGTTTAATACTTGAAATGCACCACATTTCCCCTGTCCCTCTTTTCTTCTAGGGTGGGGCTTGGCAAATCCCAGACACCAGTGACCATGGTGACTAGAATTTGCTTCTGGCACCTGAGATTTTTGTGGTCCTTAAAACATCCTTTTTTTAATAAATTGTAGCTGCTGCTGCAAATGAATCAGGGACTGTCTGCACTGTGGGGCTCTTTGCGAGTCTGTGCACAGTACAGGAATTCTCACAATAGTCTTGCAAGACTTGAAAACGTGAGACCAACAGGACAATTCCTGCTCCATACGGTTGAGCCTCGTGCAGAGCTGTGCAGTGTGGGGAGGAGGAAGTTCTGCTTTGGCAGCCACAGAGAGCAGGGTGTGTGCCTCTGAGGGTTATCTGGTAAGGGTAGGAGGCTGACTAGCTTCTGATGGGGCTGGGGTGGGATGACTGGCTTACTTGGGGTATAGGCTTGAGAGAGAGACTGACTAGCTTGTTGGAGGGTGATAATGGCTGGAGTGTCATCGACTCACTTGCAGTGGTGGGAATAGGGGCTGGGGTTGCTGACTGCTTTGCGGGGGATAAGGGTTAAGGGGGTCACTGACTCATTTGTAAGGGGCGATAGGGGCTGGTGGGGTGGGCTGACTGGCTTGCTGAAGGGAAGGGACTGACTAACTGGCTGGGGTTGTGTCCGGTTTTAAGAGAGGAAGGAGAAGGTGGGATTAAGGAGAGAGAGTGGCGGGGAGGAATAGGCTAAAAGAGACTGGACGATGACAGGGTAGGGAGGGGAGAGAGAGAGAAAGAAGCTAGGTGACTTCTGAGTGGGGAAGGGGGCTGCAGGCCGTGCATTTTTTTCCAGGAGCCTGTTTTTCTAAACTTCCTTTTTTTTCCATTGGACAAGGAATGGGAATACCAATCTTTAAAGGAGCTGCAGCACTGCAGCACCTTGGAGAAGATTTATTCCCCCCCCCCCCCCCTGCTCTTGAACTTCAGTGGAGAAGGTGAGAATGGCTCTTCTTTTAGGCTGGCTCCTAAATAAAAAGATAATTTGTCACGGCCTACTCTAGGGTATAGATATTCAGGTCTGTTCTCTTATGGCATCTGGCACATACATCATACCATTTTGGCTGCTTTTCTCTGAACAGCTTTGAGTCTTTTGCCAAGGACATAAAGATACAGCTTCCAAAACTGGACTTTAAGAGGGGCCTCACCAATAACTTGGACTGGGGAATTGTCACCATCAGTGTTATGTAGTAATTAAGTAGTTTTTGTCACCTTTACTTGTAAAGAAGTAAAGGAAACATTTATTACTTTTACTAAGTAATAATTTCACCAATTGTACTACCTTTACTCTTTTACCTCTGATGCTTGCAGTTAAAAGTAAAAAATAAAATCAGAAGTGAGACATAATTGAGAGTTCCTCAGTAAACCAAATGAAACAGCAAAACCTGGAACAGCATTTGCTATTGCAAACCTTATCACACGAACAGGGATCATTTCATCTTAAATTTTTCTATTCAGGCAACACAGCCTACGAGAACAATGGAGTTGCCTGTGTCTGTTGAATTGGTTACTAGTCTCCATCCAAACAGAACAGTGATGAGTTGGGTCACTTTGAAGCAAAGATGAAGCTAAAGCTAGTTGCAATTCTTGGTGAACAGACAAATGACTTTATCACAACAGACTGCTGGCCATCCCATGGAAAATTTTACATTGGGGTGACTGTCCACTGGTTCCCATATATTTGACATTCTTGCATCAGTTCTTGGAGATAGTCAAGCAGAGATTTCCATCAAACAAAAAATTCTTAGAGCAACAAGACAATGACTCCAACTTTGTGAAAGCCTTCTCTGTAATTAGACGGTATGACGGTGATAAGATGAAGATTCAAGTGATGAATTAGACAGCACTACTTCTAATGCAGATGATAAAACATTCTTTTCTATAAGGAAGTCAAACGTTTCAAATAGAGATTCCCTTGGTCAGTGTACCTGCAGACCCAATCAAAAGACATTAGTAATATTGTAGCCTGGCCTGTTTTGAAGGAACTTTTCATCAGACTGAACCATCCACTTCTTGCCAGTGCAGTTGTTGAACGCCTTTCTACCTGTGCTGGATTAATGATTCACAAGCAGACTTGCATGAGTGACAGTCATTTTCAACATTTAGTTTTACTAAAAGCAATAAAGTTGTTGGGATAAAAATGTTAACAATAGTTGCATTCATTGTACTTGAAGTACTTGTTACGCAAAAAGTATTGTTAGGCAATAACTTTTTTACTTAAGTAAATTTTTTTTAATGTGTTCACTGTGCTTTTACTTAATTATTAAAATATACATTAATTTTTACTTTTTCTTAAGTACTTTGTCTTAGTGACCAATGCCGTACAAAGAACTATCTCCTTTCTGCTGGTTATACCTCTCTCTATGCAGCCAAGCATTCATCTGGCCTTGGCCACCTCCTTGTTTCACCACATTGAGATTCTCAGACATTATGACTCCAAGGTCCCTCTCCTTTTCCATGCACATCAGCCTCTCCTCCTATCACATATTAAAATCTTTTGGCTTTTCAGTGCTTGTTTTGGGCTTTAGCTCTTCTGTGTTTCAAGGTGCCTTGAGGCTTGGGGGCCCTTTTACTAAGATACGCTTAGTAAAAATGGGCTGTGCTAGTGTAGGCATGTGTTTTGTGCACGCACAGATCCATTTTTAAGCGCACCTGTAAAAAAAAAAGGCCCTTTTTTACATTTTTGCCGAAAATGGACGTGCAACAAAATAAAAATTGGCGCGTGTCCATTTTGGGTCTGAGACCTTACCGCCAGTCATTGACTTAGCAGTAAGGTCTCACATGGTAACAGTAATTGTCTACGTGCGTAGAATGACGATTACTGCCCAGTTACACTTGTGGTGGTAAATGTTAAGCCTTCCAAAACCCCCAAAACCCACTGTACCCACATCTAGGTGCCCCCCTTCATCCCTAAGGGCTATGGTAGTGGTGTACAGTTGTGGGTAGTGGGTTGGGGGGGGGGGGGCTCTGCACACAAGGTAAGGGAGCTATGTTCCTGGGACCATTTTATGAAGTCCACTGCAGTGCCCCCTAGGGTGGCCAGTTGGTGTCCTGGCATGTCAGGGGGACCAGTGCACTACAAATGCTGGCTCCTCCCATGACCAAATGCTTTGGATTTGGTCAGGTTTGAGATCACCGGCATTAATTTCCATTATCGGCGAAAAACGATTTTGGCCATCTCAAACCCGGCCATCTGTGACATTTGGCTGGCCCGAACCGTATTATCGAAACGAAAGATGACCGGCCATCTTTTTCGATAATACGGTTCGGGACTGCTCTTTGCAGCACAGGCCATATAGATGGCCGGCGCCGTTCGATTATGCCCCTCCACGTGTCTTAGTAAAATGGCCCCTTATTGATTTAAACCCATTTAGTTCAGGAATTTTTTAATCTTGTCATTCTCTCCCTTGTTCTCTACAGTTGTAAATCTTTGAGCAGGGCTTTGCTGCCAATCATGGTCATTCTGCTCATCACATCCTTCCACTTTAGTAGTCTGTGTGAGGTATTATCCATGCTGTGTGCTTACTCTTGAGGTTTTCTTCCTCCTCACCTCTCTCCTTCAAAGTGCATAGCAGTGCACAGAGCTATAGTTCTTCATTAATTAAGCTGCAGGTCAGAATAGCTTTAAATAAACAAATAGATCTGATTTCACTATGTAAAAATTCTGTACTCCTTGGATAATATGGCTGTGTAGTGCTGCTTGGGAGAAAATAGACAATTACAGTGAAAATATTCAAATAGAGGGAAGATGATGATCATAGAGGGGAGCACAGGGACGATGCTGCATGCGGATGGTATATGGACACAGGGACGATGCTAGACATAGGAAAGAACAAGAAAACAGAAGGAAGATGCTGGACTTGGGGGGGGGGGGGGGGGTAGAGACACAGAGGAGTGATGCTGGACACAGGGGGAGGGGATAGGACATACAGAGGTGATGATGAAATGTGTATCCTTCCAGAGCTGGTGTTAGACATTGCTGGGGCCCAGGGCAGAAATTTGGGAGAGGACCCCAAAGCCCACTACTAGACTGTGCCTTCTTCAGCTTCCAGCAGGCTTAGGGCTCTCGCTGGCCAGGGGGCAGTTGTCCTAGTTGCACTCTACTAACACCATCCCTGCTATGTGTGATCTTTATATTTTACAGAAGGAAATGCATCTCTTTCTATTTCTTTGGTGTGGCTTCTTTGGGTTTTCGTTTAACATATGTTTATCATTTTTGGTTAGCTATTATATACTTGGCATTTGTGTTCTGTGAGTGTGTGATCGAGGTATTCTGTTAGCATGAATTGTCTGTGTAGCATAGTCTAGTAATTTGGTTTGTTCAGTTTTCCCAATAGTGAAGGGGATATTTGTGAGGGGGGGGGGGGGGGGAGACAGGGGTTTTGTTCATCCTTGTTCTGTATTATTTATGATTTATAGAATGACAGTTATTCTTTTTATACTTTAATAAAATTATTTAAAAGTAAAATCATAACTGTTCAAAACTGGTGCAAATGGGATCAGACAGAGCTCACAGGGATGGGGACAAACTTTGTCCCCATGTCATTCTCTAGTCAGTACTGGTATTTATTCTCATAGTTAATCCTTAGAGCATGCAGCTCCCATTCATCTTTCTAGCTAATAATAATAATAATAATAAAACAAGCGCTTATAAAACTTACTTTCTGTTCTGAGTATTTCTGACAATATATCTGCTCACAGGCTACAGGATGAAAGGTTCTTCAGCTGGAACTGGGGCATGTTATACAGTATATACACAAAAGAAAAAGCACCCATATTTCTTTCCAGAAAAATCAAATTGCTCATGTTTGATTTATTCTTACTGTACACCACCTTGAGTGAATTCCTTCAAAAAGGCGGTAAATAAATGCTAATAAATAAAGGTGGACCCTAGCAACAGATGGCTGTGATTCGGATTATTCTTTCCAATGTGCATCACCTTGCATTTGTCCACATTAAATTTCATCTGCCATTTGGATACGCAGTCTTCCAGTTTCCTAAGGTCTTAATGCAATATTACCGCTGCTTGGTAAAAGGGGCCCTTAATGTGCTAATTTTTTAAACATTTACAGCAGTTTACTACAGTTCCTATCCCCTGTCATTCTCTAGTACTGACCACATCGTAAACAAATTCTGAAAATAGATTGTGGACACTAATCTGGTATGTTTTTTACTTTTTATTCCTTTTAGATACAATAGAATCTACTAGTGCTGATCCATCTTAATAGCAAATTCTTTTACTTAGGAAAATAAACCCTTTCTTATAAATAAGCTGAAATCTTAGCCACATCCTATATAATAAAACGCACCTCCAACATCCTTGAAGCATTCCTGCAACGTTCCGGAACTACATGTCGTCAGTTGAGGAGATGGAGCCTTACAGAGCACATTAATGCTTCAAGGCTTGAAGGCTTCTCTTTCTCACACACACACACACACTCACTCTCTGTCTCTCACATACACTTTCTCTCACACACATTCTCTCTCTCACACACAGACTTACACACACACACACTCTCTCTCTTTGACACAAACACACACACACACACACACACTCTGTCTCTCTCTCACTCATTCTCTCTCACATACACACTCCATCTCTCACCTACACACTCTCTCTCAAACATACATACTCAGAGGAAAGGGGGGCATGGAACACGCTGGGGAGGAGAGAGAGGGGGGCATGGAACTCGGAGGGAAGGGGGGGCTAAGAACTCGGAGGAGAGAGAGGGAGAGGAGAGGGAAGGAGGGAGGCCTGGAACTCGGAGGGGAGGAGAGGGAGGGAGGGAGGGAATGAGGAGGTCATGGAACTCGGAGCCCCAAACACTCACTCTCTGTCTCTCACACACTCTATCTCTCTGTCACACACACACTCTCTCTCTGACACAAACACACACACACACACACACTCTGTATGTCTCTCTCACTCATTCTCTCTCTCACTCACACACACACTCTGTATGTCTCTCTCACTCATTCTCTCTCTCACTCACACACACACTCCATCTCTCTCTCAAACATACACGCTCCGAGGAAAACCTTGCTAGCGCCCGTTTCATTTGTTTCAGAAACGGGCCTGTTTTACTAGTAAAAAAATAATTCTGTACAGTAATTTAGCAGTCAAATTCTAATTCAGAACCTACTGCACAACAGTGGAGCCATTAGTTGTACATCAAACATAAACTGTACATCTTCCTTTTTTGTTCTTTTAAACATTTGGCAAGCTGAGATCCCTCTCTGGGCTCTTAAAGTCGGACTGGATGGTCCTTCCCCCCCCCCCCCCCCCCCCCCCCCCCCCCCCCCCCCCCCCCCCCCCCCGGTGTATGGTAGGCTGCTGAGCTTGTATGCTGTACAGTACTGCCTTCAAACTTCTCAAACTCTTTTCCTCCTTCCCCTCCTCCCTCTCTTTTCCCTTTAGTTCGGCAGGTCAAGGCCCATCATACAAGTGGGCATTGTTTTCTTTCTTACAGTGGAAATGGAGAGAATTACTTCATAACACAGAATCCGAAATGGGAACAAGTGTAATTTGTGTTACCATTTGGTTCTGATTTCCTGGCGTCGACCTACAAAAGAATGTCTCTAGTCCGAACTCTATCCCTGCCATCTGGAGTCATCCTGAAACATTGTGCATGCATACTTTTTGTTTGGTACTCAGGCAAAAAGTGCCATGTGTTCTATTTTGTGTACATTTCTATTGAAATTGTACAAAGCAGATCGTTGATAAACTGAGATGTATTTTATTAATGTAACAAAATTAGATTAAAAAATGTATATACAGCAACTCATATACATATACATATTATAGCCCGACACAGGCCGTGTTTCGCCCAACTGGGCTGCTTCAGGGGCTATATAGTGGTATTCCACCATCAAACCAGAGATATTGCTGGAAAAACGGGTATATTGTCTATATTCTGAAAAAAACAACTCGTCTGGAAATGCAGAAACAATAGTTATAAACCTGAGGTCGAATGAATAGCCTCTTACTTCCAAACGCGCGTTTTTCCAGCAATATCTCTGGTTTGATGGTGGAATACCACTATATAGCCCCTGAAGCAGCCCAGTTGGGCGAAACACGGCCTGTGTCGGGCTATAATATGTATATGTATATGAGTTGCTGTATATACATTTTTTAATCTAATTTTGTTACATTAATAAAATACATCTCAGTTTATCAACGATCTGCTTTGTACAGTTTCCACTTTGGAGTTTGCAGATCGTCTGCCCCTTTGTTTTCTTGGACCATTTCTATTGAAATTCATGTGCCTGATTGGGATAATGCCCAAATAGGCCTTTTTAAAACCATCCTACAAAACTTGTACCTATGTCTCTTAAGATTAGATTGAAGCAGTCTGGGCAAAGTACAAGTTCCTTGCAGAGTGAAACCTGTTTTTTGGTGCTGAGAATGTGCGGAAACAGTGTGTGAAATCTTAATTGGGAATGAAATGTCAAATGCATTTGGAGGCATATTTTCAAAGCACTTTGGGAGGCTAAGTTCCATAGGTTTCTATGGAACTTTGGGAGGCTAAGTGCTTTGAAAATGAGCCTCATAGTATACCACCAGGTAACTGTTTGTACTACCAGGGCTTCTCTAGTATTAAAACTCAGTAGTGTTTGTATTTTCTAGCACCCATTCTGACCTCAAATTAGCAGAACAGTAAGCAGTAAGGAATATTAAATAGGAAATTTCAACACTGGCATATACAAAACTATGCTTTGAAGCCGCTGTATTTTGCTTCAGTTCTCCAGGAGCTGTAAATAAACACAAGTTAATTTACTGTGATGGTTTACAGTAGCACAAGTTGTTTTATTGGAAATTCCTACTGTTAAGGAAGTGATAGGATGCGGAGCAGAATGGCCTCCATTTGGTGGCATGAATTGCCCAAGGACATCTTTCTGAAAGAAGATGTTGGAAAGTTTGAAAACTTTGGCCAGCTGGGTGGCATTTCAAGGACAGTAAATAGGTAGCTGGGAAACTCATAGGGGGCATTGTGACTGACTGGATGGGAAAAAAGATTTCAGAAGCTTTTGCAGAGATTAAAATTGAAATGTCGCAGTAGGTTAGGCTAAACATTTCTTTAATTGGTCTTTAAAAACAAAAAAACAAAGAAAACCTACCTGAACAATTTTGTATAATCTTTCCGGTGCTCTAATTCCTGCACACACTTTATGTTACTAATGAGGGTACTTTAAATCTTAAATTCCAGTTCCAAACTTTTCTTATCATATCTGAGTCATGGAATTGGAGTCGGAAGCAATTTTGTGTGGAGTCGGTGTCAGGAAAAATGTACTGACTCCAGCTTCAAAATAAAAACTTACAACCTTGTAACATATGGTACATTTTATAATTTTATACTTACAGGGTGAGTCAAAAAAAAGTAAACCCCTAGAGGTTTTTGCTGTTTTCTCAGCAACCACTTAGAATTTTAACGTGAAATTTTAGAACTTAGTTTGTTACTATGTTTATATGCAGAGTGGAATGAGATTATCTTTAAACATGGTGAAATGACAGAATTTTTAGCGTGACCACCCAGCGATTTTTGCATGTTCAAAAATGTTTGCACTGTAACATGACCATTATTTGGACCCCCCCCCCCCGGTACCAGCTTACTGTTAATGACATCACTGTGATGTTGACTTTTGTCTGGGGAGTAATGTTGGATGCCTATCACAAGTTCCATCCAAAGCCGCAAACAGTTGAACTCATGGAAGCGCTGCAGATGGTCTGGGACTGATTGAAAGCTGTTAAGAACTTCCCAAAGTAATTGAAGGCCCGTGTTAAAGCTGGGGGTGAACACTTTGAGCATTCACAGTGACTGCAAAATTCTGTCACATTGTTAATTGTATCATTTGAATGACATTGTTTTACTGTGTTGTAGCTCAAATATTTGTAACTTGCAAATATCACTAGGTAACATGCGAAAATGTTGTTAATATTAACATAGCTTAAGATAATTAAGTGTTGTTTAATAGTAATATGTAAGCATGATGACTAAATAAGTATGTAAAATTTCTTGTTGAAATTCAAAGCAGGTGCTGAGAAAATGGCAAAAAACTCTAGGAGGTTAATTTTTTTTTTTTGCCTCACCCTGTAGATATGTTTTTTTCTTCAGGTTCTTTACAGTTGCATTCAACTTAATAACTGACCTTCAAGACTCGGTTACAGCAGAATGGGTTTCACTGGACAGAGGGCAGAGAGTGGGAGGAGCCACGGCTCGCCTCTACCCATTGGTTCTGGAGGAGAAAGAGAATTTACAGCATCCCAGGATGGACTCCCTGGTTACGGTGGTGACTAAAAAGACCACCTTGCCATTGGAAGGGGGCATTGTCCTAAAAGACCTACTGGATAGGAAGCTTGAAGGTTTACTGAAACAAGCCTTTGAAGTGACATCTATGGGTCTTCAAGCGACAGTGTGCAGCTTGTTCGTGGCTAGAGCATGCCTGAAGTGGTGTCAGCAGTCTGCAACACAAGATGGGCACCATAGTGTCCAGCTGGAAGCAGGGTTGGCCTACTTGGTGAATGCTATTTATGACATGCTATGGTCCACATTATGCATTTGGCTGCCACAGCACGTCGGCGACTCTAGTTGTGACATTCGGCAGTGGATGCTGCGGATGCAGCATCAAAGTCACATTTAGTTAAGCTGCTTTTTTAGAGGGGGGGGGGGGCTAGTGATGCTGTGAGAGCGGAAGGATGTCTGTCGTAGCAGTTCCGGGGCCCCAACCCCTATTTTTGCAGTTAATACCCTGCTTACTGTAACCCCTTGGTGCATCTCTTTAAGGCCACTGCTGTTTGGCATAGTGCTTGTTAGAGAAAATGGGTGACAAACATTTTCTTTGCCAAGAAAAAATACAGGTACTATTCTTTATTCTATTATCTTCATTGCCTTTTGTAAGAGTCACTGGATAATGGAACCTTTCAAATACTACATTGTTTGCAATTAAAGGTTATCAAACAAAAGCCTTAATAGAAAGGAATGGCATTGGTCATAGAACAAAATCAATTGGAAAGTGAATCAGCAAATCTGAAGGTTGAGGCAGACCCAAATCTGCATCCTTTGAATGAGAAGATGAGTAAGATCTGGTTTTTTTTTTGTTTAGGTGAATGTCTTGGGAAATGGGCCAGAGAATGCTTCATTCAAGGCAGTGATTCATTTGAATCTAGAAGGGACAAGAACAACATTAATTGATTTGGTGCTGAAATTTGAGAGTGAGGCCCAAAGCCTGCCAGCAGGTGGACCTTCTTTAGCTGTAGGCAGGCTTGGAGATCCTGGGTAGTTGTCCTGGGTACATCTCTTTAAGGCGAGTGCTGTTTGGCATAGTGCTTGATAGAGAAAATGGGTGACTAAATTTTTTTTTGCCAAGAAAAATTACAGGTACTGTTCTTTATTCTATTATCGTCATTGCCTTTTGTAAGAGTCACTGGATAATGGAACCATTCAAATACATTGTTTGCAATTAAAGGTTGTCAAACAAAAGCCATAATAGAAAGGAATGGCGTTGGTTGTAGAGCAAAATCAATTGGAAAGTGAGTCTGCAAATCTGCAGGTTGAGGCAGACCCAAATCTGCATCCTTTGAATGGGAAGATGAGTAAGATCTGCTTTTTGAGGTGAATGTTTTGGGAAATGGACCAGAGGATGCTTCATTCAAGGCAGTGATTCATTCATATCTACAGTATGTCACGGTGCTAATACTGCTTACTCAACATATTGTTATATAGACCTAACTAGCAAAAGATAAAAGGAGAGACAAAACTTCCAAGCCCCTGGGATATTAATATGCCTAAATTATAGGTTTTATGTTTTAACGTTTACAAGGTTTCCAGTGAATGAGATGTATCACCTTATGATGTCTTTATAGACATCATAAGACAGAACTACACAGCTGCCTATAAGATTAAGAACATAAAAATAGCCATACTGGGTCAGACCAATGGTCCATCTAGCCCAGTGTCCTGTTTCCAATAGTGGCCAATCGAGGTCACAAGTACCTGGCAGAAACCCAATTAGGAGCAACATTCCATGCTACCAGTCCCAAAGCAAGCAGTGGCTTCCCCATGTCTGTCTCAATTGCAGACTATGGACTTCTCCTCCAGGAACTTGTCCAAACCGTTTTTAAACCCAGATACTTATTTCAAGTTCTTTCTTACAGAATCTACAGATGTCTGTTGTATCAGTTTTTTCTACACTTGCTGTAAACCATCTCATCTGTAATTTGCTGTCCTGGGCTACAACTATGAATTTTTTATCCTTAGGCTTCAGTTGACCTCTCCTAAACCATTCTAGTGTCCGGTTGTGATCAACAAATGGTTCCTGAAGCAACACATATTTCCCACTGTGCTTGTACATTTGCCACTTGCTTTTTCTCATTTGCTGATCTAGTTCATTGTAGAGATTTTTTTTTCTTGTTTTCTGCAAATTCTGTCACTTCCTTGTCTGTACGGTTGGATTCTCACTCATTCCTTCTGCTCCTCAGGACACTTCTCCAAGTTTAATGGTGGAGATGGATTCTGAACGTTTTACTTTCATATTTCAACACCTGTTGCACGTTTGGATTTGATGATGCTGTTACTAAGCCTCGAATCCTATTATAGTAGCTTGTCAAATGGGAAAACTACCATTAAAAAAAGGCAGTGGTGCATCCTTTGCTAAAGAAAAACAAGCTTGAAAGTTACCAGCCACTATCTAACATCCCATTCTAGGAAAACTTATCAAACAAACTGTCTGTGTTCAGCTCAACGATTGGCTAGATAATGCCAATCTGGATTCGGACCCGGTTAACAGATACTGTTCTCTTATCCCTACTAGATGATCTTCACTGAAACCAAGATGGGGTTTGACTCGGTGTTAGTACTGCTGGATTTCTGAGCAGCTTTTGAAAATGGGGATCATGATACCATGTTAGCCCAGTTGGCAGAAATAAGTATCAATGGAACAGTATTTGCTTGCTGCAAATTCTATCTGTCTGATAGGTAATAGTCCATCCCGTTTGGCAGCACCTCATCACCACCATAGGCACTGACCTGCGAGGTACCACAAGGATCGATACTGTCATCTATTCTGTTCAATATTTACCTCAAACCACTAGCTGAGCTGATTCAGTCGATGGACGCTCGGATCTGTACGCAGAAGACGTGCAGCTAGTTATACCGACAGCCCTGAATAAACAGACTACCTATTTAACAGCAGTTCAAGAATAGGCTAAAAACAACAAACTTTGCCTGAACCCAAGTAAAACTGAGTTTCTATGGGTCCCTAACACAAGTGAGCACATACCTGTTACCAAAATCTCTTTTGGAAAGTACGAACTCCCCCTTAAATTACAAGACAGGAACCTTTGGAATACAGCTAGATTCAACAATTATGCTGATCCCCCAAATTCAAGCAACCTTCATGAGCTGCTTCTATCATTTGTGACAACTTCACTGCCTCTCTCCTTACATTGATAAGGCAGGTCTTGTCACGTTGTGCATGACATGGTAACATCAAGACTGGATTACTGTATTGTTCTGTACACCGGTCTGACTATATAGAATTTGCACCAGCTCCAACTGATTCAGAACGCTGCGGAAAGACTGATAGAAGGTTGTAAGCGACATGACCACATTACACCATTTTTGCAAAAACATCACTGGCTAACAGTATAATACAGGTCTAAATTTTAAACTTTGATTTCAAGGCCCTTAAAGGAAATGGCCCAGATCACTTAAAGACCAGAACCTCCCTCTACACACTTCCAAGGTCACTACGATCCTCCCAAGGATTAACCACAATCTCTCCAAAGGGCATCTCATGATGTGATACCCACCAGCGAGCCTTCTCCGGCGTAGCTCCCACATTTTGGATTGCACTCTCTGAAAGACTCCGCTTAACACAAGACCATCGCTACTTCACGAAGTAGGTGAAATCTTGGCTCTTTACTCAGACCTTTAATGGAAGAAGGAAGTAACTTGCTAGTCACACATACACAAGGAATAACACTGACTGCTCATGCTGCAACAGGACATGCTTATCCACTCCTACTGTAGCTGAGAATATTCAAGCACCTTTCTGACTTCATGTGTAACTTTCTTTAAATTAGTCCCCTTATTTTCTTACTCTTGTTACTATCTTACCTATCTATATGTTCCATCTTTGCTTATACCCTGTGCTGTCTATTAAAATGTTTTATCGTGTATTGTGTTGTCATACCTTTGTATAGTTATTTGAATATTTTTATTTCTGTAATCATCTATTGCATATGTTTGACTTATTATTGTTCTACACCACCTTGAGTGAATTTCTTCAAAAAGGCAGTAAATAAATCCTAATTTAAAAAAAAAAATCTATTTTCTAAGTAACCTGTTCCTCCGTTGACTTGGGGAATGCACAGTTTTGACATACACTGATTCTTATAACTTTGTGGGCATGGAGGAGGGTTCTTGTTTGTACAACCAGTCTTTGATGATCCTTAAGTGGTGGGAGATATTTTTGGGCCAGCATGCTCCTTTTCTTATATAATTTTATCATCAAGACTTTGAACAGCACATTAAACATTTTGCATCCAGAAGGCATTTCAACACTTCGGTACATTGCCTTATAATACAGTCATTCTTCCCCACTCTCCCCTCCCCAAGAGTCCTGATTAGGTGAGCTCCTTTTTTTCTTACATAAGTTAAAATGAGCACAAGCCCCTATTTACTGAATCCCCTACTTGAAAAGATCGTAGGAGCACAAAAACAAACTTTTGCAATATGCTGATGAATTAAATCAAAATGTGTTTCTTATTGTTTATTGCTTACAAAATGCTTACTATACCGCTAGATAAGGATGCTCAAAGTGGTTTATAATCTAATTCAGAAAGGAAAGGAACAGCTTCACAATATAGAAAAAAGTGAAAACCCCTCCACAAAGCCGGGTCGATGCAAGGGTAGGAGAGGCAGGATGTGGAGCCACCAGTAACTGAAGGCTTATGGGAAGAGGTGGGTCTAGAGCAGCTCTAAATCTAAGGTAAGAAGGCTTTTTGTGAAGGTCTGGGGGCAGCGAGTTCCATAAGGAGGGGATGACACAGAAAAAAGCAAAGTGACATATAAATTCAAATTGGGAATGAAAAACAGATTCTGTGTCCATTTAATTACACTAAATTAAGTGACTTCAGGTGGCCTGCAGGTACTGAAGAAGCATGAAGTGAACTTTACAGAGGTGATGTAAACTTAATGGGGTGTTTTATTTATGTATTTTATTTTAAATAATAATTCTGTGTGATAAAAATACTTTTAGTATAGTTAAGAGACCATTGTGCATGTTTTTGTTTTTATTTTATCTGGAAAGTAATGTTTTCTGATGGGATTTTGAAACTGGCACTAGATAAAGCTAAGGATCTTGAAGTAGCTGTTATGTGCAAAGATGCTTTGTGCATGCATGCCCTCTTCCCAAGGGAGTGCTGCCCTTATTTCTCACAACTGGTTCTTTTTCAATTTCAAGGCCAAGATGGTATGAACACCAGGCCTGATTTGCTAGGGCTTTTCTCATTTCATTGTCCTAACAAATCGGGCCCTTAGAGGGGTCTTTTACTAAGCTGTGGTAGAAATCAGCTGGCGGTAAACACTGAGATGCCCATAGCAATATAATTGGTGTCTCAGCGTTTACCGCTAGCTCATATTTCTGCCGTGAGCTAAAAACGCTACTGCGGCTTAGTAAAAGACCCCCCTCCCCCTTAGTGCTTGTCCTAACCTTGTCACCTTCCAGAGGTTTTGGCATCTCCTTGCAGTGCTCTCATTCTCTGACACAGCAGTGCTTTCCTAGCTGCAATCCAGGAGAGTTGTCAGAGGGGCACTTCTGATGACCCAGTGATTTTTTTACTTCCTTTATTTTGTATAGAAAAGTGATGCTGTTTTTCTAATCAGTAACTGTAGATTTTGTGACAGAACACGTTCCTATTGTGTCTCTGAAACATTAGTAAGTCTGGCACAAGGTCTTTAGGGAGGAGCTCACGGACACCTGACGTAAACAGAATGTGGAACTGCAGCCAAGGATAACACAGGGTTCTTGGCCTCTTGTTCTGGAGGTTTTAAGTCATTATCAGAAAACTTCTTTGCTTATAACTAGAATATCTAATTTAAGCATAATATTACTGTCAAAAGTACTGGTCAGGCAAACAACTATTATGCCAACCTTTTCATTCGTGTGCAGCATTAATTAGGAGCCTCTTGTTGCCCTCATAATTGATTAAAAACTGGGTACCCAGCAGTTGCAAAAATGGAGTGCGCATAATTGCTTTTTGCGTTCTGAATGTCAGAAATGGTGTTGTCTGTATCATAGGGAAAGGAGGTCATATTGATTTGGGGGCGGGGGGAGGTAGAACTGATTAAGCACCAGAGCTTGGTACATTTGAGAGTGCACTGCCCCCTCCGTGTGTTCCCCAAACTGTACCTATGATCTGTTCTCAGTGTTTTGCTTAAAGTGGCAGAGAGGGTGCATAACATGGTGTATAAGCAGCTTCATAAAGGGGAATAAAACATGTCCAGTTTGAGATCTAACGCACAGCAAGGTTTCTGTGCACCACACTAAAACAGTTGTTTATCACAGCTCCAATTTCATCAAACCCAGCTCTAAAGTACAGTTTGTGTCAGATGAGAACGTTGTATGCTGTGCCAGTCTTAACCCAATAATAAGTATGATAAAGAGAAATCACAAGCCTTTTTTTTTGTCTAAAACACTATTCACTCCGCCCCTTTTTTCTCCCCATTTTCAAGCATCAAAATGTCTCGAACATAAAGGGGTAATTCTATAACTGTGTACCTGTATTATAGGTGCCCAGAGGGCGCCTCACAGGCACATAACCTATAAAAGAAAATATATGCCTACTGTCAATGTGTTCCCAAACAGTGTTCCCCAAGTGCCAGTGATGCATGCAGTTAATTCGCAAGAGGATTATAAAAATTTACAAGAGGACGGGCATCCAAATGGCAGATGATGTTTAATATGAGCAAGTGCAAAGTGAATCATGTGGGAAAGAGGAACCTGAACTATAGCTACGTAATGCAGGGTTCCACATTAGGAGTCACCGACCAGGAAATGGATCTAGGCGTCATCATTGATGATACTTTGAAACCCTCTGCTCAGGGTGTGGTGGCGGCTAAGAAAGCAAATAGAATGTTAGGTATAATTAGGAAAGGAATGGAAAACAAAAATGAGGATGTTACAGTGCCTTTGTATTGCTCCATGTGTTCAGTTCTGGTCACCGCATCTCAAAAAAGATATACAAGCTCATTTTCAAAGCACTTAGCCTCCCAAAGTTCCATAGAAACCTATGGAACTTAGCCTCCCAAAGTGCTTTGAAAATATGCCTCATAGTGGAATTAGAAATGGAGCAGAGAAGGGTAACAAAAATGATAAAGGGTATGGGATGACTTACCTACGAGGAAAGGCTGAAGTATCTAGGTCTCTTCAGCTTGGAGACAAGACAACTGAGGGGAGATATGATAAGAGGTCTATAAAATAATGAGTGGAATGGAACGGGTAGGTGTGAATCGCTTGTTTACTCTTTACAAAAATACTAGGACTAGGGGCACACAATGAAGCTGCCAGAGAATGTAGTAAAAGCAGTTAGCTTAGCGGGGTTTTAAAAGGTTTGGATAGCTTCCTAAAAGAGAAGTCTATAGAACATTATTAAAATGGACTTGGGGGAAAATCCATTGCTTATTTCTAGGGTAAGCAGCATAAAATGTATTGTACTTTTTTGGGATCTTGACAGGTACTGGTAACCTGGATTTGCCAGTGTTGGAAACAGGATGCTGGGCTTGATGGACCTTCGGTCTGTTCCAGTATGGCAACACTTATGTACTTCTATAAATTTTGCACATAAATGTGTGCCCTGCCTATGTGTATGCCTCCAGTAAAATACCCACAATTTTAAAATAGTCATCTACATTCATATATGCTAATATTTAAAACCTTTATGCTCATAACTGGAGCTTTAATGTTAATGCCTACTTTATGGAATTACCTCCATAGGATTCATGACAATACTTAATTAGTTTATCACTTCTGTCTAGTCTTCTTCAAACTTGTCATGAGTCCCCATGTTGCAGTGCTGTCAGCTTGTCCATTATAACCACTTTACATAATCTTTAACCCACTCTCCTAGCTTGGCATGTCAAGCTGCTTCCTGTAATATGCTAGCTCACATTTTGCTACAATCAAGAGAGCCAATTTTTGCTTCCTTCATTTCCTGGAAGCTCCCCCCACCCCCCGACCAACCACTCAACAAAGTCAGCTGACATAGCTTCATCCTTAAAAATATCTAAGGGTCTGCTGAGCTTGCCCCTCAAATTCTCTGACTTTTGTTCAAGTCCACCGATGTGAGAGAGCCAGTTTTCATCACACCCTCTCCAACCGCTGAGGGCACTGGAAACAGTTTATGCAATCTCTCAGGTATTTAAGCTCATCTTAACAATAACTTATAACTGATTTGCTTCATTCCAACAGAAATTGATGATCGACTGTTCCCCCCCCCCCCCCCCCCCCGAATAATCCCTTCCCTACTCTTTTCTGATTGTTTCCTAAGATCCCATTCCTTAATCTACCTGATTTTTTTCAAACTCATGTCACCTCATCCTATATAATAATTCTCACTTCCAACGTTCTGAGGCTGCCTGGAACCGTGGTTTCCGGCCAGAGCTGCTCAGGAAAGTGGAGTAGATAAAAGTGATGTCATTCCTGAAGTGCCACTGATTGGCTGCTATGACATGCTGCAGGACATTCAATAGACAGGAGTGGAAGTGAACAAAGCAAGTCTATGGTAAGCAAGGAAGCCCATTGGTTCATCTCTGATTCCACTCCCCAAAGCAGCCGTCATTCCTATACACTCAAAAAAAAAAAAAGGAAACCTAGGAGCTGCTTCTCATTGCCGTTTTTACAGCTGTCTCCACTGGACAAAAGGAGGGGGGAGACACACAGACCCTGCAACTGGGAAAAAGGGAGGGGGGACCCTGCAACTGGGAAAAAGGGAGGGGGGACCCTGCAACTGGGAAAAAAGGAGGAAGGGATGGAGGGGGGGACCCTGCAACTGGGAAAAAGGGAGGATGGGAGGTGGGGGGACCCTGCAACTGGGAGGGAGGGGGGACACCCCTGCAAATGGGAGACATACTGGGGGGGGACGACGACCCTGGAACTGGGAGAGAGGGGGAGACCCTGGCACATACTCTCATTCTCAGACACACACTCTCACCCAGTCTCACTCTCTCTCTGTCACACACACACTCGCACATTCACACACTCTCAAACATACACACTCCGAGGAAAACCTTGCTAGCGCCCGTTTCCTTTAAAACAGAAACGGGCCTTTTTTTTTTTTTTACTAGTTATCCTATATTATTCTGAAATCAGACCTTTCCAGCCAAGATGGGTGTCGGCTGGGGCAGTCCCAGTTAGAATGTTGTTCTAGCTGTACAAACTGCTTATTGTCTGGCCTTTCTCTCCTGTCCATAAGAATAGTCATTCTGGGTCAGACCAGTGGTCCATCTAGCCAGTATCCTACTTCTAGCAGTGGCCAATTCAAGTCACAAGTACCTGGCAGAAACCCAGTTAGTAGCAACATTCCATGCTAGCAATCCTGGGTCAAGCAGTGGCTTCTTCCCATTTCCATTTTAATAACAGACTATGGACGTTTCCTCCAGGAACTTGTCCAAATCTTTTTTAAACCCAGGTACGCTAACTGCCGTTACCACATCCTCTGGCAGCGAGTTCCAGAGCTTAAGTGTTCTTTGAGTGATAAAACATGTTTCTTCCTATTTGTTTTAAAAATATTTCCATGTAATTTCATTGAGTGCCTTCTTGTCTTTGTACTTTTTGAAAGAGTGAAAAATTGATTCATTTCTACCCGTTCTACACCACTCAGGATTCTATAGACCTCAATCATATCCCTTTCAGCCATCTCTTTTCCAAGTTGAAGAGCCCTAATCTCTTTAGCTTTTCTTCATTTGGGAGGAGTTCCATCTCCTTTATCATTTTGGTTGTTCTTCTTTGAACCTTTTCTAATTCTGTTATATCTTTTTTTGAGATACGGTAACCAGAATTGAACGCAATACTCAGATCATTTTTTTTTCCAAATGAACTGCGTCACTTTTCTCTGCCGTTACCTTGCTAGGTACTTGAGTAGGAAGCTCTCAAAATAAATATGTAAGGCAGGATAGGACAGAATGTTCAACATCACCACTGCAATATGCCCCAGCTAGGAAAACTCCCTTTTATCTGCCTCCCCCCTGACCATTTTTCTTGATAATCTGTAATTTGCTTGGGCAAAGACCCATAATTGATAGTATAAAGTATAGTGTGGTCACTTGGTACCTTAATCCCTAGACATTTAAGGGTCCTATCCATCTATCAGAAAGGAAAGTTTGCCGATATCCTAGCTAATTTCTTCTTGCCCATTCTTGTCTGTTTATTGTGAAACCTGGTACTTGCACATATTTAATAGATTCCCTGAATTAAGACTTGGAGAGTGACCTGCAGTTTTGTGAGCGAAAGCATGTCATTCGAAGGTAAGCAGCATCATGTGTTATTCTGCTCCTGCCATAATTTTCTTAATGAGCAAATACCTGACAGAAGGTGATCTCTCCACAGGGGAAATGAGAGTCAAATAGACGAACAGTGGATCCAAAGACGAAGTCCTCTCACAAATGGTGTTTCCTGAACAAGGTCTTTATTCAAATCAAGTAAAACGACCCGACACGAATCGTGTTTCGGCTGCAACGGCCTGCCTCAGGGGTCTATTAATCTTTGATGCAAAAAAACTGGTAAAACAGATGACTCACAAACTATTTCTATTCAAACAGAGATATCCATTGCAATTCCCCACTGCACAAACCTCTCTGTCAGTTGTAATATGCCAAATAAAATATATTACAGCGGACTACGGACAAGATGGTTCATAGCCAGCTCGGGCAAAACTGTAAAACAGACAAATGTAGATTTTATGACATTGACCTGGAAAGAGTCCAGCATTTCATCACTGGATGTGATTTATGCTGAGGTCAACAAAATTGCATATAGAAAGGCACAATAAGGTAATATGTCTTATCCACTGGATGTTATGTAAACACAGCAACATCGCTGTGCTTGGAAAATATTGGAATCATGACCCTGACAGAATTGTGGAGAATGAAGTTGTGATTGCTTGTGACACTTCCTACTGATAAAAATAAACTTTATACAAGAACACCAGACATGGTAAAGGAGAAAAGCACAAGAACAGTAGTTCTATTAGTGCCCATGCCAATAACTATCCAGGGTTGTCCAACCTCAGTTCTCGAGGGCCGCAGTCCAGTTAGGTTTTTAGGATTTCATTGCATGCAAATATATCTCATGCATATCATTGGGAAAATCCTGAAAACCCAAAGTGGCAAGGGCCGAAGTTGGACACCTCTGGACTATTATATAATACTTTATTGGATTTATACCCCGTTTACGTTTGTGTCGGGGACTCAGTTCAATGTGGTGTACATTAAGTTCAGTTAGAAATAATATGATGTGGAGAAAGAAGATCCTCAAATGCAGTGGAAGACCAGGAAAATGTTGCAGAAAGATCAGAAATGTCTTAGTTGAATTGGGTACCATCAGCTATGAATTTCCAAGTGATTCTTGGTATAATCACCTGTGCATATTTCACATTATGAACTCCAGGAGGAGAATTTCTTTGAAACAATGAAAGCGTCGAGGTGATTGTTAGCATTGAATCTGAGATTGACATCTCCAGCATATCCTGGAGTAGGTGTAAGTTTTTTTTGCTGTCATGATATGTGCAATATTAACCCATTTGGAGACATTACACAGAGTGAATTCCCTTTATTACCAGCCTCTGTAGGCTGTTCCTTAACCATTTGCCTATGCAGTCCACCACATTTGGGATCCACCTTCAGGCAGCTTGGCTTATTTATAAGCTTCTTATGTGAACAGTATCAAGTTTACTGAATTCCTAGTAAATCACATACAACCTACAGTCCTCATCTAATTTTCTAGTCACCCCAATTGAATTTCCTTCCATCTCCCTCTGGTAAAGCCATGCTTCTTTGGCACCTTCAACCTGCTGACTTGTAAATGTGACTCATTGAGCAAAAAAGATACTAAAAGTGGGATATGTTATTTATACTACAAGATAGAGGGATATCATCTGCATCATCCTGTAAAATTTCAGTCTCGGATATGGACTAATTACGTCTTTATTTCTGTAATTTGTAACCCCACTTTTGGTACCTTTTTGCTCAGCAGGTCACAAATACTTCTCTTTCCTTAGTAAAGTATCAATTAGCTTTCCAACTGCCAAGGTCAGAAAAACCAACCTGTAGTTCCAGTTTCTGGAAAGTGGTCGGACCATACCCCCAGGACTCAAACCACCCGAGCCATGGGTCACAGAAGCAGTTGAAAAGCAACTGCTGAGCCACAGCTGAAAACTGATGAACTAATGGAAACTACTGCTTTGCTTAGAAAGCTTTTTATTATTTTTTTAAAAATCTTCATAGTTCTCTAAACCAACTAAAATAACATTAGATTAGTTGAGCGAGGCGTTTGGCTTTGAGGAAATAGGAAATGTGGGTGGCATGGAGAATTTCTAATCTCTCTCCAGTCCATTTTGCTTTCAAGACTTGCAGAAACATGTTGTCATACTTACCTGACAGTGGCATAAATTCTGCCTAAATAGCCCCTGTGGGAGGAGGAGGAGGGGGGAGCTAATTGAGAACATCTGAAGTTTGGAATTCATCCTTCCCCCCCACCTTGAAGGACTTTTGACACAGTAAATGATGCCTTCATTTTAGTAAACCTGGATTTGAAGTGGAATGTCTGCAAAGTTATTGCTACTTGTGAACCAGAGGTGAATGTTTTCGTTGGAGGACTAAGATTGTGTTCATAGGAACATGAAGAGAACGTCTAACTAGAATTTATCGTCACCTACTGTCTGAAAAAGCATATTTCAAAAATTATAGGCATCACAGGAGCATATTTAATAGTTGAAAACTCACTTAGAAATATTTAGAAGAGAGGTATGGCATGCTGCCAGAGCCATGCCAGCACTGTGATCCGAGGGAGGCAAGCACAGCTAGTTGAGCTGAACTTGTGATTCCTGTTGTAGTTACGCTCAGGATTGATCTGAATTGATTTTAATTTTATTTTGTGCAATTTTAAACATTAACTATTCTTGAAATTAAGCAACAGAGTCAGCCTTCAAATGAAAATAATCACACAAAAAAATAAATATAAAAGAATCTATGGAGCTAATTTGATAAGAGGGCACCCATGTGAAAAACCAACAGGTGCTTATCTTATAAAGGCAATATTAGAGCTCATGTTCTTTATCATCAGCTTCCACAATGACCTGCAGTAGCACACAAGTGACCTGCGGAAAAATAGCTGTGTATGTACTATATATACTCGTCTATAAGTTGAGAAATTTTGACCTCAAAATCCCTTCAGTGACCCATAGATAAGATTACTTTGTTTATTCTTATCAGTACCATAGGTGCTGGCCATGCTGACATTGCTTAAGAGGATACAGCTAGTGCTATATATGTCCCTGGTGTAGGAAGAACCCTTAAGTCGGTGAGCTTGTACAGAGTTCAAATGAAAAGACAAGAGGTTGGGAGTAAATGACTGGGGAGTGATTGATTGTTTTAAAATCTGTAAGTGTTCTGGCTGGTTGAACGTTTGTGCTGAGCATATAGGGCATCACCATTGCCATCTAAGCTCTATTGGCTCCCAATTAAAACTAGGATCACTTTCGAACTTTATGTTCTTATCTACCAGATGTTGTTTGGTAGGTCCCCTGACTACGTGCAACCTCTTGTTGACCTTCCACCACGTAATGCTGTTCTAGGGGCTAGGAATTATTTACATTATCCGAGCAATAAGAAAATTGCATATAAGTCAGTTTTTGAAGCAGGATTTGCTTATCAGAGCGCTAAATGTTGGAACTCCTCACCTAAATCTGTCCATGGTCAATGTGATTACCTGAGATTTCGAGAAATGCTAAAGACCACCTCTTTAGCAGATTTCACTAAGCAGTCCCTGAATCATAGTCGCCCCGTATAAGAGGCCCAACCGTGACCTTCCCTTGGCTGCTTCCTCCTCGTAGGCTGGATGGAATAAAATTGTATCTTTGTGGCGCCGGCTCCTCACTTAGTCAACCTATAATCATGGCTCTCCATTCCTTCCTGCCCCCCCCCCCCTACATGTTTAACCCTTTTATTTTCAGTGGCTGCGACGGCAATGAAGAAGACACCACAGCGGGCTCACTTCCAGCTTCTCCCTTCCCTCACACAGTGTCCCGCCCTCGCGGAAACAGGAAATACATCATCACAGGAAGGCGGGACACTGAGTGAGGGAAGGGAGAAGCTGGAGGCGAGCCCGCTGTGCTGTCTTCTTCACTGCTGTCGCTGCCACTGAAAATAAAAGGGTTAAATGCATGGGGGGGGGGGGACAGGAAGGAGCGGAGGGCTGTTGGGAAGCTGAGGGAGGGCAGGGTGAATCTCTGGACATGGATGGGAGGGGAGGGCAGGGGGAGAGAAGAGATCGCTGGACATGGATGGGAGGGGAGGGCAGGGGGAGAGAAGAGATCGCTGGACATGGAGGGGAGGGCAGGGGGAGAGAAGAGATCGCTGGACATGGAGAGGAGGGGAGGGCAGGGAGAGAGAAGAGATCGCTGGACATGGAGAGGAGGGGAGGGCAGGTGGAGAGAAGAGATCGCTGGACAGGAGGGGAGGGCAGGGGAGAGAGGAGACTTGCTGGACATGGATGGATGAATGGGGGCAGGGGAGAGAGGAAATTTGCTCTATGGGTGGATGGCGGAGAGGGCAGGGGAGAGGAGAATTGCTGGACATGGATGGATGAATGGTGGCAGGGGAGAGAGAGGAAATTTGCTGGATATGGGAGAATGGAGAGTTGTTGGACATGGATGGATGGATGGAGGGGAGGGAAGTCGGGAAGGAGATGCACATGGATGGAGGGGAGGGAAGAGAAGAGAGGAGAAATGCTGGACATGAGTGGAGGGCAGGGAAGAGAGGAGAAATATTGTACAAGGATGGAGGGAAGGAAATACAAAGGAAGGAGATGCACACGGATGGCGTGGAAGGGAGAGAGGAGAAATGCTGAATATGGATGGAGGGGAGGGAAGACAGAGGAAGTAGATGCACATGGATGGCGGGGAGGGGAGTGAGGAGAAATGCTGGATATGGATGGAGGGCAAATTGCTGAATTTAAGGGCTGGATCGGAACACTTTGAGGGCAGATGCTGAAACTGGAGAAAGGATAGGGACAGGGCTACAGATGGTAGACAGTACGCATAAGGACACAGAAGGATGGTGGTCATGGTGAGAGGAAAAATATCAAATGGAAAGAAGACACTGCATAAAACAGAAGACACTGGGACCAAAGCGAATAGAAAAACTAAATGATCAGACAACAAAAATAGAAAAAAGTATTTTATTCAGAATTTATTAATTGGAATATGCCAGCTTTTGGAAATGTGCATCTGTGATATTTTGCATGTAAGTTTCAATTTTTCTAGTATTGCTGCATGCTGAGTCTGACTTCTTGAGGTAACTTTCCAGTTCAGTATTTTGCCTTTATATCTGTTGTGTCATGTGTTTTTCATGTGTGATCAAGATGCAGTATTCTGCTTGCGTGTAGTATTTGCAGCCTTTTTGTTTTGTATTTTTTTTCACTAGGTTCTGTACTGTTGTTTTAGAACCCGGTGTAATTACAGTGCTGCCTTTCCATACATAAGGTTGTAGCTCACCCTGTCCTTGGAATAGTGATGGTATGGTTTGGTAAGGTTCTGAGTGTGTTTTTGCATACGTTTGTGTATAGTGTTTTGCAGTGGAGAGATTGTGTGTTGGCCTTACTGAGGTGGCACCAAAGATCAGAAAGGGTGTAGAGCCTAAATCATGACACACTACGTCATGAAGGATCTACATATCGGTCGTTAATAAAAGGAGCTCATTGTGAACACTATCCACCCTAAAAGGGTGTTTTGTGGCTCTATATGAGAATTGTGATATTATGATCCCTTGTTTCATATTGTTGACGGTCTGCATTTTCCATATGGGTGGTATATTGGTGTATTAGGGTCTGCCCAGTGTAATATTTATGGTACAGTAAGGTTCTGAGTGTGTTTTTGCACAAATTTGTGCATAGTGTTTTGCAGTGGAGTGTGGTTAGTATATGCTTTGAGCAACCACTTTATTCTTTGACATATGATACATATCTAATATCTAAATTTAATAAAAGGTTTCAGTTGTGACTATTTTATTTTTACTTATTTTTTTTTCTGTGTTGTCTGACAATTATGGATGTAAACTCTACCCCTGGCCCCAACCCTAACCCCGCCCCCTTTAGCCTCCCCAAACAGTTGGGCCACCGACCGCCTATGTCCCCTGATTTTCCTATTTAGGCTGATCTGATCACTCTTTTTTTTTTTTTTTTTCTGTCTCCCTGTCTGATCCAGGCATTGTAGTATTTTTTATTCTTTGTAATATTGTGTGATGTATTCACTTTGTTTTGTGTACTTTAGCCTGATTAACTGTATTTTTAGCCATATTGAACTCGGGTTGCTGGGGTGAATGTCATAGATAACTATACACTGAGAAGAGCATTCCTATAGGGAAGTCTGCTTGATAATATCAGGAGATTTGGCTGATGGCTCAATCAGTAGGTTCAAAGAGGAAGTTTAGCTGAGCTGGTGAGTGAAATTCTGATTTTATTTTTATTTTTTTGTAAAGAAAAACAGGAGTGTGTGTGTGAGTGCTGAGAAATACTAATTTCTGAATACAATATTTTCCTTGGATAGGAAGAGTGAATGATTTGAGAAAATACATTTTGGTTTAGTGAACTTTCCAAAGTTTAGAGTGAGAGACATATCAGTGAGGGATAAATATATAATCCTCATATACTGAAGTATGATTTAGCTGTTTTCTTCTGGTTTTAAGTCTGTTCTGACCTTGATGAAATCTGTGAACCTGTGGGCTATGGGAAAGGCAGGGGAGATGCTGGAGGGGAGGGAGGAAGAGAGAGAGAGAGAGAGAGCAATGTGGGACTGAGCCTTGATTTATACACGGGTCATAGCATTTTTGACCATTTTTAGTTCAAAATTTCCCTCAACTTATACTCGAGATTGTCTTATAGACCAGTATATACGGTACTCTATGCTTGTAAACAGATTTTATAAAATGTGCATGTATGTCACAGTTCTACCCAAACTATTCCCTAGAGCAGTGATGGTGAATCTTTCAGAGACCGAGTGCCCAAACAGCAACCCAAAATGTAATTATTTATCACAAAGTGCCATCCCCCCTCCCCCTCGCCCCCTCCCTACCCCTGTCCCCCTCCCTCCCAGTTCCAGAGTCGGCCCTTCCTCCCTCCCCCTGAGTTCCAGGGTCCCCTCCTCCCTCCCTCCCTCCCAGTTCCAGGGGTAACAAAGGAGAAAATGTGTATAGGGAAAGTATTAAGGGAGGGTGGAAGAGAGACAATAAATAAGCCTACCCACCCCCACCCTCTACTTCCACTGCCAATTAAACTTCTAACTAATCTATAAAGAATTCTTTTTCTTTTTGTAGTGGCCATGAAGGATGAAGGGAAAGTGGCTGGGCGCGCGTGCCCTCTCTGGCATGCGTGCCATAGGTTCGTCATCACTGCCCTAGAGAATGAGTGCATGCAGATTATGTAAAGTATAGTGCTGTTTTATGGTGCACCCACTTAATCATTCCTCACAAGTCTCCAGTGTTAAAGGAGCTGAGATTCCTTTGAAAAGGAGCAGATAGTTTAAACAATAAGAAATTCAATAATGGATAAATAAAATAGGTTACTACCAAGAATAATGTGTATGACTACCTATCAATGACCAAAATGATCTTAATCCAGCAGTTTCCAAACTGTACTCCGCGACACCCTGGTGCGCCCCAGCAAAATCTCAGGGGTGCTATAGCAAATCCCGACCTCCCTCCCCCTCACCACCAACCGAACTGCTGCTGCTCCCCCCACACCCATCCCTGCTGCCATACGGCGCCAGACTCTTCATACACGCGACTGATGATCCTGCCCCCTCGAACATCACTTCTGTTCCGGGGCACAGCTGGCAGCCGCTTTTATGGAAAGTCTGGTCCTGCATGGCTGCAGCTTATTTTGCTGCTGCTCATGTAGAAAAGTGGCAGCACAGGGATGGGTGTGGGGGGGGGGGAGCAGGGACAGAGAGGAAGCAGATGCTGGATTGAGGGGAGAAACAGAGAGGGGGGCTTAGGCTGGATGGAAGGGGGAGTGTGAGGGAGGGCAGTGGCTGCATGAAAGTTGGGGAGAGAGAGGGCAGATGCTGGATGGAAGGAGGAGAGAGGGCAGAGGCTGGATGAAAGTGGCGAGAGAGGGGAGGGATGGAAGGGAGAGAGAAGGAAGACAAAGGCTGGGAGAAAGGGATGACAGAGGCTGGATGAAAGTGGCAAGAGAGTGAGGGATGGAAAGGAGAGGAGTGCAGATACTGGATGAAAGTGGGGAGAGAGGGAGGCAGAGGCTGGATGGAAGGGGCAAGAGAAGGAGGGCAGACGCTGGATGGAAGGGGAGAGAGAAGGAGGGCAGATGTTGGATGGAAGGGGGAGAGGAGGGCATGCATGGGAATGCAGGTTTTGGTGGCTAAAACATGCTACTGATTTGCTTGTGCAAGCAGCATGGAGCTTGGACCTCAGGTGGTGGACCTCTTTAGCTTGTGGTGCTTGGACATTCTTGCCAGCAAAGGTGTAGGACTCAGTGCTGGTGGGGGCGGGGGTCCTGGGGCATGGTGGGGGAGATGTGAGAAGAAATACGTAGCCTAGGGGCGCCATGACCCAAAAAAGTTTAGGAACCACTGTTTTAATCATTTAGAAGCAGAAATAACGACTTCTCACAGCAACACTTGGAGAGCACCAACTGTCCAAGAAACTTTTTATTTGTTCTGGGTCACAGAAAATGTAGTGGTTATGATCAAACTTAATTAAACATTTTAAATGGAAAATGAAAATGAAAACCCATTACAAAGGTTGAAACCTCTTGACACGTACCTAGAAATTATTTCCTCTCAGCCTAAAGTCATGACACTTACATCTGGAAAAGCCACACTTCCTCCACCAAAACATGTTGTTGTAATGTACAAAATGACCTTAAAATTCTGTCTGACAGTTTCTAGGACATATTTATTTATGAGTTCTTGTATCCCAGTGTTATCCAAAAATAAGTTTCATTTCAGTTTATATTAGTTACACTAGTTTTTTTCCGTTATGACATGGAGAGGATATCGATAGCGTTTAGAATTTTCTGAGGGGCTGTTTAGAAGGAGGTAGGACTTCAATTTATGTAGTTTTCTACAGAGTTTTGAGAGGTAGGTTTGTAGAGGTGGGACATTGATAGATGTAGAACGATAGTTTGTGTGGTTTTCTGAAGGGTTTTGATGAGGTAGATTTCTGGAGGTAGATTTGTAGGGGGGAAGACGTTTTTAGCTCATGTAGTTAGCTATAGAATTTTTTGAAAAGGTAGGTTGTCATTTCTTTCCTGCATTGGAGGTAGTTTAGTGGTGCTTCTTGTGGCTTTTGGTATTGAGTTCCACCATTTAGAATCCAAGTAGCTAAATCCTGCTGTGTATATGGTTTTATAGGTTATATTTCTGCAGTTGGGTAGGTGAAGAAGTAGGTAACCTCTGCTTTCTGGACTTGCGTTTCTCGGGGTTAGCTCAAACATGTTTAGCATATATTCAGGTGCCATTCCAATTAATATTTTGTAAATGATGGTGCTCATTTTGAAGAGTAGTCTTGCCTTGATTGGCAGCCAGTGCAATGTTTTGAGTAGTGGAGTTGCTCTTTCATATGTAAACTTCTTGAATATCTTCTTGATATTCTTCTTGAATATGAAGCCAATGCAGCAACCAGAACCACACATAGTAGTTAAGGTGCATAGAAAATTATGATGTTTTTAAAAATTCTCGATTACTTTCCTAATAATTCCTAATAATCTGTTTTTTGTTTTTTTTGGTCAACTTCGCACAATGAGCAGAAGATTTCAGCGTGTTGTCCACAATGACACCTAGATCTTTTTCCTGGGTGGTGTGACTCTTAATGTGGGACCCAGCGTTGTGTAGCTGTAATTTTGGGTTGTTCTTCTCTAGGTACATTACTTTGCACTTGTCTACATTATATTTCATCTGCCATTTGGGTGCCCAGTCTCCTAAGGTCTTCCTCCAATTTCTTACAATCCATATGTGATTTAACAGTCTTGAATAATATAGTGTTATCTGCAGATTTGATCACTTGTTCCTATTTCCAGATCATTTATAAATATATTAAAAAGCACCAGCCACAGCACAGATCCTTGGGGCACTCCACTATTCAGTTTGCTCCAGGCCATTTAACCCTACTTTGTTTTTTTTTTGTTCTCTCTTTTAACCCAGTGGTTCACAAACCTGATCCTGGACCAGCCAGTCAGGTTCTTAGGATATCCGCAATTAATATTCATGAGAGAGATTTGCATGCAGTGGAGACAGTGCATGCAAATCTCTCTCATGAATATTCATTGTGGATATCCTGAAAACCTGACTGGCAGGGGGACCTCTAGGACCAGGTTTGGAAACCATTGTATTAACTAGTTCCCATCCAAAAGAGGTCATTGCCTCCTATTCCATGGCTTTTGAGTCTCTTCCAAAGCTTTCTGAAAATCTAGATGTTCTACATCAATTGCCTCACCGTTATCCACAAGTTCATTCTTGTCTTCAAAAGATATGTATATAGCAGATTAGTGAGGCAAGATATTCCTTGGCTAAATTCATGTTGACTCTGTCCCATTAATCCATGTTTCTCGTGGTGTTCAGTAATTTTGTTCTTTATACGTTTTTATCGTTCTGCCCAACACTGCCATCAGGCTTACTGGTTTGTAGTTTCCCAGATATTCCCTGGAGCTCTTTTTAACAATATGTAGTTACCCTTCAATCGTAAGGTGCCATAGCCAATTATAAAGATAGGTTACTGAATGTTAATAGTAGATCTGCAGTTTCATTTTTGTTTTTTTGACAGTATTTTGGGGTGTATACTATCCAGTCCAGGTAATTTGCTGCTCTTTATTGTTGTCGATTTTGGCCTATTATTTCCAGGTTCACCAATATACTTGTTTCTTTGAGGTGTCTTTAAATACCATTTCTGGCATGGGTAGCTCCCTTACATTTGTCCTAATAAAGACAGAAACTAAGAATTTGTGTACCCCTGGATTCAATGTGTTCTGCACTACTGAGATACACATGAAATCTAATTGCTTAATGAGCAATCAACTACAGTGGAACCCTGATATGCGCCCCACAATAACACGAATCCGCATATAACGCAATGATGTCTTGGCTCTCTCTCTCTCTCTCTTTTTTTACATACAGCTCTTTTTGCAACAGATCAGTTTTTGGTTCGGTTGTGTTCATGTTCTATTGACCCTGCATTTAACATGATATTCTATGGATATCTTAGCGTAATATCAAACAGGTGCTAACAACCAATTATTGATGCTTATTGGCAACAGTTAGGTTTTGCTTCTTGGGTGGTGGATGTGGAAAAGGGAGTATTTCTGAGAATGCTACCCAGAGGTTGTAGATTTCAGCTTCCTACCTAAAAACCTAAATTTATCTTTCAGAATCTCCTTTCCACACTTTCCTATGTAATTAGTACTCGCATATACCATCACAACGGGCTCCTCCCCTACGCTGTCTAAAATTTTATCTAGGTGACCTTTGAGATCTGCCACTTTTGCACCAGACAGGCAAGTGACAAGCAATCCTCAGGCCCATCAACTACTTCTTTATGATTGAATTTCCATCTAAATCAGCTCGATCGCAAAAAAGGGTCGGTGGGATTTGAACCCTGGCTTCCCTGGTTCTCAGTCTGCTGCCCTAACCATTAGGCTACTCCTTCATTGTCTTATCTTTGATGATGGGAATGTATAAACACAGACTTTTTTTCCTCCATGGTTGGCAGTCTTCATGGGAACATGATGCTTTTCCATGTGCTGTGTTATTGAATGGATTGTTCTAAACTAAAGCAGGAATCCCTGTCAGTTCTCATGCCAGGAGCCTGAGTCTGCCAGTGAGGAAACAATTGCTAGCCCTTGATAATGAATGTTTCAGATTGTCCATTCTACATTGTTTGTTCAGAAGGTGGAACTTGCTTTGGGAATAATTACAGCATTCTTGCCATGGATCTTGCGCACTGAAAAAAAAAAGTTCTGTAAAAGTCATTATTCAGAGTGCAAGGGATGTTGCCGTTACTTCGGAAAGTTGCATTTAAAAAAATCTTGAATACTGCTCTACTAACCTCATTTGTTTTCTTTGACTTTTGATACATCGTCACCATGGTTGGTGAGACACAAGTTTTATACATATATTTTTTTTATGCATGAGATTCAGGAAGCTTTATTGTCTTGACAGTTTGTAAATCTGTTGCTAAAGTAATACACATGGGGGTAATTTTATTACGCTTTTTTCCACATGTAAAGCCTGTTTTACATGCGAAAAAGGCTTTTAGAAATGCGTGCTGCTGTATACACGATTAAGAAGTGACAAATACTTTCTGTGCACACCTTTTAGATGATCTGCTTGTAGGTGTTCCTGGGGGTGGAGCAGAGGTGGAGTTGCAGTGCGCATGCATATTCAACAAAATACATATGTACAGATGTGCACCCAAATTTGTGTGTCTGCCCAAGATGTGTGCATAAATTGAGGTATGAGCCCTTAACCATCAATAATTGGGTGGTAACAACTAGTTGTTGAAGTTCATTGATTTAAAATTTGAGCACACATTTGGCTGCATGCTATTCCATAAGGCATGGCACCTAACTTTACTAGCGTGTAACTGAAAAGGGGGCGTGGCCATAGGTGTGTCAGGAGTATACCAAAACAGTGCATATGTAATTATAGGATTCCGCCTCAGAGCACCTAACTTGGTTGCCAGTATTTACACTAGGTTTCACAAGCATAGGTCTGGCGCCTAAAGTTAGGCCCAGGCATTGGTGCTACACGCTATTAACATAACATAAGAATAGCCATACTGAGTTAGACCAATGGTCCATCTAGCCCAGTATTCTGCACGTGCCCTTTATAGAACAGTGCTTAGCGCTGATTTGTTTTTCAGCGCCATTTGTAGAGTGCACACACACACCTTGTTTTTTTGGCACAAGTATAAATTTTACATATTATTTTATTGTGTTTTTTTTAATTTTTGCTCACACCTTTTTCAGTAGTAGCTCAAGGTGAGTTACATTCAGGTACTCTGGATATTTCTCTGTCCCAGGAGGGCTCACAATCTAAGTTTGCACCTGAGGCAATGGAGGGTTGTGACTTGCCCAAGATCACAAGGAGCAGCAGTGGGATTTGAACCGGCCACCTCTGGATTGCAAGACCGGTGCTCTAACCACTAGGCCACTCCTTCACTCCCCATAGCAAGATGATATTGGCATTTTTTGTGCTATTAGGAATGGTTCTGGGACCTAGTGTGGCACAAGTACCTATACTGCTGTTTATAAACTAGGCTCAAAATAGGTGCTTTTTCAAACTTCTCCCGTAGGCATCCTGTTATGAAATCAAGCCGAAAGAGGGTAATTTTATAACGGGTCACTTTGACATCCATCAGAGATTCAGGGATTCAGGCCTCGACTGCTGCAAACAGGCCGGGTTTTCAGGATATTCGTAATGAATATGCATGAGAGAGATCTCCCTGGCCTGCAGCGCTTGACCCCTGAATTCCTGCAGCTCTTTGTTGTACCTGTTCTAGAAAAAGTAACATATATATCTATGCAACTTTCTAAAATTACCCCAGGGAAAGAAGGTGCACACATTCCTAATTTTGTCTGTGTGCATGTATTTGATCAAGTACATGCCTAATGTCCATCTCACTCCCACTCTGCCAACTTATACATTATGTAAAAAAATAGATGCACAAGTCTCTGCCTACTTTGTACACACATGTATTTATTTAAATTTGTCTAATATTATTGAAAGTCTATTTATTTTATTCATATCTGTTCCTTCCTTGTCATCAAGCAGATGAAGCCATTACGTATGGTTTGTGTCCATCAACCAGCAGGGAGAGAGCACTCAACTTTTCACAGTGCCTCATGGCAGCCAGCTCCACTGCCTCTTCAGTATCTCCCCAAGCAGGGTGGCTGCAGCTTCTTCGAGCTCCATCAAAAGTCTGCCTGGGGGTGACTCCTGGCTTGCCAGTTGTTAGCCGGGGTGTTAGAGGCTATAGCAGCTTCACTTTGAAGGCACATAGGTTAGCCCTTTCCCTGCCTTACCCATGCCTCCGTGGATGGGGACATATTAGCTTGCTTTTCCCTGTCCTTTCCCACTCAGTGGATGCAGGCACATTGGTTCGCCTTTCCCTGCCTTTCCCACTCATCTGAGCCTCCGGAGTTCTTATTACCTCTGCTTTCTTCACAGTGTTAAAAAAAAAAAAAAAAAAAAAAAAATGGAAGAGGTTTTTCTTTGATTCTTCTATGGGACCGGAGCTGTGATACTTGGTCCGGTGAGGTAAGAGTGTTTTCTAACTCCTCCGGGGTGGGCCCGTGATCGGGGCGTTTTTGGCGCGAAACCGCCATTTTGAATTTTCCCGCCGTTTTCGGCGATGGCAGCAGAGAATGTAAAGTGCTGTTCCCGGTGTGGCAAGTGCAGATATGCAGCGGGGATCTGTAAATCGTGCCCGAGCATGGCGAGCGATGATTCTTCCCGTTCAGAGCTGGCAGCGGACGCCATTTTGAATTCTCCGCATGGCGCGGCCTCCGTAGAGACGGAGAGCCCTGAGCCCGGGGGGGGGGGGGGGGACGACCTCGAATTGAGGCTATTCAGGGAGCAGCTAGCCCTGGACGGGATCTGGGTGCCCAGGGCGAGTTTTTCTCCCCTGATTTTGTGTTATTATTGCATAAAGCATACATGCTGAAAAGAGCTCTCTCTCAAGGGTCGTCTGAGGCTCCCCTTCCTTTACCTCTGGTACCGAACCTGTTGTCACAGGGCCCGGTAGCTATGGAGGACGCCTGCCGCTTTGGTCTTATGGCATGGCGATTGAGAGGGCGCAATTGAGGGACAAAGGCTATTCAAACACAGTCATTTCCACTCTCCTGCAGGCCCGCAAGCATTCCACTTCCGTGGCTTATGCCAGGATTTGGCGCCAGTTTGAGTCTTGGTGTGCTTCAAAAGCGATCGCACCCAAGCCGATTCTGGACTTTTTGCAGGATGGTGTACAAATAGGCTTGGCCTATACAGTGGTGGAAATAAGTATTTGATCCCTTGCTGATTTTGTAAGTGTGCCCACTGACAAAGACATGAGCAGCCCATAATTGAAGGGTAGGTTATTGGTAACAGTGAGAGATAGCACATCACAAATTAAATCCGGAAAATCACATTGTGGAAAGTATATGAATTTATTTGCATTCTGCAGAGGGAAATAAGTATTTGATCCCCCACCAACCAGTAAGAGATCTGGCCCCTACAGACCAGGTAGATGCTCCAAATCAACTCGTTACCTGCATGACAGACAGCTGTCGGCAATGGTCACCTGTATGAAAGACACCTGTCCACAGACTCAGTGAATCAGTCAGACTCTAACCTCTACAAAATGGCCAAGAGCAAGGAGCTGTCTAAGGATGTCAGGGACAAGATCATACACCTGCACAAGGCTGGAATGGGCTACAAAACCATCAGTAAGACGCTGGGCGAGAAGGAGACAACTGTTGGTGCCATAGTAAGAAAATGGAAGAAGTACAAAATGACTGTCAATCGACAAAGATCTGGGGCTCCACGCAAAATCTCACCTCGTGGGGTATCCTTGATCATGAGGAAGGTTAGAAATCAGCCTACAACTACAAGGGGGGAACTTGTCAATGATCTCAAGGCAGCTGGGACCACTGTCACCACGAAAACCATTGGTAACACATTACGACATAACGGATTGCAATCCTGCAGTGCCCGCAAGGTCCCCCTGCTCCGGAAGGCACATGTGACGGCCCGTCTGAAGTTTGCCAGTGAACACCTGGATGATGCCGAGAGTGATTGGGAGAAGGTGCTGTGGTCAGATGAGACAAAAATTGAGCTCTTTGGCATGAACTCAACTCGCCGTGTTTGGAGGAAGAGAAATGCTGCCTATGACCCAAAGAACACCGTCCCCACTGTCAAGCATGGAGGTGGAAATGTTATGTTTTGGGGGTGTTTCTCTGCTAAGGGCACAGGACTACTTCACCGCATCAATGGGAGAATGGATGGGGCCATGTACCGTACAATTCTGAGTGACAACCTCCTTCCCTCCGCCAGGGCCTTAAAAATGGGTCGTGGCTGGGTCTTCCAGCACGACAATGACCCAAAACATACAGCCAAGGCAACAAAGGAGTGGCTTAGGAAGAAGCACATTAGGGTCATGGAGTGGCCTAGCCAGTCACCAGACCTTAATCCCATTGAAAACTTATGGAGGGAGCTGAAGCTGCGAGTTGCCAAGCGACAGCCCAGAACTCTTAATGATTTAGAGATGATCTGCAAAGAGGAGTGGACCAAAATTCCTCCTGACATGTGTGCAAACCTCATCATCAACTACAGAAGACGTCTGACCGCTGTGCTTGCCAACAAGGGTTTTGCCACCAAGTATTAGGTCTTGTTTGCCAGAGGGATTAAATACTTATTTCCCTCTGCAGAATGCAAATAAATTCATATACTTTCCACAATGTGATTTTCCGGATTTAATTTGTGATGTGCTATCTCTCACTGTTACCAATAACCTACCCTTCAATTATGGGCTGCTCATGTCTTTGTCAGTGGGCAAACTTACAAAATCAGCAAGGGATCAAATACTTATTTCCACCACTGTAATTCCCTGCGGGTGCAAGTGGCAGCGTTGGCCTCCCTTCGTGGTAAGGTTGAAGGCGTGTCTTTAGCTGCTCATCCAGATGTGGCACGGTTTCTTAGTGGGGTGCTTCGGCTCCGGCCTTCCGTGCGAGCACCCTGTCCAGCTTGGAACCTGGGGCTAGTTTTGAAGGCCCTGCAGACTTCTCCTTTTGAGCCGTTTCGGCGAGCATCAGAGAAAGATTTGACACTAAAGGCCGTTTTTCTTGTGGCCATTACTTCGGCGAGACGGGTGTCAGAGCTCCAGGTGCTGTCCTGTAGAGACCCATTTCTGCAATTCTCAGAGTCGGGGGTCATGGTTCGGACTGTGCCTTCCTTCATGCCTAAGGTGGTTTCAGCGTTTCACCTAAACCAGCCTATTTTCTTGCCCTCCTTTGATAAGGAGGAGTTTCCAGAATCTTTTGGGCAGTTGCACCTGTTGGATGTGCGCAGGACTCGGCTGCAGTATCTGCGAGTTACTATCTCTTTCAGGATCTATGAGCATCTGTTTGTTTTGCTGTCAGGTCCTCGCAGAGGGTCTCCAGCGTCTAAAGCCACTATTGGCCGCTGGCTCAAAGAAACTATCTTTTCAGCTTATTTGCTTGCCGGCCGGTCTCCGCCTGTAGCCTTTAAGGCGCATTCTACCATAGCGATTTCTTCCTCTTGGGCTGAAACTGGAGCATTCTCTCGTCAAGAGATATGCATTGCAGCAACATGGGCTTCTAAGCTCTCTTTTGCCCGACATTACAGGCTGGATGTGGCTGCTAGGAGGGATGCGCGTTTTGGAGCACAAGTGCTAGCGCGTGGTGTGACCTGTTCCCACCCTATATAGGGATTGCTTTGTTACATCCCATATGTAATGGCTTCATCTGCTTGATGACCAGGAAGGGAAAATTAGGTTCTTACCTTGGTAATTTTCTTTCCTTTAGTCATAGCAGATGAAGCCATGAGCCCTCCCTGTATGATTGCCTGTATTCTGTGAATCTGTTTCAGGTTCTGTTCTAATTTCCTGAAGTTCCTTCCTTGGGAGAAAGTTGGAAAACAGTCTTCAGGATTCATGTTCACTTATAGGAGGATGAGTCCATTCCCTCCAGTTTATGTTTTGGAGGATGAGATTATTCCCTCCAGGAGGTTGTGTGTATCCGCTCCAGTTATACAATAAGGAGGATGAGTTTATTCCCTCCAGGAGGATGAGTTCATTCCCTCCTTTTGAGTTCATGCCCTTGTTAAGGGGCCATCGTTCGCTGTGAGGAAAGTTCATGTTATTCCCATTGCGGTTTGTCATACTGCTTTGGAAGCTTCAAATACTGAAGAAGCAGTGGAGCTGGCTGGCCATGAGGCACTGTGAAAAGTTGAGTGCTCTCTATCTCCCCCTGCTGGTTGATGGACACAACCCATACGTAATGGCTTCATCTGCTATGACTAAAGGAAAGAAAATTACCAAGGTAAGAACCTAATTTTCCCTTTTTTTTTTGCACCTGAAAGATGTTGGGCTGATGCTTTAGATTTCTAAGTATTTGTCCACCCTTGGCTTAAACTATTCATTGTCATAGGCTTGAATCTATGGTCTTTTCCCTCTCCTCCAAGATGTAAACATGAGAAACAGGAATGGAGGAGTAGCTTAGTGGATAGGAGAAACAGGGGTGATATGATACAGGCGTTCAAATATTTGAAAGGTATTAATCTGCAAATGAACCTTTTCCGGAGACGGGAAGGCGGTAGAACTAGAGGATATGATTTGAGGTTGAAGGGGGGCAGACTCAGGACTAATGTCAGGAAGTATTTTTTCACGGAGAGGGTGGTGGATATGTGGAATGCCCTCCTGCAAGGTGGTGGAGATGAAATCAGTAATGGAATTCAAACATGTGTGGGATAAACACAAAGGAATCCTGTTTAGAAGGAATGGATCCGTGGAATCTTAGTGGTGATTGGGTGGCAACACCAGTAATTGGGAAGCAAAACCAGTGCTGGGCAGACTTCTAGGGTCTGTGCCCTGATCGTGACTGAATAGATAGGGATGGGCTGGAGTGTAAATTTTAAGGGGCTTCGACGTTAACTTCAGAACTTAGTACAAGAACAGTATTGGGCAGACGTCTACGGTCTGTGCCCTGAGAAAGTTAAGGACAAATCAAACTCGGGTATACATATAAAGTATCACATACCGTGTAAAATGAGTTTATCTTGTTGGGCAGACTGAATGGACCGTACAGGTCTTTATCTGTCGTCATTTACTATGTTACTATGATAGTGAAGTGGGCTGAGATCCTGAGGAACTGGATTTGATTCCTGCTGCAGCTCCTTGTGACTCTGGGCAAATCACTTAACCCTCCATTGCCCCAGATACAATAAGATTGTGGACCCACTAGGTACAGAGAAAGTACCTGCATATAATAATTATAAACTGCAGTATATCAAATTCCATTACCCTTACCCGTTACCCTTTTAACAACATGAGAGTGCATCCAGAATTCTCTAGAGAAGAAACATCCATATGCAGTAAGACTTATGTAACATCTACTAGCTATTAGCGGCTGTTATTTGCAGCCACTGACCTTCCCAGCTGGCCTCTGCTCCCGCTTTTCCATCTCTCATTGTTGGAGGATGCATCCACACAGAAAACTGGATGGGGACGTGGCTTTCTAGCTGTCATTTGTGGCTTCATTAAAATTATTTTTAACCAATAGTGTGGACTATCTACCTGTCTATATATGGTTGTTGTTGTTGTTGTTGTTGTTGTTGTTTTGCAAAAATGTAAAAGTATAGGCTAAGTTTGTGCCTTAAAAGAAGGGTCTCTGAGACTTAGAAACTTTATTCCCATTACTGATGCGAAGGATTTTACATCCTGTTCACTAGCTGTATGCACGTTTCTCCGTCTGCTGCTTTTTTATTCATGCAGTTTGTGCAGACATGTCCATCTGTCTCAGAGGGCTGCAGATGGATGCTTTGTGCTTGGAGAATTTCTTAAATAAGTAATGAGAGCTCCTCTTCTGTCTGTGTCACTGTGACATTCAAGTTGTCTCCTTGCGCTCTGCCCCTGCACAGAGCACAGCAGAGGTGAATAGATTTTAGAGTATTTCCACGCTGCTGAGCAACTTTGTTCTAAAACACTGGAATGTTTGGAAGGTGAAGTATGTTTTGGAGCATACCAAAAATAGTGACACACTGAATAGTAACTAAGGCGACTGATGCTCTCAGTAATCAGATGTTCCCTGGGTTTTTCACGTTCAATATTTAAACTCCTGCACTTATTCAGGGATTGTAAAAAGTTCAGAAAGGTCCTTGCCATTCGGTTGATAAAATAAGAAATGTTAGTTCTTGGCAGCTGTAGATTTTGTAGTTTGTTTTAATTGAGTTCTACGGAGGTGGGAAAAGTTGGGGACAAAGAAAATGGATAACATCCTAAGACATCTCATAACGTTTCAGCTCTGTTTATGCTACAGAAAAAGGGATGGTTGACTTTGGGATGTGTCTATTTATTACATTCTTTTATTAAACCAGTATGTGTACTTAATTTTAAAAAATCCAGAGATATTCAGAAATCTGGGCTCTGGAATCAAGAGTCGGTGAAAATCTACTGACTCCAACTCCAGCTTCTAAACAAAAACTTATAATATATGGTAAATTTATCACTTACCAGTACTTCAGATCCAGAACAAAAAATTTAAAGCCTTATATCAGTTGGAGTCAAACAGTAGAAAAATAGAGGAAGAATTGGAGTTGGAGACGAAGGTTTGATGTACGGAGTCCACAACTCTGTCAGAAATAAAAATTGTACTTGAAGAATATTTTCTCAAGGCATGGCAGCCTTCATTTCATTTCTTTCTTTGGATTTAGCTTTTCATTGGTAAAACATGGCAAGTTACATGCAGGGCACAGTATTTCCCTGTCCCCATGTGACAGTTGAACACTCCAATCTCTTTTAATTTTGTTCTAACATTACCAGAAGTATTTAGCTTGGTGTTCTTGGTGCCCATATCTCTCCAAAATCTTTGGTACAGAGCAGATGTTATTGGGGACTTATCAGTAAACACTTTTTGCATCTGTCATGCTATACTGTTTGTGGGTACAGCGTGATTAAGGTCATATCATTTAACTATTGTTTAATATCAGGAAGTACTTTTTCATGGAGAGGGTGGGAGATACCGGGAATGCCCTCTCGCGGGAGGTGGTGGAGATCAAAACGGTAATGGAATTCAAAAATGTGTGGGATAAACACAAAGGAATCCTGTATAGAAGGCATGGAACCAGACAAGCTTAGTGGTGAGTAGATGGCAACACCAATACTTAGGAAGCAAAGCTGGTTCTGCGCAGACTTCTGTGATCTGTGCCCTGATTGTGGCGGGACAGATTCAGCTTCAGTAACTGGAGAACACAACCAGTGCCGGTCAGACATCTATGGTCTGTGCCCTGAAAATGGCAAGGACAAATCAAGATCGTTTACCTATGTAGTATCTGTTAATATGTGTCCCAGCTTGAGACCTATCCACTGGAATAGTGGTGGGCCAAGTTACATAGCTTAAACAGCTGAAAAGCACTGACTAGGCCTGATAACCAGCTGATGGCCTTATAGCTGAGAGCCTGCAAGAGCAGGGCTGCTTGGTGAGTCTTATTGAAACCTGGTACAACTTTCAAATTGAGTGTAACACTTAAGATGTAGAAATTAATGACAAAAATGGTAAAAAGCTTGGTTCTTAAAATGGAGTCTGTCTTTATAACATGGCTCCCAGAATCACAAGATAGAAAGACATAGATCTCTCTCAGTATTAGGAAAGAGGTTTTAAAAGTGTTGAAATTGGCACTATGAAGAAATCTTTGAGAGGAGGGGCAGGTGGGCACCTGACCTGTGGTTAAGTATGAAGAAAGATTAGAAAAAAAAGTCTCTCTCCAATTGACTTGTATGGGGACGAAATACTATATAAGAAATGCAGAGCTGAGCTAAAATCGGATTCTTTCCCCACCGAAATCTCTGAAGGCGAAGCTCTGGCCGGTTGAACCCAGAATCTGTCTGATGTTTGTACCAACTTGAAGTCCTGATTTGGGTGAGAATAAAAGACTATTTCTTTCACTAAACTGCTTCAGTCCCTGTTTCAATCTCTTTTCTCTCCTCCACCTGTTTCACAGAATACTGCACACACAAGTAAGATTCTCTCTCACTTACATAGATTTTATGTGGGAACATAAATGGCCAAAGATACACTTAGATCCAGAGAGACAGAAAGCTGTGGTCATGGGAATTAGATTTGAACTGCACCTTCTGTCACCCCCCCCTACGCCTCCGTGACCGGAGGCGCTCCTTAGAACCCCGATTCGTAACACCATGGAATGGGGTTTCGCTGGAATTTAGGGAGGGGATGATCAACAAGATCCTAGAAGAACAAACCCTCTGTACACCTCTTTGGGCAAGGGTCCTGCGGGGGTCTAGAGAGGGGTAATTAAAAACATATCACATCATACCTTATATGTGAGAGTAGAATAGCATAGGGAAGGCAACCCTCAGCTAATACCGTATCCTAGGAGGGTGCTGACATGTGAGTTTCAAGTTTTATTGAACACTTATCATTTATTATCTCATGTTGCATTATTACCTTACATTGTATATTGGTGTCAGTATAGTGAGATGACAGTAAACTCATTTATAGCTTTGTTTTTATTTATTTTTGTCATTTAGTTTGAGGCTGTCGTTTGTAGCTGAAAGTGTGTTACCTTCAGGTAAATGTACAGGTCTTTTTCTGCCATCACCTACTATGTTACTATGTTAACAAGTCATCTGATTACTTCAGAGCTGATATCTTAGTATTGGACTAGCTTTCAAGAGTTATACCCTCTTCATTTGGGCAGTGTAAAGTGCGCTAAGGATTTTGTTGCCAGAACGTACAGTGCATTTGTAACTAGAGTTAGTGAAAGATGGAATTATAGATTTTTTTATTGTACATTTTTTCATTGTAGAAAGGCTTTATAGTATAATTTTTTTATACTTGACTTGGACCTGTGATTTTACCCTTAATGTGAAATGTGTAAGTTGTAGTTGTGTAAATTGGTGTGCCCACTTTGGGTAAATAATTGACTGGGAGGACAGCCAAGCATATCCAGTGCAAAACCATCTTTCTTGACCCAGCTCATTTAAAGCCAATGCATCTCTTTTTGGAGGAGCAGCCTAGTGGTTAGTGCAGCAGACTTTGGTCCGGGGGAACTGGATTCAATTTCCATGGCAGCTCCTTGTGACTCTGGTCAAGTCACTTAACCCTCCATTGCCCCAGGTCCAAATAAGTACATGTATATACTTTGTAAACTGCTTTGAATGTAGTTACAAAAACCACAGAAAGGCGATGTATCAAGTCCCAATTCCCTTTCCCTTTTGTTTATTTTTAGAGAGTATGGTCTCTTTGGGTGTGTTCTTTCCTATCCTGAAGAATAGTAGTTCCTTTCCCTGTAGTCTGTACACTGCTTTGTTCTGCCTGTCAGTTAAGGCAGTATAACAAATTAAGAAAAAACTAAAAAAAAAAACAACAACAAAAGCATTATGTGGTATGCCAGTGTTTGAGGAGCAGGTAGTGTGGACGTGGCGAAGACTCAAAGCAAAAGAAGAGCTAGTGATGCACTGAAGCAACATCATTTTAAGGCCCTGATGCATGAAAGTAATGTTAAAGAACAGTAAACATTAAGGTCCATGGTAGAAGTTACCAATTTTGAAAAAATGAGGGATCCCAAATGAAATTGCATGCAAATGAGCCACGCGGTAATCCAAAGGCCGATGCATATGTCCCGCTAACCTGTTAAAATCCACAGTAGCAAGGTTGCAAACACATGTGCAAAATAGCCATTCGCAAAACACATGGCAAGCGCTGCAGCTGTTGTACTCATGTCCAAGAAGATTGCATCATAGACATGCGTCCAAGGTATGTGTAATATATGTCACGAATACATTCTGGGCCTATGTGGGAGGAGAGATACTGGAGCACATAGGAAAGGTGATCCAGTTCTTTCTCCTCCCACACGCATCAGCTGTGTTGCCTCCATCAACTCCTCTCCTCTAAGGTCTGCCTGGGGGACAGGTATGGGGGGAGGATGCACGGTCTATGAGGGTGGGGGTGGAAAGAACAGGGGAGGTGGATCTGTCAACAAGGGTGGGTGTGGGAGGAATGGGGGGGGGGTGCTGCGGTTGACTAAGATGGAGGGGGGTGAGGGGGGATGTCTTTCCCCTCTGTGAGGTCCACCACGTCGTCTGCAAGTAAGAAAGAAGACCTGTCAGACTGATCCGCACAGACAGCCTCTGACATGCACACACTAGTGTAGGTAGTACCTGTGGAACTCACCGTGGACAAGTATGTCCTGGAAATGTGCTAGGATGGGGGTTACCTCTGTGTAGGGGCCCCGACAAGGCAGTGTATGGGGGAAGGGGTGGTTCTATGTGGGAGGGAGGACAGTCTGATGGGGAGCATGGGTGGAGAGGAGGTGCCTGGAGGGATGTCGGGGCGGGGCAGTCCAGGGGGATAGAAGGGGGCACGACTCTGGGGGGGGGGGGAGAAGCAGGAGTGCATGGCTCTGGGGGGGAGGTAGGGGGTTCATCTCGGGGTGGAGAGGGGAGAGGTTGGTTTTGCAGGGTCGGACTTGGGTGTGGGCAGTCTCACAAGGGGGCTAGTGGTTTTTCGGTGTCTCTTGGGAGGGGGTCCGGAAGAAGGCCAGAGGAGAGAGTAAGGACATGGATAGGGACCAGGGGCAGGACCAGAAGGGAGGAGAGGAGTGACACCTGCCAGGCACCCCTCTTCATCCTCATCCTCCATCATCATCATTATTCTTCTCCTCCTCCTCTTCTGAGGACACTTCTGCAGAGAGACAAGAGGGAAACTGTCACAACTCCTGAGCGTTCAGGTCACCCTTCTTAGTTAACCCCATGGCCAACCAGTGAGTACTTGGACTGTTGTCGAGGTACGCATGAACCTCTTGGAGCCATGCTCTATTATTCTTTCTATGCGACTTGGCACGCTTCTTCAGTTCTTCCACCCGGAAAACAAGAGGCCCGCAAGAGTCATTGTCGTCCCGAGGTGGGTATGAACAAAGAAGACAGTAGGGGAGGGAAGAAAGCAGGGTTGGGGGTGGGAGGTAACATAAAGGAGCAACAACATGCAGCTTTTTTAAAAACACGCACAAAAAAGATGCTCAACGAACACGCACATTATAGATGTATGTTGACAGCCGTCCAAATAATTGACAATGGGGGCAAGAGGGAGGGAGATGCACAGCGAGAAATGGCAGAAATACTCACTGATCTTGGATATGAGGCTTGCCTGTTGAAGAGACTGTACCACCTTCCAGTCCCTCATCCATCCTCTGGATGTTTTCTTTCTTCCGCTGCTGGGGAAAGCGGCGCTTTTCGTTGATGATGACAAGCTGTGCCGGCCACATCACATCCATGTCAGAGTTAGGCTTCTGGCTGCGGGGACCCTGTTGCACAGCCATCCCTTTTCCGACACAGATGTTCACGCACACACAAATAATACCTTGATGACCGTGCTTATGCACGCACTTTATGGATGTGCCATATTGAAAGCAGATGATAGCTCAAAATTTCTCACTTTAAAGATGTGGGGTCCTTTGTGTCCATCGCTTTTAAATGGCTGTGTTTCATGTGTTGCGATCATTTGAATGCGAACCAGCTAATTGGCATACATTTGCATTGCATTTTTGTTGTGTGCTTGCAAGTGCAGTAAACTGCTAACTGTAAACCTTTGCGAATGTTGCCAGCCCGGTAAGTTTTGTGCATCGGGACCTAAATTGGAAACATTGGAAAACTCAATACATTTGTGGGCTTCCCTTAATCTGTGGAGATGGTGAAATATTTGTCCAAGGTTCTTCAAATCCCCCATGAAGCCACTCCTCTCTTTAAGGACAGTTTGGATTCGACTAACATTTTGGAGAATTCACAGTAGGAAGGTCTGACTTGTGGATTCTGATAGAAATTGGGTTTTGACATCATATTTCTATCATAGTGGTGTTTTGGGGTCAGCGCGCATTTAATTTTTCCTAATTTCTCCAGACCCACACAAGCTAGATAGAGGCCGATTGAAACTGCTTTTTTTTATTTTTTTTTTAAAGTTTTGGCTGAAACTGAAACTGTAAGCTTTTGGCTGAAACCAAAACCTCAAGTTAAATTGTGTAAATGTGAACCAGCGAGGGCCCCTGGGGATTGTCAGAGCTTGCTGTCAGCATTCATTACATTACATTACAACATATCTTTATATTCCACTGTTAGCCTTCCGGTTCTTCTGTGAAACTCATAGTATCCAAGCCAGAATATATTTTTTGTTTAAATCATCTTTATTGGTTATCAAATAACAATTACAGGCATTAAGTCTTCAACGTATCTATCTGTGCCACAACATGCAATTAGCTACTAACAATCCTACTTCCCTTCCCAATCTCAATCCTCACACCTCCCCCTCCCATCCCTCTACTTCCCTCCCTCCCACCCCTCCCTAGAAACAACGTCTACCATGAGGCAATCTCTACCAAGGAGCCTTGTGTACAGTTACTTGAGAATTCTGCTTCTCGCTGCTGACTGTAATGTATTCCAAAAGCGTTCCCATGTCTGCTGAAGGCATCTGCCCTCCTTTGAGGAGAAATCTTTAATCTTGCACCGCTCCAGTTTCAACAGCTCTTATCATGTGTGTCCTCCACGGACCCAAGGAAGGCTCCAGCGGTTCTCTCTAGCATAGAAGTATGGATTTTTCCCCAATTAGCGTGGCCCGCTGAAAGAAGTGCTTGAATCCAGGTAAAGCAGGCTTTGCATATTTATACACATCAAATAATATCAAGGGGTGTCGTGTCACCTTTCGACCCCAATAGGTGTGAATCTCCCTCAGCATCTGTGACCAGAAATGGAGCATCCGGGGGCATGTCCAAAACATGTGACCAAGGGAAGCTGAGTCATGATTGCACTTGGGGCAAGCCCCGGAGGCTCCAAAACCAGCCCGGTGAGCTCTGACTAGGGATATGTACAGACGCAGCACAAACTTGTATTGTAGTTCCCAGCATTGTGTGAAGGGAGAGTTATGCTGTATGGGCAAAACAAAGTTCTGGAACAGGTCTGCAGAAACGTATGTCCCTAGCTCTGATGCCCACACTCGCGCCTTGCTCCGGTAGTCTAGGCCCGCTGTAGAATCCAGCAAATATCTGTGGTGAAATCGTAAAGGAATGACATTATGCAGTCCCAAGGTGAGAGCTGTATTTAGCATGTCCTGCACATCCTCACAAAGGTTGGTCCACCCCAATGAGGAAGCATAATGCTGCCCTTGAATATAAGCAAAAAAGTCTGAAGATGGCAGTGCGAATTCTCTTTGTAGGTCTGAAAAAGGCCTGAGCTTTCCCTCTTCGTTAACCAGTTGGTACAAATAGTGAATTCCCAGGCTTCCGCCAGCGAACAAAAACCGGCGATGATGTACCAGCTGGAAAATCTGGATTGTGGTATAGTGACAGAAATGGGGTGGCTGCTGCTGAGAAGCCATGTCTTCTACACAGCCATCTCCATGCCGTCCTGGCTGAAAGTGTGAATCGGTTTTTTTGGAGCCCTGAATCTGGTTTCCTTGTTATCATATGCAGCAACCAGCTGTGATGTGCTGTGGGAGAAATGGAGGATTCCATGGGGGTCGCAGAAAAGCTCTGCCTTCCTGTCAGCCAGTCTCGCATATGTCTCATGGAACAAGACACTGTTAAATATCTAATGCTCAACAGGCCCATGCCCCCATGTGCTTTGGGTTTTTTTCAGGATACTTAGTGAGAGTCTGGGACGCCTGCCCCTCCAGAGAAACCCTTGGACCAATTTGTGCAGTGCACGCTCCTCCCTCTGTCTCCAAAACAACGGCAACATCTGAAACAGATATAGCCATCGGGGGGCCACCATCATGTTGAACAGCGCAATGCGTCCCATCAAGGAGAGCGGCCATGCGTCCCAGAGTTGTAAAGTGTGTTAGTCTGAGTCAGTAATGGGGATATATTCTTCTTCTCATACATCAAAGACAAGTCAGTCGGGACAATAACTCCCAAGTATTTTAATTTACCATTAGCCCACTGCAAAGGAAACTGACCCTGCCAGCTTTGCTGCATATCTGTGACTAGAGGTAGCGCCAGTGATTTGGGAAGGTTCAAGTAAAAGCCAGAGAGCGCTCCATATCTGATAATGGTGCGGAGGAGGCATTCTAGACATTTTTTTATATATACTTGGATTTTTTGTTCTTTCATTATTATTTTTTTATTTTTTTCTTATTTTGTCTTTTTTCTTTTGTTGGTCCTCTTCGCTGTTTTGTTTGTTGCTATTTTTTACGAAGACTGGTTTCTTCTGTTTTTTGCGCGAGATACTAATCAAGGTCAGATATACACAAAAGGTAGCACATATGAGTTTATCTTGTTGGCAGACTGGATGGACCGTGCAGGTTTTTCTTTGCTGTCATCTACTATGTTACTGTGGTCTTCCAGAGGAAATATGTGATTAGATTAAAGACAAATTCAGCAAGTCGCAAATTCCACAGGAGAATATTACTTCTGGGAAAAAAGAAAAAAAAAAACAACCTTAAAACACTGAGCACATTGGTATGTCAGAATCTGAAAGTTTGTGTTCACAGCACTGGCATAAAGGTGTTCAGTATTAGTTTGCAAGCCAGTGTGCAGAGGCAGCCAAAAAAGCAAATAGAATGCTGAGACTTATTAAAAAAGGATTAGAAAACACAACAATGCCTCTGAATCAATCTACATTGTAACCACACCTTGTGCATTGCCACATCTCAAAACAGATATATGGGACTGGGAAGGGCAACAGAAATGTTTGTGGGGAGGATCACCTCCTTTATGAAGAAAGGCTAAGAGATTAGAGCTATTTAGTTTGGAGAAGGAATGTTTGAGAAACGAATATCGTAAACATTTATAAAAGTGTTGATATGGAACACGTTTGTAGGGAATGGTTATTTTTGCTATTAAATTGTAGCAGATTAAAAAAAAATTGTAAAGTATTTTTCTAGTCAACATTCAATTAAACTGTGGAGTTTCTTGTCAGAAAGTGTTGTTATAGCTAGTAGTATAGGTGAGTTCAAATAAAGTTTGGACAGATTCATAAACAAATGTTAGCTGGATAGACTTGAGTTTTGGGAGATACCAGTATGAAATGGACTTTCCTGTTTGACCCAGAATGGCTACTGGCAAAGATTAGGATGCTGAATGCTGTGGACCATTGATCTGAGCCAGCTTGGCAGTTACATTCTTCTGTTCTGTCAAGAATCCCAGGAAATGCAGCCTGTTGTGGAAATAGGTTCTGGGATCCAAGAATTAAGATTGTTTAAAGCACAGTGTATTAGAATGCCAAAGACATGGGTTGGGGAATTCTGTTGAATGTTGGGAACTAGGTAACTGGTCAGTGAGAGGTCATAAGAGCCCAGGCCTCTTGCTGCTTGATAGACTGTTGTTATAGGACAGTGATTTCAACTTTTTTTTTAATCTTGCGGAACATTTACAAGGTGCAAAAATTGTCGAGGCACACCACTGGAAACTAATCCATCCCCACCCATCCCCGCTAAGATCCATTCCATCCCTACCCATTGCCAAAAACCGGGGACGACCATCTCTAAGATCGACCTAAATGTTGAGATTTGGGGGTCCCCGACCGTATTATCGAAACGAAAGATGGCCGCCCATCTTGTTTCAATAATACGGGTTTCCCCGCCCCTTCGCCGGAACGTCCTGCGAGGACATCCTCAGGAAACTTGGGCACCCCGTTCAATTATGCCCCTCCACGTCATACTGATATAATGCAAAATCTGGCCTTGTACTTATCTGTAGCAGGTTTTCATAAAAATGGGTGCAGTGTCAAAAGTCTTCCTGGCATTTATGCAGATATAAATGTCCTCCTCAAATCCACCAACCCCACCACCACAAATCAACTGTTATGTATTTAAAAAACACAGCCTTTCCCAACATAGAACTGTGTTTGATCTTCAGGCTTCTTCAGGAGAGGCTCAAATAGTTACATTTTAAAAATTCCCAATTTCGTAAGTTTTCTCAGCGAGAAGCTGGAATGAGCTTTAAAGCAACATGCATCAGATCCATTAATTTTCATATGTTGGAGAAGGCTGTGTTTTTTTTTATATACACAACAGTTGATTTGTGCTGGTGGAGTTGGCAGTCTACAAACTGAACAAGAGATAAGGCAGACTTTTCATTCCCAGGGTCCTTTACTAACAGCACATGGTAATGCCATTAACATGTGCTATTAGTAAGTGACCCTGTCCATGTAATTTTCTTTAATGACACTGACCATCATTTAATCTTGGTCTCATATAAAACTGTATGCACAGACCAGCGTGTAAAGCAGGGTGTTAGGGTTTTTAGAGCAATGTGATGGTCAGAGCTAAACTCTGTTGACTAGGGTTAGTGCACTGTATCCATAAGGATCCCATTTGCTGATTTTACCAAACAAAAATAGTCAAATCCTGCATTTAAAAATAGATCAGAAGCCCTCCATTTCTAAACCAGGGGAGGGAAATCAAATAAGCTCCCTTTATTTGAATTTTAGATCTACTTTCTCTCTGCATCTTGACAGTATTAACTTCATTGCAATATGTAGGATATGTCTACTTTTCCCAATATGATGGTCTGCGGGAAACCCATGGGAATCCCCTGCAGGTCTGCAGGGTTCTCGTGGCAGTGTGCAAGCCTTTCAGAGACCACCTGTCTACCCAGAGTTCTCCAAGACGTCCAACTACCGTCACCTCCTCCCTTCAATAATTCAGCGCAGTGCACATGCTCTCTGCCTGGGCTAGTGCAGCAAGGCTCACACAGGCCAGCTGCATTTGGCGGATGCCACATGCATGCATCAGTACTACTACTACTACTTATCAGTAGAAATGTGACCTCTGATGCTGCTGGCCCGTTCATGCCTTGCTGACCCCAGCCAGGGCAGAGAGCAAGTGCGGCTGCACTGAATTATTGAAGGGAGGAGGAAGCAGTAGTTGGGCATCCTGAAGGACTCTGGGTAGGCAGGTGCTCACTGAGAGGCTCGTACACTTCCATGGGAATCCTGTGGACCTGCAGAGGATTCCCATGGGATCTATGCAGACTCCTGCAAACCCCGTTCCTGTGCAGCCGATCACTGTGGCACCGGTTGAAAAATGCTGGTATAGGAATTTCAGTGGTAGGGATGGGGAGAGGTTGGGCGTTAGGGGGTCAGGGGAGATGTTGATAAAATAATGATGACTGCAGTTTGCAGTTTATTGTTAATAATGTACAATTACACATTTGCCTGATGTTACTTCATTGTTTTATTGGCTGTTATTTTATGTTATCAATAAAAAAATAAAAAAGAGTTTCATATGAGAAAGCTAAAGACTTGAAGGGTTTTATTTTGGCTTTCGCTCAGGGATAGAAACAGCTATTTCTTCTGTTAGAAGATAGATAATATCTTTGTAGCCTCATGTATTGGAAGTTGTTTGTTTTCAATAAATGAAATCACCAAATGAAAACTTTTGTAACAAAAAGTATTTTATAAATTATATTAAAAGACTGAATTTAAATCCTAATAAATAAATAATTAGAAATGTGGCTTCAGCGTGCAATGTGGGTGATCATTAACAGATTTCTTGAGGAACAGCTGTACTTGTCTTTAAAGACCCAGCAGACAGAAGAATTCAGTCAACATAAAAAAATGAAAAACATTTTCATGGAACTGGCTCTGTGATATTATCGTTTATTTATTTACTATACCATTACTTATTGCATTGGCAAAACAGAACGGTTTACGTTGTAAAAATATACATTTGGAACACAACATACAAACAAAGAAATCCAGTAATTGATAGAAAAGCACAGCAAAACAGAAACATCCATACTAAAGAAGTGACTGGACAAATGCAATACCATTCATACTAAAAATCAAGATTATAATACTGCATATTGAAATAGCTCATCCATTATGTCTGTTTTTTTCCCTTTATCATGCGATGTTTTCAAGCGTACTCTGGAAAAAATACTTTTTTAAGTCTTTATGGAAGCGGGTATATGATTCTTCTAATTACTTTTGGGAGGCAGTTCTAGAGTGTGGGGGATAAGAAAAAGAAAGCTGACGCTCTCGTAGATTCCTATCTAGCCCTCAAGGGTGACTGAATTACTAATCTATTATCTGTAAGCGACCGGAGTGTACGTGTCGGTGAGTACGGTATGGTGAGATTGGCTAAATATGATGGAGTTGATAAGTGTAATGCTTTATATGTCAGAATGAGGATCTTAAATTTTATTCTGACTTCAACCGGAAGCCAGTGAAGATGGTGTAAAAGGGGTATAATCCTGTCATACTTTGAGGCCCGACAGATAACGCGGGCAGCCGTGTTTTGAATGTTTTAAATTGACCTTAGTGAGACCTGCATACATGATATTGCAGTAATCAAGACATGTTATGATATAAGCATATGTCAGGGTACACAAGGAGTCTTATCTATCGAGTTTCTGATTGAAGGCAATTTCCGTAAATGATAGAAAGATTTTTTTTTATTACATCAGATATTTGTTTGTTAAAGGATAATGCAGAGTCAATAATTACACCAAAGTATTTAAAAGATTGTACTGTAGTTATCTGCTTACCAAACAGAGTAGGTATTAAAGATGGTATTGATCCATGACCTTTTATCCAAGATGCTATTGTCTTATCCGGATTTAACACTAAATGGTGCTTTGTAAGTCAACTGGCCACCTCATCAGGGCAGTTTTGAATTGGTATCAAATCTATGTTCAACGGCTGCACGTAATGAATAAGAAGAAAGTCATCCGCATATGAATACGAGCTAATACCGAGAGACTGGATAAGTAGCGAAAGCGGACTGACATATAGGTTAAACAGTATTGGTGATAGAACTGATCCTTGTGGTACCCCACAGGAGATGGGGTGGATTTTGAAATTGATTGATTTTGAACAACTTTGAATGCACGGGTACTGAGAAAAGATGAAAACCAATTATAGATTGTGCCAGAGATACCAATTTCTTTCAAACGATTGAGTAGTAAATCATGATCTATAACGCTGCAGACAGATCAAGTGAGATAATCAATGCGATGTAACCTTGTTCCAGTTAGAATGTACTTCACCTAGAAGAGAAGTCAGAACCGTCTCTGTACTATGGGCTTTCCTAAAACCTGATTGTCTCGGATGTAATAGGTTTTTCGATTCTATGTAAGATTGTAACTGTATAAGCACAACTGTTTCCAATATTTTGGATAAGAATGGAAGATTTGAAACCGGACGATAGTTACTTGGGGAGTAAGGATTGAGTGAGGATTTCTTAAGATTTGGCTTTACCAAGGCCTCTTAAGAGCTTTTGGGACTACTCCATCTGTAAGGCTTTTTGTTATAATTGAGTATAGATGGGTTAGCAGTCCTAAAGAGGGAAACTTTAGCCAATTTGACGATATCGATCTAGCGAACAGTAGGCGGGAGAAAGATTGATAATAATTTTTGAAATGATGTTAGGGATGAATCTCAAATAGGTGCCATAATCCTGACAAAGGTTGGAGTGGACACCTATTCCGCATCTGTTATATTAGAAAAATGAGCCTTCAACTTTTCAATTTTGGAAATAAAACATTTTGCTAGAGTTTCAGACTCTGTATGTGATGTCACTGCACTTATTCCTGGTTTTGTTGTTAGATGTTTCATAACAAGAAACAACTGTTTAGATGAATTTGCAGCAGCCTGTATTTGTTTGGAAAAATCGGTGGTTTTTGCTATCCTTACCTGCACTATAAAATACCGTTGACACTGCTTACATTTATTTTTTAATTCTAATTGTTTTTCCCTTACTCCATAGTCGTTCGGCTCTATGTACCTGCTGTTTACATAATTTTTTTATTGTATTTTAGACACTTACAGCTCAAGGTTATTAGTGAAAAAATGATCAGCATTACAGTTGGATGTAGCCATAGGTCAATGAATATATGAGTTACTGCATCAGGATCAGAGTTTTTGCTTATTTGTTCATCAGTGACAAATAAAAGTGTCAAACATCCTATACATTTGAAATATTTCATAAAGGATGCAAGACATTTTGTTGGCTTGAGGAAGAGGAATAATTAGATTTCAGATATAAAAGTAAACAAAACAAAAAACATTTTCTAGTCAGGGGGCAAAAACCAGTGATCATTTTCTTTCTTGTTATTTAAAAAAAAGGGGGGGGGGGCGGGAAGATGTTCCACCTTCCGCTCTAGTTGCAATGGGGACGTGGGAGCAAGTTGAAAAATGTTTCAGATGGCGACTCCCTACTCTAGTCTAACATGTATTTCTGTGGGCATGGGGAAAGATAGAGGCCTCTTTTATCAAGCCGCGTGGCAATGCCGACAGAGCCCATTCAAAGTGAATGGGATTTGTCAGCATTACTCGCACCGGGACCTGCTAGCGCAGCTTGATAAGAGGCCCTAAGTGAATAGATTTCTTCTTTATCAGAGTTGTTACAGGGAGAGAAAACCCTGGCAGAAATGCAAAGTATTACAGAGTGTTTGTTCTGGTTCCAGAGTCAGAGGAAAAGCAGGGTGTGTACTTAATGTTTCTGATGCCAAAATCCTCAGAAGCTCCTGAATCAATTTGTGAAGATACAACACTTCAAAATGGAGTTTTGAAAGTGAGATAGGGAAATTCTTTGTCAGCATTAGAGTTGAAAGATGCATATCTTCATGTATTAGCAAATCATCAGAATATTTGAGACTTTTTTTTGGTCCTGCATCACTAACTTTAGTTGCACATTTTTGCTGTTTGGACATGCCATTTAGCTCCAAGATTAGTGATGGTGCTTGCCTAGACTTTAATAAATACAATTATTAAAGAGAAACAAAATGGGGGTGGGGAGATTTGGGATGGGACATGGTTGATATTTTGTACTGCTTCTAAGATGTTTTGGTTTGTTGAAAAGTTCCAATAAAAATGTATTAAAAAAACAAGTAAGAGTCAGAAAATGTATATTATCCCGTATCAGTGTGATTATTGCAAAATCAGAGGAAATTACAAGAGTGCTATGTAGCAAGAATATAAAAACATACTACAAGATCATGCAGTAATGATTTGGTTTCATTAGAGTATGTGTTGTTCTCATCCTGACTTGTTACCATTTTGGGAAGACGTTTGGAACAGATAATTTCAAACATAGTAACATAGTAGATGACGGCAGAAAAAGACCTGCACGGTCCATCCAGTCTGCCCAACAAGACAAACTCATATGTGCTACTTTTATATCTTACCTTGATTTGTAACTGTCATTTTCAGGCACAGACCATACAAGTCTGCCCAGCACTATCCCCGCCTCCCAACCACCAGCACCGCCACCCACCACCGGCTCTGGCACAGACCGTATAAGTCTGCCCAGCACTATCCCCGCCTCCCACCACCAGCTCTGCCACCCAATCTCGGCTAAGCTCCTGAGGATCCATTTCTTCTGAACAGGATTCCTTTATGTTTATTCCACGCATGTTTGAATTCCGTTACCGTTTTCCTCTCCACCACCTCCTGCGGGAGGGCATTCCAAACATCCACCACTCTCTCCGTGAAAAAATACTTACTGACATTTTTATTGAGTCTGCCCCCCCTTCAATCTCATTTCATGCCCTCTAGTTCTGCTGCCTTCCCATCTCCGAAAAAGTTTGTTTGCGGATTAATACCTTTCAAATATTTGAACGTCTATATCATATCACCCCTGTTTCTCCTTTCCTCCAGGGTATACATGTTCAGGTATTTTTCCCTAACAAATATAGCATTTTGAGATGATCTCGTGTTCCTAATTCAGTCCCTGACATTACCAAGAAATTATTTGACAATCTCAATGGCTATTGCCTTAACTACTATAATACATAATTGGAATTTTCAAAGGAGAAGTCCAATATATGTTTCCTTTTTTGAATTGTGTCCATGAATACAATTGGCTTTTGTAGGTTGCACCTGCTTATTCTGTGAATGTAGTTGGCTGGGAAATAACACCTATGCTTTAGAAAATGCTACATATGTGTGCTATTTCCTAATCCCACCCAAAACGTATTGTCTCTTAACCACCTAAAAGGACACATGATGGAGATCTCTGTGGATGCTGTTTAGCTGGGTGGAAAGAGGAAACCAAACTATAGCTATGAGATACAAGGTTTCTCACTAGGAGTCACTGCCCAGAAAAAAGACCTAGGTGTCATCGTTGATGATATGTTGAAATTCTCTACTCGGTGTGCAGCGGTGGCTAAGAAAGCAAATAGAATGTTAGGGATTATTAGGAAAGGAATGGAAAACAAAACTGAGAGTATTATAATTGCCTTTGTTTTGCTCCATGGTACAACCTTACCTCAAATACTATGTACAATTGTAATCACAGCATCTCAAAAAAGATATACTGGAAGAAAAGGTATAGAGAAGGGCAATGAAAATAATAAAGGGGATGGGACGACTTCTCTATATGGAAAGGCTAAAGAAGCTAGGGGTTTTCAGCTTGGAGTAAAGATGGCTGAGGGGGCCTATAAAATACTGAATGGAGTGGAACGAGTTGACGTGAATCGCTTGTTACTTTTGCCAAAAATATAAGAACAAGGGGATACACAATGAAGATACTAAGTAGTAAAGTTAAAGCAAATGTAAACTTAAACTCTGAAATTCGTTGCTAGTGAATGTGGTAAAAGCAGTTAGTTTAGCAGGGTTTAAAAAAGTTTAGATAATTTCCTAAAAGAAAAGTCCATAAGAACATAAGTGTTGCCATACTGGGACAGACTGAAGATCCATCAAGCCCAGCATCCTGTTTCAAACAGTGTCCAATTCAGGTTACATGTAGCTGGGAAGGTCCCAAAACAGTACAAAACATTTTATGCTGCTTATCCTAGAAATAAGCAGTGGATTTTCCCCAAGTCCATGTTAATAATGGCTTATGGATTTTTCTTTTAGGAAGTTAGCCAAACCTTTTTTAAACCCCGCTAAGCTAAATTCTTAGTGGGGTGGTTTTGGGTACTCTGGCAGGTATTTTGAACAGGCCACTTGAATAAAAATATTGAAAACTGCTTGTGACACGTTACTTGCAAGTTCAGAGTTGTTCTTCATTTCATTTCCTTTATGACACTGAATAAACATTAGCAATGTTAACATAAGTTATCTGCCCTGTTTTTTTTTTAACAATTTATGATCTTTGTTTAAAAGATACAAATTAGATGAATGTTTGTTGCTTGGACTCTTTGGTTTTGTTTCTAATTTACCCAAAATTCTGATTGGCGTTATGAATAGTTGTGTTTTTTTTCCTTTTAATTATTTTTCTGTTGTTTTTAATTAGTTGGTTTCCCTTGACTGCTGAGGAAAGTTTCCAGAATGCCACAGTGCTGTATGCGTCCCTTGAGGCAGTTCTTCATGCACACTGTTGACATGCTGCAGACCCTGTGTTGGTCATGATGAGGAAGTTCTGTTTAGTTTGCTTTGTAGTATTTTGGCTGTTTATTTCTTCTCCTGAACCTTTGACACTAATCTAATCAATACAGTAGAACAATCCCCATCATGGTTTGTACACAAGTATGCATGTCACTGATGTATGCCACTTCCTCTACTGTAGATTATGTGTGCACACATATTTTTAGATGATTAAATGTAGTATGTATCTATAATACTTGGGTTGCTCGTAAATATTATTTTTTAGCCTTGGCTTACTTTAATGGAGTTCTCCTATTGCCATAGCAACAGTATAACAATGACAATCTCATCTGCTGTAGCAGTGCAAGGACAGTGTATCTTATCTCTGCTGCCACACTGACCTCAAAGCCAACTATAGCACATTCCCGTTTTTCAGCTTACCCTTCCAATGCTGACTTAGCATACCCTTAGAGCTGGTTAGGAACCTTTTTTATACCGGTGTACTATGCTTAAAAGAAATAGAGAAAAATGCAGGCAGATAAAGACCAACCCGGCCTATCCAGTCTGCCCCTCCATGCCACCTACTCTCCCTGTTACTCCCTTAGAGATCCAATGGACTTGTCCCAAGCTCTCTTGAATTCAGATACTGTTTTCGTCTCCAGCACTTCCACTGGGAGGCCATTCCACAAATTCACCACCCTTCTGTGAAGAAGTATTTCCTCAGGTCACTTCTGAGACTATTTCCTTTCACTTTCGTCCTATGCCCCCTCATTCCAGAACTTCCTTTCAATTGAAAGAGGTTCGCCTCTTGTGCATTTATGCCATGTTGGCATTTAAATGTTTCTATCATGTCTCCCCTCTACTGCCTTTGTTCCAAAGAATACATATTGAGATTAAGTCTATCCCTATACTTTATTACGAAGACCAGTGCCCATTTTAGTAGCCATCTTCTAGACTGACTCCATCCTTTGAAGGTGCAGTCTCCAGAATTGTACACAATATTCTATATGTCTGACATAGCTTGAAAGAAAGTCTAGAAATATGCATATTTGGAAGCTATCTTAATTGGCCATTATCCAGGCTTTTTTTTTTTTTTAATGAGATCATTTGGTTGCCATTGCAGTCACAAAAAGAAGATATTAAAAGTGAAACTGTGCATGGTAACTTGGGTGCTACTGGGGATCATTTGTTTCCCTTATAAAATGAGCACATTTTTGAGACATGATGTAGTAATCATTTTATAAAAAGATGCTTATGTGACTTTTAAACAATTTTGCAGTGCACTAATATTTAACATTCCCTGTCTTGCTTGTTTAAAAATATTATTCACCCCAATCTAACTAATGTGTAACTAGACACCTTCAAATAAAGATTTCTAGGGCATCATTTTGGACTCCTATTAAAAAAAAAAGAACACAGGGATCCTGGCAAAGCAGTACATTTATTTAAAAACACATGATGCAAATCTGTGTGGCATAAAATATACAAAATAATTTTAAGGCCTTTATTAGTTTAGGTATCTCTATTCCATTAGCAATTTTAAATAACTAAACAACTCACCAATACTAAGATGCAGACTGTAGTCCAGCAATGAGATGGTGTTATCTAGTCTTTTGCATAGGTATGATTATTTACCTGTTGGTAAGAGCTCTTCTGTGTGCACTCAGTGCAAGAACTAATGGCTTTTAGAGAACCAGTTATATCTCTCCGACTAGAGCAGCAGACTTGGGGAAGCTGATTCAGACAGAGAGGTATATTTAGGAGACCTACATAGACATAGTTGAGAAGTCTCACCTCCAGTCTGGCAACCTCTCTGCTGCCTTGGAGGAGAGAGGTCACCTTAAAGAAGAACATCACCTTGGTGAGATGGAGACTGATCTATAGTTAGGAGCTGCTCTTCAGGGGATGCAGAATTCTCATACACGGAGGACGTGTCTCCAGGGACTTCTGCCCAGGAGGGAAGGGCTAGGATGGCTGTTTTAGTTGGAGATTTTATTTTTAGGCATAGGTAGCTGGCAGGGGCATAGCTACATGGGGCCACTGGGGCATAGGCCCCTGTAGATTTGGCCCTGGCCCCCCCACTGCCAACCCCTTCGACCCCCCCTCCCGCCGCCACTGTCACCGTTGGGTACCTTTGCTGGCGGGGGTCCCCAACTCCCGCCAGCTGAAGTCCTCTTCTCCGGCGCGGCTGCGTTGCTGATCTGCAAGGCTTCTGTTTCTGTGAGTCTGATGAACCCGCAGGACGCACAGACTCACAGAAACAGAAGCCTTGCAGATCAGCAACGTGGCCGTGCCAGAGAAGAGGACTTCGGCTGGCGGGGGTTGGGGACCCCTGCCAGCAAAAGGTACACGATGGCGGCAGGGGGAAGGGGGGTTCAAAAGGGTTGGCGCCGAGGGGGGGTCAAAGGTGGTGGTGGCGGTGGTGGGGGGAGGGTGTAAAAAATGGCCGGGGAGCGGCGGTGCTGGGGGGGGGGGGGGCTAAAATCTGCCCCCTCACCTCGGGCTCTGGACCCCCTCCCGCTGAAGTCTGGCTACGCTCCTGGTAGCTGGTGGGTGTGAGGATCACGTGGCCACTTGTCTGCCTCATGCGAATGTGGCAGATCTCACATGTCACCTAAATAAGATTTTAGACAGTGGTGAGGAAGAGCCGGGTGTCTTGGTATATATGGGTACTAGCGATCTAGGAAAGTTTGGTAGAGAGATTCTGGAAGCCAAATATAGGATCTTGGGTAGAAGAAATCTAGAACCTCCAGGACAGCATCTTCAGAAATGCTCTCCATTCCATGCACGTGACCGAGATGCAGGTAGAACTCTGGATTCTCACTGTGTGGATCAGATTTTGGTGCCTGGGAAGAGGGGATTAGTTTAGTTAGGAAGTGGGCAACATGCTGGTAAAGCAGCAGCCTATTCCAAAAAGATGAGCACCACCTTAACCAGGGTGGAACCAGGCTGCAGGTGCTAACATTTAAAAATTAGCTAGAGCAGCGTTTAAACTAGAACCTGGAGGAAAGCTGATAGTTGTTGAGGAAAAATTGTTGAGGCAGGTTTATTGATTGATTGATTGGGATTTATTAGCCTGATAATCTCATTCAGTGCCTGCATTGCCATGACAGTCTGACTTGGCTTGGAGATTTCTGTATCTAGCAAATGCCACCTGCCATCACCCTTGACCTTTCAATGCTTTTAAGACCTGTAACTACTGAACTTGGTTGGAATGCTAGTGTGGGGTGGTAGCTCAGTGGAACAGCATCTGCTTTGCATGCAGAAGGGCCCAGGTTTGATCCTGGCAGTGCAAAATATCATCTAGACACAGAGGAAATGCTGCTAGTCAGTCATTGTTTCTTTCCCTCCTTCCTAGCTGAGCAGCCCATGTCAACCCTCCCCTTCCAGTGTCTGCATTCCTTCTGCCTTGTCTGTGGTCCTCCCCAACCCCCCCTGTGTTCTTGTCTGATTCCGTTTATTTCTGTTAACAGGTCTTTCTTTCCTGAAGTGTTGTGTCCTTGCAAGGACTCCTTACTCCCTTATTAAAAAGTAAACGCATTCCATTTTTAGGTATAACTTGTCTGGAATGTTTTTACGTTTGGGGAGCGTGCCAGGTGCCCTTGACCTGGATTGGCCACTGTCGGTGACAGGATGCTGGGCTAGATGGACCTTTGGTCTTTCCCAGTATGGCACTACTTATGTACTTATGTACTTATATCCCAGACCATCTCTGTAGCAGAGCACCCCAGGCTTCCACTGCACACATTCATATTTTCAAAGCACTTAGCCTTCCAAAGTTCCATAGGTTTCTATGGAACTTTGGAAGGCTAAGTGCTTTGAAAATATGCATTGTAAACTAGAAGTAATCCCCAAATTCTCCCTTTTTTTTTGGTTGGAGTCTTTATATAAGTTTGGAAAAAGCATCTCTTTTCTTATAGATTATAAATACGCTTGGTGTCCCTTGATGTTTAAAATAATATTCTGGGTCAAAAAGTGTAAACTTAGTAGCATTTTCCAGTGATAGCGCAAACCAGATGGCTTTTGCAAGGTCAGTTTTCCCTCGTTTTCACAGCTGGGTAGGGTCTCTCTAGTTCATGCACAAAGTTAAGCAGGATGGTTTAAAGAAGAACTGTTCTAGCTCTGCACCTTGTTTTCATTTATTTATTTTATTTGTTTGTAGAGGCTTGATATACTGCCATTTTAAACACATATGGCAGTGAACAATAAGCACTTTAAAAACATAGTAAACATGTAAGCTAAAATATGTAGACTTATAAAACAAAACACAGACATGCTCAACGAAGGGAAGTGTTTGTGTGTGTGTGTGTGGGGGGGGGCAGTATGAATGTAGTATCAAACACTGTATTACTAACAACATAACACATACGTTTATCTATTGGGATTTATTAACCGCCTTTATGAAGAGATTCTCCCAAGGCAGTGTACAGCTGGAACAGTTTAACGTACAATTTTGTTAACAGTAAAAATGACTGAATATAAACATAAATACAATAACCCCGTTTACTAAGCCATGCTAGCGGCTGCTGCGCAACAATGCCGACACAGCCCATTCAAAGGACTATGTTGGCATTAGCACACATCAGCCGCTAGCATAGCTTAGTAAATAGGGGGGGTAAATGAGGTAACCTTGAGAACAGTAAATTAAAACCTTAATAGGACTACCATGAAACAATATCAAAAATATACACGTTTAACAGCACTGAAATTCAAATAACAGAGATATAATGCAATGTCAGCATAACACCCTAATGAAATATCTAATAAACACACATTAGAATCAGTGTTCCCTCTAAGAAGCGACCTGCTGTGTGCAAATTTTTATTTGAGTGAACACCAAAATAGCCCAACAGCCAAAAAAAGAGCAGGGGGGTCCACCTGAGCTATCTGCGGAGCGGGAGGGGGGGTCCCCCTGAGCTAAGGAGCAAATTTAGTGTTAAATTATTTCAAATCATAATTTCACGGGGACTGTGGCATCTTTCACTCAATTTGTCTCATCAAAATGGATTAACCTGTCTAATCCTCTCTAGTCCTAGGCCCAATTCAGCACCTTAGCCAATTTGGCAGAAAAGAAGGTAAGGGCAAGTTTCCCTACTAAACCTCTCTATTTAACAACTCAGTTACATCATTTAACTCCTCCTTGCCATATTGGAAAGCCTTCTTAACTCCCAAAGGAAAGAAATTCTAGGAAACAGATTTAACCATCTGTGAATAGCAGCAACTTAATTTCAACCAGTCTTAGTCCCAGGTTTTGAAAACTGCCTATGGAGTACACTTTTTTCTGTCCTCCATAAGCTCCTCATGCCCCTCCTCCACCTTTTGCTTCTTTGGCAGGGCATTTTATTTTTTTATGTGTTACAAACTTCTGATCTGCTACTGCTTGTGTGTGTGTGTGGTGCCTCCTAATGTTTCTGCTGCAGTACATAAGAGAGAGAGAGAGAAAAGCAACCCCGGCCGGCTGAGAACTGGAGCAGCTCAGAGGACCTCTGGGGCTAAATTAACTCTCTCCAAAGCAAAAGAAAATTTAAAATTTAGTTCAAATAGCATAGATATGATGCTAATAATTTTCTGCAATACAGCTTACTCTCTTTTTTGGCTAATAGACTTTTTAAACTGTATATACTACCAATGAAATCTCCATGTCTAAACTTTCACTGAAAAAAATTCTCAGGTTATTTCTTCCCTCATTATTACATTAAATAGTTTTAAGTTTAATCTAAAAAAAAAAAAAAAAAAAAAGGAAAAACTGCCAGTGCACCAAAAGAAATACTTGAACTTTCATCATTGTACCTCTTTCAGAAAAGAACCATGAACAAATGAGTTTTGTTATAATGCACGAATGCCAAAGACAGTGGTTCCCAAGCTTTTCCGATGACCCCACGAACATTGGAGTCATCTGGGACTTATTCAGCCAAGTCACAGAGGAAGCTGTTGAAAAAATCCTGAAAGGTCTACAGCCTGCCCTCTTGACCCTTGTCTAGCAAAGATAGTACAGTTACCAAGTACGGGCCTCATTGAAGGGACCACTAAAAAGATCTGCAGTGTGCCTCATACTTGACCAAGACAAGCTTGAAAACTATGGGCCAGCCTCTATCATTCCTTTCATGGCAAAACTTACAGAACAGACAGAATATATTCAACTTACTGACCGGCTAAATAAAAGTAATTGACTATACCTATGTCAATCTGGCTTCAGTCCTGGATATGGAGCAGAGACAGTTCTTGTGTCCTTTCTTGATGATCTGTACAGAAACCTTGACAGGAGATCGGCCTCAAAACTAGCATTGCTAGATTTCTCAGTAGCCTTCTACACTGTGGATCATCATAATCTATATAAATAATTCTCACCTCCAATTCTGAAGCTCACTATGTGGCAGGGAAACACTGAAGCCCTGTACTGTTGTAGCCACTCACTCTCACTCATACACCTGCCCTCAGCTATGCCCCATCCGGACATAATTCGCAACCCCAACGTTCTAATGAAGCCCCAAGCTCCACCCACTTCCATGAAGGGTTTGTTAGTTCGTGGTGGTGAAGCCTCTCCACTGACCATGTCTCTCTGTCACGCTCTCGCGTCGACCGTGATGACGTCGAGGGCGGAACAATTTCGGTGAACGAAATGAACGCAACGGTAAGGGAGGAGTAGGGAAACACGCTCCCCTAACAACGAGTTACACACTCCCCCTTTTCTCCGATTGCAATACACCTCCTACGCGTTACTGCCCCCTGGACCCCCCTGCCGTGACCCTCTGGACACCACCCTTTCCTCCGAAAAACCTCCCCCGAAGCCTTCGCCTACCTCTGCTGATGGAGACGAACTTCTCTTCTCGCCTGCGGGGCGTGGCTTGATGAAGGAGTATCTGTCCAAGTCTCTGTGCGTGCGTCTGACATCAGACGCACAAACAGAAACTTCAACAGATGCTCATTCAACAAGGAACGCCCCACAGCCGAGAAGAGAAGTTTGCCTCCGTCAGCAGAGGTACGCAGAGGCTTCGGGGGAGGTTTTCCGGAGGAAAGGGTGGTGTCCAGAGGGTCGCACCATGGGGGGGGGGCATGCAGTAACGCCAAGGGGGGGGGTTCAACTCCGTGGGAGGGGCGTGAAGGGGGGCTTGAACTGGGAGGGAGGGGGTCTGCAACTCGGGAGGGAGGGAGAAACAGGGGCAGAGGGGGGTTGGGAAGGAGGGAGGGAGGGGGGACATGGAACTCGGCAGGGAGGGAGGATGGGTGGGAATTTCTCTTGCTAGCGACCGTTTCATTGCGTTTCGAAACGGGCCTTTTTTACTAGTATGCTTATAAAGTGGCTGAAACTGGTATCCTGTCATAGTATTTACATGCTTCAAATACTATTTGTCAGACAAACAAGAACATAAGAATAGCCATACTGGATCAGACCAGTGGCCCATTTAGCCCAGTATCCTGTTTCCAGCAGTGGCCAAGCCAGTTAGTAACAGAAACCCAAATAGAGGCAAATTTCCACGCTACCAATCCCAGGGCAAGCAATAGCTTCCCCCTTGTCTATCTCAATAGCAGACCATGGACATTTCCATGAACTTATCCAAACCTTTTTTAAAACCCAGATACGCTAACTGCCGTTACTACGTCCTCCAGCAGCGAGTTCCAGAGCTTAACTATTCTTTATGTGAAAAAAATATTTACTCCTATTTGTTTTAAAAATATTTAATTGAGTGTCCCCTGGTGTTTGTACTTTTTGAAAGTGAAAAATTGATTCTGTTGTATACCACTTGGGATTTTGTAGACCTCAGTCATATCTCCCCTCAGCCATCACGTTTCCAAGCTGAAGAGCCCTAACCTCTTTAGCCTTTCCCCATATGGAAGGAGTTCCATCCCTTTTTTCATTTTGTTATTTCTTCTTTGAACCTTTTCTAATTCTGCTTTATCTGTTTTTTGAGATACAGCGACCAGAATTGAACACAGTACTCAAGGTGAGGTCGCACCATGGACAGATACAAAGGCATTATAATATTCTTGGTCTTATTTTGCATCTTTTTCCTAATAATTCTTAGCATCCTATTTGCTTTTTTGGCTGTGCACACTGGGCAGAAGATTTCAGCGTATTGGCTACAATGACACCTAGATCTTTTTCTTGAGTGCTGACTCCTAAGTTGAACCCTAGCATCAGGTAACTATAATTCGGATTATTCTTCCCAATGTGCATCATTTTGCATTTATCCATATTAAATTTCATCTGCCATTTGGATGCCCGGTCTTCCCCTAAAGTCACAGATCAAGAATCTTAGGATACTGCTAGACTCATAACTCACTTTGATCTCGCAAATTCAAACAACTTAAAAAAATTCTCTCTATCACCTGTGGCATCATCACTCATTTCTATTTAAAAGACAAATCTGACCACTATAGTCCATTCCATGGTAATGACATGACTGGACTATTGTAATGCCCTGTATACTGGTCAAACCAAGGAGAGTTTGTACCAGTCCAACTAATTCAGAATGCTGCAGCATGACTGACACAAGGCTGCAAACAGCGTGACCACATTATACTGTTCCTGTAGAAAATGTACTGGCTACCGGTACCTTACAGGGCTAAATTTAAAACTATTTGATTTTATTTATTTATTGCATTTGTATCTCACATTTCCCACCTATTTGCAGGCTCAATGTGGCTTACACATGCCATACCAGGATGTCAGATACAATTGTTGATGCAAAGAGATTAAGGATGGACAGAAGTATTAATAAAATAGGTATAGAAAGATGATTTTCGGATTAGAGTGGATTGGTGAGGTGGTATAGTTAAGCTATTTTTAAGGACCTCAGACAAAATGCACCAGAGTACTTGAAGAATAAGTTAGCCCTCTACACATCTGCAAGACCTTTAAGGTCCTCTCTTGGAGCATCACCATCTGTACTCTTGTCAAAAGAAATTGCTCAATGTGACACCCGCCAGTGAGCCTTCTCAGGCGTAGCCCCCGCACTCTGGAACTTACTCCCAGAGGGGCTACGTGTAACTCAAGACTACCTCTGTTTCAGAAAGCAAGTGAGTCTGGCTCTTCTCCCAAGCCCCTTAATACGTGTGGTGACTGACTATGTACTCACTCCTCAGCTGGTCTAGCTTGCTGCACACCCTATAACTCAGACCATTTCCTCATATGTTGTTTAGCTGTACTTGGAACTTGCCTTGAGTTTAGCCACCCATCTATTTAACCCAATTGACTTTGTACTATCTATCTTGCTCCTGTCTATATATCTGCACTTGGCTCCTGGTTACATAGTAAAATGTCTCATTGTATTATGGGGACAGCATTAGCATCATATCTGTTACTTTCATGTTCTAATGCGTGCCTATTAGATATAATGCTGACATCATATTATATCTTTGTTATTTGAATGTTTTTCTATGCTATCACTGTAGTGACATTTATTATATTTCTGTTTTATTATTATTCTGCCTTGCTGTTAAATGTGTTTATTTCTGATACAGTATCATGTTAGTCCTATTACTAGGTTTCAATTTGCCATTTCCAAGTTTACTTCATTGATTGTATCTAGGCTTATTTTTGGTCTTTTTACTGTTGATTATTCTGTTAACAAAATTGTAAGTTTTATGTTAAACTGCACCTGGTGTACACCGCCTTAGGTGAATCTCTTCATAAAAGTGGTAAATAAATAAAATAAAATACACCGTTTGTTTTTATTGCCTTGATGCTACCTATTTTAAGGGCGAAGCTGGCTGTTTCAGGCACTAGTTTGTAACTAATCCATGTGTTGTAGTGATGCAGTAAAATAGGTGATAGACTATACACCTGGGCCTGCTTCTTCATCTTCAAATTCTGCTGCAGACCAGATCTTAGCTATGGTTGTTAAGCAAAGCACCTCAGTAATGTCTTAAATACTGCTCTGAAGAACTGAAAATCTGTGTGTTCCAAGGTGGGGAGTATATGTGAAGACAGCAAAGAGAGTAGGAAGGGATGGGTGGAGGGGGTGGAAACAGTCTGTCTGGGAGTGGTATTTTCATTAGAAAGATAAACAGAGCTGTTGGCAGAAGGGAAGAAATCCCAAGGGAGGGCATCTTTCTAAACGGAAGGGCACACAATTGCAAAAACTGTAATGGCTGAGAGGAGGAGGCTGTTCCTCTTAGTAAAAATTTGTATTTGAATATGCATTTCATCTGTCTGAACACGCAAATGAAAGAGGACAGTATTTGAAAGGCAAACCCCAGAGAACATGTACACACACCTGTGCAATTTACAAATAATTCGCACCAGATTTCAGGCTGGCTGTACCAGTTCATAAGGCACACAGCAGAGACAATGTTTCCTTTAGGCAATACAGAAAAGCATGTTTGGAGGCAGAGAATGGCACAGGAAGATGAACTGGGGGTCAGATGCACCCTCCAGTGCTGTCAGGGACAATCAAGCGATGCTTGCTTTTTGCGTTCTGTTTTGGCATTTAGGAAATTTTTTTTTTTTTTTTTTGCTGAGCGAGCCGTGCACTTTTCATTCTGAACTGAGCTGTATGCCATAGTAATTTTTCATCATAATGGGCCCAGACGGACTGTCCGTCTCGTTTTTTGCTTCTGTCTCCTGAATTCAGTGATTAGGTTTGTATGGTACCGAATATTGACTTTCTCTGTTTTTCTTGTCTAAGGCAACTTTGTGTGTGTGTGTGTTTGGGAGGAGGGAAGAGAGGGTAGAAGCAATTCATTACTTCCCACACAAAAACCCAGAGGTTCCAAACAAAAACAAATAAAAGGGTTCCCACTGTAAGCAGGTACTTCCTTCACATAAATAAGCTAGTGTGTGTTAGGCCAGGACCACTTGTGGATATGGACTCTATGCTATTCCTGGCTGCTTGATTATAGTGTCTTCAAATATACACCGTGTCTCCCCCCCCCCCCCCCAAAAAAAAAAAAAAAAGGCAGGACCCTTTTAATTTTTCTCTATAACCAATAAATGGCTGGGTGTACAATAATAAAACTTGTCTCACAAATAGGCCTTTGATAGAGCTATAAAATGATTATGTAGCATGATAAATATTCTTTGCAGACCTCACAAAATAAAGACACTTTGAAATGTCACATGAACAAATGAAAACAATAAAAGTGAATGCTAAGAATGTTACTCTCAGTCAATTTGCATACAAAAAATTGCCATATTGAGATTATTTGATCTGACAATGTAAAGTACATGTTCAAAATGCCTTTGTGTGGAGTGTCCTGACTTAATACCAGATCTTAAATTTGGTCACAGACACTTGTGTGTGGCTTCAGGGTTGACATTATCGGGGCAATATTTGAAATCACTGGTAATACTGATTTTGTGAATAAGTTTGCTTTCTGTCCACCAAGTGACCTTTGTTTTTTCAGGAAACATTTTAAGAAACCTTTTTGTTCAGTAACATTTCGTTTGTCTCAGAAATGTTATGTGCTTATTGTGTAGTGAAAAACCATGCTGACCAACTGTAAATAAAGACATCATAATTACTTCAAGATTTGCAAAGAATATTTATCATGCTACAGATTTGTTGCATGCTCATTTTATAGCTCTATCGTAGGCCTGTTTGTGAGCCTGATTTTATTATTGTACTCTCAGACGTTTGTTATAGAGAAAAATAAAAGGAGCCCTGATATTCTGAAACACAGTGTACTTCAGCCACATTATTGGAAATCAGGATGTCTAGGTCAGCCAACTGGAATCAACGAAACTTAGATATGAAGAAACATAAGGCCCAGGCCTCTCGGAAAGAAAAAAACTTAGAATACACTGTAGTTGTTACAGGACTTTGTGAAAAAGTGTATGTCCCAATTTAATTGATTATCTTTCAAAGACTATTAAAATGTTTAATGAGTTTGTGTTGAACTAGAAATAGGTTGCTTACAATATGTTGACTACTAATTGGATATAAATATGATGCTTGTAGATGTAATGTATTTCCAAAGCCATTGCAGAAAGCAAGCTTACAACACTAATGCAATTTGATTTGCAACAGATCTCTGAAACCATAGGAAACTGTTTATGAGGAAGTGTTGAAGTTGAATTTAATCTACCTTTGGAGACCTATATACTAGCTGGCCATTATTCAAAGGTGCTTATATGGTTAGCAGGACTGCTTACTGGGCCCAATATTTAGCAGCATTCTCCAGATAACGCTGCTGAATAATTTTTCTGACCACTGTAGCACTATCCAGATAGTGCTGGGGTAGTCCATGGGCGGAGCTAGGGGAGGGGAGCTGGCACTTTTCTGGATAGTAGCGATTTTCAGTGCCAATGTTGGGATAAAAATCTGCATAATTTAGGATAGAACATTAAGCTGCTCTCAGTGTATGTGGATTGGCTATGCAGATAGTGACCAAATATCATTGCTATCTGGACCATAAGGTCTGGATATTGGGTACCGGCAGCCATCCAGATACTGTCATAGAATATTCAGATTTATTTTACTCACCATGGTCAGTCACCCCGAGCTCAGTATTTACCCCCTAGCAGTTTAATTGAATGCTTGAAATCAACATCTCGATGTCCACAGTGCAAGAAATTCAGGCCCTGATGCTCAGAAGCAAATGCGGGTGCTAGAAGCCCTTAGCGACAGACTAACGCCTGTGTTTGCTGGTGCGAAATGCTCAGAGGGCTCCAGTGTGGGGGACAGCGAGTGTGGCAATGATTAGCACAGGTAGCATGCTAATCTCATTTAAATTAGCTAATTTCCTATTCAGCACGATGTTCAAAGAAGAACACCCTGAAGAAGGGTGCTTTTACCGCCGGGAACCTTATGCCAGCTTGGAGCTGGTGGTTAGGCTCTCAGCAAGCAATGAAGCAGCCCGGCAAGCCAGCCCAGGCCAGGGAGAAAGAGGTTCACCTTTGTCCAAGCTATTATGATGGGGGTGGGAGGGAGTGGATTAGGGGTATATGGGAGAAACATAGCTCTCATGTAGTGAAGGGTAATATATGTTAAGGGCTTTTATGTTTAAAAATGTTTAGTAAAGCTTATCCCAAAGACCTCATTACTTTTTAATCCCCTATTTCAGTTTTGACTGATTTCCCGTTTTTTGCCTTCTGTCTGCTTCCCTTTTGTTGTTCCTGTTTTCCCATCCGTATTCTCCTATTTAGCTGCTTTTGTTACTGTATTTGTTAATTTTCTATAATTATTATATCCTGCTGTATTAAGTTTTGATGTATTAACTTGTTAGCCACATTGAGCCCGCACTAGCTGTGAAAATGTGGGATATACGTGAACCAAATAAATAAATAAATCCATTAGTGCAGCACACATAGTTTTCTGTCCAATTTTAGCTTAAATTGTGTCAGAAAACCTTTCTTGATGCTGTCGGTACTTCTTGCGACTCCAGTGCATACGCCAAGCACCATCCGCCTGATTTACTTCCTCATGTCAAAGCTTATAGCACACACATAATTTGCATACTATTAGTTTCAAGCATGAGGACATTGGGCGTTGTTGTAGTAGTAAGCTCCAGCATTGTTCCATATAGCGCTGGAGTTTTGCGCATCGGGGCATCAGTTTCCTAGGAAAGGCCTGTTTCAGTGACTTATTAAAAATATTGATGTTCACTGCTTTTTGAAATTTGTATTGGGGATTACTCCTGCCTCTTGCCATAGTGCCGTATACTGCAGTGCTGTGGACTTTTATTGGAGTCGGCTCTCCACTGGGCCCATAGTAAATCAAAGAGTAGGGTAGCCTGGCTCTTCCAAAAACAGCAAGGGAGACACGTATACAATGTATTTATTGAAAATCACCAAAAGACTCAATACAGCTGCCGTGTTTCGGCGCCAAAGGGCCTGCTTCAGGAGTCTTATCGTGTAAGTGATAATAATGAAGTAGATGACGTTTTCAAAATCTAGCACAAATAAAGGCAAAAGGCATACGGAAGATATATTATCGGCTTAACCCGAAAGAAATGTCGAAACACGGTAGCTGGGTCAAGTCATTTGGTGATTTTCAATAAAGACTCATACATTATATATGCGTCTCCCTTGTTGTTTTTGGAAGAGCCAGCCTACCCTACTTTTTGATTTACTATTGATGTTCATAGGGATTGAGTGTTCCTCCACATTCTGTGGTGGTTCCCTGTTTCCACTGGGCCCTACATATCCTGGGAACATTGCAGAGGTGATGCTTTTAAGCCCAGGGTTGAGCAATTGTGGTTGTCTCTACTGCAGATATCCCTACTGACCATCAAAGTGGTGCTGAGGGTTTGTCTCAGAGGAGATATCTCTCAAGCCTGTCAATTAGTGAGGACTGTTTGGACTTCCCCAGATGTGCTGCATGAGGGAAAAGGCAATATAATCATGGGAATTTGTAGGGTGGTGGAAGGGAAAATGTAATGGAAAAAAATCCTGCAAAATACTTCTTAAAATGTTAAACTTTTAAATTTGCCATATGCCTTGCGGACTTCCAGTGATGCCATTGGATATCATTGCTGAGTGAAGACGAAGCTCTGGCCTGATTAGCAGTTAAACCCTGCAAATCACTAGTGTTCCCCACCCCACCAGACTGACTTGGAAACAAGCGATTTTACCTCCTGGCAGTTTCCTGGATTAAAATATGCAGACGAAGAAGAGGCTAGATGAGTCCCATGGTGTGGCTCGTGCGGCTGATAAGAGCTGTGTCCACCATGTTCAGAGAGCGTCCATGGTGGTGCACACTGATTCAGGCGACATTGTATTGGAACACGACTCAATTGCCTGCAGGTCGCTCCAACATTGAGATACTGATTACTCAGCTCGTCTAACTAAAGTGGAACTTGGTGAGTGGTTGGTGGAAATCAAACGTGCGTTCCAGGGGTTGCAGGGCAAAATTAAGGACACAGGGAAATAAAGACTTTGCAGAACTGGTGTGATGAGTGGAGGAGGCTGAGAAATGGATAGAAGAGCAGGAAGAGGCAGTTATGGAACTTCATACAACCACAAAGAGTATGCAGAAAGACCAATGAGGCCTTATGAGCCAAGTGAAAGACTTGGAAAATAGGTCATGGAAGCAGAATGTACCGATTAGGGGGTGTCCCGATATTGAGGACTTTTGTGATACTGAAAATATTGTGCTGAGCATTTGCAGGGAAATAACCAGCGAATAGGACATGATAGATGGAGAGATACCAGTACATGACTCATACTCTAAAATAGATTTGATTTGTTTATACCATAATTGGAGGGGGAAGATCATAGAGACAGAGATTGAGCTGATCACATGGTTGGACCATGCTCCAGTATGGTTATTGGGCACCCATTATTGGAGGCTTAATAATCACTTACTCCAGGATCCAGAGGTGGTTATATCTGTGGAAGGGGCAATTAGAGAATTTTAAAAATATGATAGACCAGAAGAGTACTTACTCAGCATATGGTATTTGGGAATGTCTCAAGGCAGTGTTATGGGGTGGAGGTGGGGAATAATAGCTATAACAACCAATAAGAAAAACTCAGAATAGAGAGAGAAAGCTTAAGGAAGGACGTAATTATTTCCATTGTAACCTAGGCATCCCTTTGATTCCTTTCCGCCTCTTTCAGCTCAATTATGTTTTATTTATATGCCGCTTGGATAGCTATTTTACTTGCGGTATATTAAATATATTTGAACTGTGAACTGGGCATCCCGGTATGTCAAGCCCAGTGCTCTAACCACTAGGCTGCTCTTCTTCCTCTGTTTTGCCTTTTGGGCTCCTATTTGGATTTCTCACATAGGCATCTTGTGTGTGTGCGCCTGCTTTTTTACCTATGTATACCCTCGGACAATTTTTATAAGAGCCTACTTGAGCAGCAGAATACTGTAATGTCTCTTCTAAAATTACTCCCTTATTGCTTTGCTTTATATCTCTTGATTATATTCAGTTCTCAGACAGTCTGCATCAGGGTTATGTGCAGGTATCAGTAACATGAGACTATGGCTCCTCTGCTGTCGCATCTCTTTTTTTAATTTTTTGCACCTGTACGCTCAAGCACAGCTGGCCAATGACATCAGCTATTCAGGACTTCCTGCCCAGTTAAGACTATTCTGCTGCCAGTGCAGTCTGAGAGGCTCAAGGAAACTAAAATTATTTAGTCAGCTTTTGAGTAAACTGAGAGAAAAGGAAGGAGGGGACTTAGAGGGGAATTCATCAAGCAGCGGTAGGGCCTTTGTGCAAGCATTAGGGCCAATGCTCGTTAAGGGAATTAACCCACACTAAATGCTAAGAAGCCCATTTTATACCTATGTGTTAATTCCCTTAACGCGAGTTAAGGCCCTAACGCTACCCTTAATGAAATGTATTTTGAGTTTAGGTCAAAAGTTAGCCATGGATATGTCTTCTCGGATGCAGGCAGTTGATAAATCCAGTGCAGAGGTTTATGAGGAAACGTATGGAAGTTGGAGATGGCCTGTTTTATACCAGAACCGCAGAGTAAAGTGTGGTACTGAGAGTGGAAAACAGAGTATTAGGTAGTGTCAGACTATAGATGAGAATAAGAAAAGGCTGAATTGCGACTACACTTGTAGGTGAAACCAAATAATTGAAAAATGGCCTGAAATTTAACTAGGAACTAGTGTAATGAGTGAATTAGTGAGGTAGATGATTCATGAGGCGGCATTCTGAAGATGTCAGAGAGGATGAATAATAGAGTTGGCAAGATCAATGATGTGGCAATTCAGTAGTTGATGGCAATAGTCAAACGTGACGGAGATGGATTTTGTAGCTATTGTAGAGGTGAAGAGAGGAGCAGAAAGCAGGGGCGTATTCAGACTTCGGCGGGAGGGGGGTCCAGAGCCTGAGGTGAGGGGGCACATTTTAGCCCCCTCTGCACCGCCGACCCCCCCCTCTTTATTGCTGACCCCTGCTGCCGCCGCCACCACCAGCAACAACAACTTTGACACCCCCCCAGCTGCCGACCCTCTCGATCCCGCCGCCAACCCGCTGTCGCCTACCTTTGCTGGCAGGGGACCCCAACCCCCACCAGCCAAGGTCCTCTTCTTCCGGCGCAAGGCTTTGTTCTGTTTCTGTGAGTCTGACATCCTGTACGTTGTACGTGCAGGACGTCAGACTCGCACAAACAGAACGAAGCCTTGCGCTGGAAGAAGTGGACTTCGGCTGGCAGGGGTTGGGGTCCCCCGCCCACAAAGGTAGGTGGCGGCGGGGGAGGGTTGGCGGCGGGAGGGGGGTCCATGGCCAAATCTACGGGGGCCCAGGCCCCCGTGGCCCCATGTAGCTACACCACTGGCAGAAAGTAAATATGAGACTGGAGAAAAATAAGTGGGTCAGTACTTAAACTCTGCAAAAAGACCTGGTGATAACCACAATTACTAGGAGGCCTGCTATACTGTCTGCAAGCCTGAAAGATATTGAAGCAGTGTAGATTCTGGTACAGTAGGTATTTTTCTGTCTTTGGAGGGCTCACAATCTAAATTTGTATCTGCGATAATGGAGGGTAAAGCTACTTACCCAGCTGCAGTGGGATTTGAACTGGGCTGTCCTGTTCATCAACCCAGTGCTCTAACTATTAGGCTACTCTTCTGCTCTTCATTTAAAAGTAGCACAAACTTATTTGTGTAGGAGAAAAATTCACTATGAAATTATACAGAATTGAGGCATAGATTCAGAGAAAACTCATAACAGTTCTAGTTAAATTTTTTTAAAAATCATGTGAATTACTAAATAGTGAGTCATATGACCTGATTCATCCCCAGAGCTTTTGTCTGCCATTAGGCACACAGCAGCTTGAATATTTACTGTTGTTAAAGGGGATGTTTATTCACTATTTGTGTTTTAAAATACTCCAACATAAGAAATGTAGAATAGGATGGAAAGTAATTACCTCAAATCCCACCTCATTTCCTGGCACAGTGACAAAGTTTCCAGTTGATTCAGGTTTTCCCCTCGCTTCTTCTCAGCTCGGGACCCTCTGTACATATCTTATGCTTTCTCACATCTCATTACTGATTTTGCCTCCACTGCCATGATGTATCCATCACCGTGTATTGGGTTCTACTTAGCTCTGGACCCCAAATCAAATGGTTGTTCACCCACGTAGACAGATGTGGCTTTTATTATCCTTCCTGAAGCCTCTATTCCAAATAGGTTTGCTCCTGCACAGAGCTGGATGATCTCTTTTTTGTTTGCATGGCTGCCATTATTTGTCATTAAGAGAAAAATTGGTATATTTTACTTTTCATTTCCTGCTATAGAAAATATTTTGAGCCAGCCCACATCACTTTCTTTCACAGAAATGTAATAGAATGGCAAATAAGGACCAAAAGATGCATTCAGTCTCCTCGGTGTCCGATTGCTATTTTGGGGAGGTAGAGCGAGGTGGTACCAGATTGCTTGCTTTACTTCCCCCTGCTGGGTGAGGCTGAAAGAGAGAAAAAGACCCTAAGAGGGAGATGCACAGAACTTCAGCGCTGTTCTCTACAGCTCCGGAAAAAAATGAGTAGGGCACCATTTTTTTTTTGTTTTTTTTGTTAAAGCAACCAGTGCTCAACATTAGCAGCATGCAAATTATACGCACACTGTTAGTGTTGAGCATTGGTCAGTAGAGGGCTCGGAACTTACTGGCGCATGCCCCAAAGAGCTGTGCGGTAGGCTCAGCTCTTGTCTGCATGCCCAGTGAAGGGGGAGAAGCAAGAAAGCATTTCAGTGGTTGCTGGAAGTAGGAGGCGATGGGGTGTAAGTATATGGGAAAGAGAAAACGCTGCCTCTGCTGCCTGAGGAGAAGTTAGGAGGCAAGCACAGATGTACAAGTCATCCTGCCCTAACAACTAAAACCTACTGACAGCTTGGGAGCTGTCTGTAGGTTTTAGTCATTAGGGCAAGGAGTTTCCATGCGCCTTTGTTCTGCGCATTGTATGAAATTGCTAGAGAGTTCATTTTAATACTAGTGAGCTCAGTAGCATAAGACTTTCACTTCTTCTGTGCACAGTAAAGCAGTGGCTGAAATCCTCTGTGCATTTGCACAAAAACCCCCCAAAACATTTCATTTAGACTGGCTAAAACCAATCTAAATGAAACGTCACAAGCTCTGTTTGCTTTGAGCATGGGGGACCCAAGTCTGGATGCTTTGCAAATCATACAGAAAGCAGTAGGTGCTATGTAGGAAAGAAAGCACATCAGTTACATTTTTAATAGAGGTCATCTGCTTCCAGAGCAGATACCAAGGAATATATACATCCATAAATAGCAGGCCTGGGTTGTATAACACCTTCTCTTTTGCGGGGCAGTTGCTTTCTACAGACAGCCCAGAGAAATGGGGAAAATCATCAGTGGAAGGGGATAATGGTTAAACCAAGATGCAAAAACAAAGAATACTGAAATAAAAAAGAATGCACAGAAGAAAAGACCTACAAAGAAAAAATTGAGCATTTAGAGAGAGCGAGTACTCTGTGAACACAGCTTTAATGGCATAGCCATGGGTGGGCCTTTGTGCTTGGGCCCCCTCAAAACCTGCTCCCTTAAACAGGTAGTGGGGATGCCAAAACCCCACTAGCCAAAGAAATGCAGTGATGGAGCTGCTTCCCTCCTCCTTGAGATGCTTCTGTAACACAGAAGTCCATGGCATGCTTCCTGCCGCCGACGCTGGGACTTCTCGTGCATGCTCAGTTTGAGAAAGATCCGAGCATGCTCGAGCCGCCGACTTCCCCATTACAGAAGCAGCACAAGAAGATGGGGAGCAGCTTGGACACTGCATTTCTTTGGCTGGCAGAGCTTCAGCATCCCTGTCAGTAAATGTATGTTTAACGCGTGGGGGGGGGGGGGGGGGGGGGGGGGGGGGAGAGGAGGGATGCATTGCCCCCACAGTCCACCCCTGTGCCCTCCAAAATTGGAGGGATGGCTATGCCCCTGGAGCTTGTGCCTTTTCCTTTCATGTAATAGGGGACTGCTTACAATGCAGAAAGGGGTACACACACAGACAAAACAGAGGGCATGCACTACAGAAAAGTCAGCCATGTGAAGTACAAAGTTAGAGTAGTGCAGCATTTAATGATTGTAAGGCGCATCTAGTGTCCCCATCTGACCTCTGTTACAATGCTGTGTATACCAGTTGATCCCTTACAGATGTGCCCACACACAAACTTCATGAAAAGATATTTGCAGAGACGCAGACAAGGCACCTTCATGGTGGCAGGTTTCAAGCAAGTTTATTTACATCACTAGTTTCTTTTTGGGTTTCTGATCAGGTTTTAGTTCAAATCATGGAATAAACAGATAAATTTCTTTTACCTTAGGGATTCTAAACTCAAATGTGAGCTTCGCCGGTGCTTCGAGTTAGGATAATTCTCAATTTTAGTACTGTACCGGTCCCCTGTGCTGATTTGGGAATAGGGTAGTAAACAGACAAGTAAGTTCAGTTTAAAGCATTCCCTTGCAGGTTAGGTAACTTAATTCAGTTAGCATGTATACTACCAGATTAGGTCTGTAGCATGGGCTAGGCAGCCTTTAAGGTTCTGAGTAGCTTTAGTGGTATTTTAGACCAAGACCATTCTGGCCTGTACTGGTTAATGACAATGTTAATTCAAACCCATGTATTCAGACAAGCAGTCCAGGTCAAAGTATACATAGTTCTGGTCAGAGTATTCCAGTATGTACAACCAGATCAGATTCTCATGCAGTTTACTCTTCAGTATTGAGTGTCACAGATCATAGTATCCAATTTCTGTAGCAGGACTCTGTGGGTCTCAAGTTGCTGAGTGCACCTTTTCCTTCAGCAATCCCATTTCAAGGCCATTTGGTTTGTGGTCCTTGCATCGAGCTCACTGCAGGTTTCTTCTACCTAAAGTGGGATTCACCAGTTTGCAAGACAAGCCATTGCAAGACGTGTACATAGAAATCATCACTGACTGGTTCCATTCAACCAGCCAAGGCTGTTTCTCTAGACTCTCTTATCCCTAATTGTCCTACATGATCTGTTTGGACAATCTTTATTTCTGCTCCTTGGTATTAAGGAGGCTTGGTGTCTGTTCCAACAAATTGACCAATAGCACCACCTTCATGGGGTCCAGACTGATCTGTAAAACATAGTAAAGGAAATTCATTAGTGGTCTGAGTTCAGTAAACACAAAGCAAAATATTACTGTACAGAAAAGGCTCTCGCTTCAGATTCATCAGCAAAGTGTGTGGACCCTGCTCTTCTCATTAAGAATCATAGAAGAAAACAAGCCAGACTTAACAGAGTAGGCAGGAGGACTCATTGAGGAGAAACCACCTAGTCCAAATCGTGGTCCCAGAGGACCAGCTGAAGGAAGGCTAATGGATGGTGGCTGAAAATAGACAAAATGCTGGTCCTGGCTGACATGCAAGTTCATTTGACTTTCCAGACTACGGATGGTTCGCCTCCAGTCTTGAGAAGTGTTTTAAAGGTTGCGCATTTACCTGTGCACAGTGCTGTCAGCAGTGTTTCTGTCCAAATACAAGGCTTGCTAAATAGCTTTCTACATATAGTAACTTCTCTATACGGACAACACTAGGAGACTCCTGAGGCAGGCCAGTGGGCCGAAACATGGCTGTGCTGAGTCTTTGATGTTGGACAATAAATCTTTTAGACTATTGGAAGCATTGTCTATTTCTGAGTCACTTTCACTGTTTTGTGTGTGACATGCAAGTTATCAGGCAGCAAACATAAGCTTATAATGCCTCTGTGTTCACATTTTGTTCAGTGCCTTTGTAAAACCAGCATTTAAAGAACCTACATGACTTTGAATAGGACTTATTACTGGTATGAGCTATCTAGTACATCAGAGATTGCCTGACTTCAACCTATAGTGCTACTAAGGCTACCCAGTACTGTGACAGCTGCCTAGCCCTATTCTTTGGTACCTGACCTCCAGGTACGTACTTCGACTTGAACAGTAGACTTTACATAAGGGGTAAGAAGAGTGACTTCTATACGTTCACATTCGTGTGTACGTAGCACGGTTATATACATTAGTACTGATGCATGCCTATTTTCAGTGATAACAGCAGGAGGTGTACAGGGGATCATTATCTAGAAAGTGCAATGGCAGCCAATCTGTATGATGGCTGTGTTGTAGAATGTGGCAAAATGCCTTGAAAGGGGCTGTATGAAGGTATAATCCTCTCCCTCAATCTTATCACTGCTGGGGGTCTGCAGGGAGGGGGGTGATGGAATGATTTAACCACTGTATTTGGAGCTGAGGTTCCAGTATCCCAGCTTTTCTGGCTTATTTGAAAGTGAGTTGTTGGATTGTGTAGCCAAAACAGCAGTGCAGGGATTGAGGACTGCATGGTTAGTGTACAAGATAGGTGTGTGGTTAGTATCTTTTCAGTGTTGTCCCTTCTGAATAGGACAACTGTATGTGAAGTATGGAGAATAGGTGGAGGAAATGTTTTCTAAATATGGGCTTCCATGCCAGCAGTTTCTAATGGTTTGCAGCTTGCCAAGACATTGACTCCTTTACTGCCATGTATATGAGTGCTGGAATTTTTTCTGTTAACTCCTATGCAACTGGGGGAATAAATATTTATATTGCTGAGGTGGTATAGTATTAACCCATTAGTGCCCAACGTTCCCATTTGGGAACAAATCAATTTGTTCCCATATGGCTTATTATGGGAACATTGGGCACTAATGGGTTAAAGTGCTTTAGCTTCTTGCCCTTAGTTTGTGCCAACATTACAACCAAACATGCTCATTGTGGTTTCCCTATGTTTTTCTATGCTGTTCAGATGTCAGCCACACAATTTTGCATGTTTGCATAATCGAACGGGGCGCCCAAGTTTTCCTGAGGGCTTCCTCGCAGGACGGCCCCGTGAAGGGGCGGGGAAACCCGTATTATCGAAACAAGATGGGCGTCCAACTTTTGTTTCGATAATACAGTCGGGGACGCCCAAATCTCAACATTTAGGTCGACCTTAGAGATGGTCGTCCCCGGTTTTCAGCCATAATGGAAATCGAGGACGCCCATTTCAAAAACGACCAAATCCAAGCCCTTTGGTCGTGGAAGGAGCCAGAATTCGTAGTGCACTGGTCCTCCTCACATACCTGGACACCAACCGGGCACCCTAGGGGGCACTGCAGTGGACTTCAGAAATTGCTCCCAGGTGCATAGCTCACTTGTGTGCTGAGCCCCCCAAAACCCACTCCCCACAACTGTACACCACTACCATAGCCCTAAGGGGTGAAGGAGGGCACCTACATGTGGGTACAGTGGGTTTCAGGTGGGTTTTGGAGGGCTCACATTTACCACCACAAATGTAACAGGTAGGGGGGGGGGATGGGCCTGGGTCTGCCTGGCTGAAGTGCACTGCACCCATTTAAACTGCTCCAGGGACCTGCATACTGCTGTCATGGAGCTGGGTATGACATTTGAGGCTGGCTTAGAAGATGGCAAAAAATATTTTTAAAGTTTTTTTTTTTTTTTTAAGGGTGGGAGGGGGTTGGTGACCACTGGGGGAGTAAGGGGAGGTCATCTCCGATTCCCTCTGGTGGTCATCTGGTCAGTTTGGGCACCTTTTCATGGCTTGGTCGCAAGAAAAAATGGACCAAGTAAAGTTGGCCAAGTGCTCGTCATGGACGCCCTTCTTTTTTCCATTATCGGCCGAGGGCGCCCATCTCTTAATCACGCCCCAGTCCCGCATTCACTACGGTGCCGACACCCCCCTCCCCCCCCATGAACTTTGGTCTTCCCCGCGACGGAAAGCAGTTGAGGACACCCAAAATCGGCTTTTGATTATGCCGATTTGGGTAACCCTGAGAGGAGGGCGCCCACCTCCCGATTTGTGTCAGAAGATGGGCGCCCTTCTCGTTTGAAAATAAGCCTGATAGGGTAATGAGGCAGATAAATCATATGTTCTGGAGCAGAGCAGGTCCCAGGTGCTTTATCTGCTCTTCTTTGTCTAGTTAGATGCTGTTCAGCTCTTTGTGCAGTTTTGAATGGAGTCTGAAAATAGAATGCATGCATGTCATTTTTCCCCTGCTCAGCTGTCCACACAAAAACAAGATAAAAAGCATGCCAGTAATTTTAGTGTAGATACTTTGCTTGTTCTAATTTTCAAAAGGATACAAGGGTAATTTCCCTTTGAAAATTAGCTATAAAAATATATGCAGGCTAAAAGTGTCTGTGTAAATTGAAAATAATATGGGCTATTTAAAATGTCCTCATTAAAAGCAAGGATCCATTGAGTTTGTAGATCTTAGTACTGATCCAGTGTTGCCCTGTCTGACACTTCCAGCAGTCCACCAGGCTATTCATTTTGCACAGGCTGCTTATCTCCTTCATTCTGCAATGGGGTTTTGCATAAAGAGAGTTCATTAGCTTTATTACATCAGCTGAGAGTTAAAGAGCTCTGCTGTCAGGATTCTGTGTTTTTTGCAGTTTGTTTTACTTGGTACTGGGCAGCATGCGATGTAAGCAGTTATGTTAAGACTGAGTCTTGGGCTATTTATGCCTGATCCCTTTTCTGGTTCTCATGCCCTACTGCAGTGGAAAGTTAGGCTTCTTAACCTTTAGAGATTAAAGCTACAGAAATTTTTTTCTTTGCCCAGTGTAGGGTTTGGGTTGGTTAGATTTAGAAGCATATTGCTCACAGAAGAACTGAGAATAAAATGGAAGATACATTTTCCTTAAAGGCCCCTGTGTTTTCAATTGTGCAGTCATCCTTGTCACCTGTGGGATGAAAATAACTTAAATATGAGCATGGAATATAAATCTGATCAGAAATAGACCATAAGGCTACACTTTGCCCGGTTTCGCTTTACTAGAAACGCAAAGATTTTCAGATTAACTTTGTCCAAAACAGGAAACTCCAGTGCTTTCAGGTCCTTCAACATTTAATCCTTAGCTGCTCTTGTTAGGTTGTTGCTAGTTTGGAGATGTTTATGGTATAGAGAAAATACATCAGATGACATAAAGCAACTCCTGGCGCCTAAAAATATTCATCAGTTGCTGACCTGACTAACTTAAAATCGGATCTAGGGGAACCTTCAGGGTTGTCCAAATGCACTCATCACTCTACAGATGCCGATAGTGTTTGACTTTAAGGATAACTTCCCTTAAAGCAGTGATTTTCAACCTTTTTCATCTCGCAGCACACTTACAAGGTGCAAACTTTGTCAAGGTATATCACTGGAATTTAACCCATACTTGCTCATCCCCACTAAGATCCATTCCATCTTCACCAGTAATCTCCTCTATCTCCACCTGTACCTGTAGCCTTCAGAAGTAGTTATTTCATTTAATTATGCTACTAAAATACATTAGAGCACCAGTATACCTGCTACTGAGGAAACTGGAACAAGATGGACTGTTACAGTTTCCTACATGGATACCACACGCCAGCAGATTCCTTCACCTTGGTTGCAGATATAGAACATGACTCTCACCGGACTGCAAAAAATATGCAGACAAAAACTGAAAGCAGAGTTACTGGACTCTGCATGTTATTCAACACCAGAAAAATAGAAAGAAATGTATTCCCTCCTATACAGTGCAAAATAAAGCCAACAGATGTAAATTCTCAACAGTCACTAAACTGAAAATAAAATCGGTTTTCCTTTGCGTCCTTGCCAGACCAGTCCAGACGAATGAGTAGTTGTGCTCATCTACTGACAGATGGAGACAGAAATAGAAAGTAATTTTGTGTGATTTGTCTCTTTTAGGGCCCTGTGCAGCTGTAGACTGTTCAATGTAGTCTGTCTCTGGTAGATGGTATGCATAGCTCCTATCTGATATTTCTCAGTCAGTTCCTGACTTGGAGGGGGGGGGGGGGGTTCCTCTGAGAGTCAGTTGAGCAGTAATGCCAAAAGGAAGAGACTCCATTTAGAGGTGTGTTGCATCATTGTAGCTGGGGGAAACTTGGTGGTGCCATGTCCTTGCTACTTTTCTCCTTCAGATGGCCTTTGCTGGCGGTAGGGGTACAGTAGTACCAGAGCCTGAGTGATGTTTGGAGACTCCATGCTTTGGTTTCTGTTCGTAAACCCCCCACCCCAACTTACAGTAAGTGTCCTTGTGGCGTTTCTCGGAGGTTCCATGCACAACTGGCCAGTCGGACTAGAGGGAGTGCTGTCGTCTGCTCCAGGGAACACTGTTTAATTTTGCTCGCCACCTTTCCATGTTCAGTTTTTGGCACCATGTTCTCTTTCTTGGCAGCCATGCGGTAACTTTGAGGGTCAGTGTTTTTTTGCCTGCTGTACTCTTTGTTTTAGTGTTTGGAGTCTCTTTTTCTACTAGCAGGCTCCTCTTTCTGGGCAGGTCTTATAGGCCAATCAGCTCTTGGTCTTCTTTACAGTGGCCTCTTTGCCAAGCATTTCTTTCTTCGGTTTAAAAAACAAAAAAAGGCGCACATGCGAACAGCTCTGTCCTCCTTTGTTTTTTTTTTTTGTCTTTTGGATTCAATCAGGGTGATTTCCTTCCTCTGATTTTATTGTGAGCAGTGGCTACATCGCTGTCCTTTAATTATATGGGCATTTTTTGGAATGCTCACGTCTTCGGGCTGTTTAGGTTGCGAAACTTTTCTTCCTTTCGATTTCGGTTCTCAGGGAGACAGGCTCAGTCTGGTCCTCCGATGTTCTCTGGGTCACAGCAGCTTGATATGAGAGCTTCAGCAGTTACCCAGAGGTTTAGGCATCTTATGTTCAGCATTTTGGCAGGCTCTTCACAACTGCAGTTTTTTCTGTTTCTGGGTTAGGAGGGTCTCATCCCCTTCCCGGTTGTAGACTTCTCCTGTTTGTTCTCAGCTTCAGAAGTCTCTCTTCTTCAACTCTGCTGGTATCTCGTGTTTGTTGTTGCAGCTGCAACAGTCTCTTTCAGGTTACTGACTGCTGTATTTTGGAGCAACAGTGGTCTTCTGAGTTGCACAGATCTCCTGTTTTCAGAACTCCAGCAGTCTTCTCTCTTCTGAATTGTAGAGGTCGTCTGTATTTGTAGCAGCAGCAGACTCCTCTCTTCAGAGTGGCATCTTCCTGTATTTCATAGCTCAAATGGTCTCCGTTCTTCTGAGTTGCAGATGTCTCCTGTCTTGCAGTGCTACAGCGGTCTAATCTCGTATGAGTCACAGGCATGCCAATATTTCAGAGCCTGTACAGGCTCTTCTGGGTTGCAGACATCTCCTGTGTTTGGGAGCTACAGCGGTCTCATCTCTGTGGAGTTGCAGGCATTTCCTGGAGATCACAGTTTTAGCAGTCTCCTCTCTTCAGAGTTGCAGATATTGCCTATATTTCATGACTACATTGGTCTCCTCAGTTCTGAATTGCATTGCGGCACTTTTAGGGCAGCAGCATCCTCTCTTCATTTCTAGTGCGTCTGGCTCTACCAGTCTCCTCTCTTCTAAGTTGCAGACTTCTCTGGTATTTCACAGCTGTGTTAATCTCTTCTCTCCTGAGTTTCAGGCATCTCTGGTATTTCACAGCTGCACCAGTCTCCTCTCTTTGGAGTTGCAGACCTCTCTGTTATTTCTCAGTTACACCAGTCTGTTCTCTTCTGGGGTGCAGACATCTCCTATATTCATGTATTTATGTCATCTATATTCCACATTATCCCAAAACTTGAGTTCAATGTGGTTTACAGTCAGTCGCCTCTCTGCAGGTTTGCAGACATCTGTGGTGTTTCACAGTTTCGCCAGTCTTCTCCCTTTGGAGTTGCATACCTTTACTGTGTTTCTCACCTGCACCGGTCTCCTCTCTTCAGAGTTGCAGACTTTTCCAGTATTCACGGCGGCATCTGTCGCCTCTCTTTGGAGTTGCAGACATCTCCGTTATTTTGCAGCTGCGCCAGTCTTCTCTCTTTGCAGTTGCAAGTGTCTCTGGGGTTTTACTGCTGCACCAGTCTCCTTTCATCAAGATGGCAGACATCTCCTGTAGTTCACCGCTATGGTGATCTTCTCTCCTGCAGAATGATAGGCTTATATTTCTCCGCTGCCAGCATCTCCTATAGGTCAGTGAGTCAGAACTCTCTCTCTCTTTCTCTTCTCCACCTATATCCAGAAAGTTGCAGCTACACTGATTTCTTCTATCTCTCTGGGTTGCAGATGGTTGCAATCTGGCCATCTGGCATTGGTCTCTTTGGTGTGGTAGTCCGTAACCATGCCTCTCTCTTTTAGTTCTGAGAAGGGCTGCTTTGGCTAGTTTGGTGCTTGCAGCACTTCACCCCTTCAAGCCTGCAAGAGCCTAACTACATTATTGCCATAGTGGGACAGAATCCAGCATCCTGTTTCTAACAGTGGCCAATTCAGGTCACAAGTACTTGGGAAGATCCCAAAACAGTACAATACATTTTATGCTGCTTAATAAGCAGTGGATGTTCCCCAAGTCCATCTTAATAATGGCTTATGGACTTTTCTTTTATGAAGTTTTAAACCCCACTAACTAACTGCTTTTACTACATTCTCTAGCAACAAATTCCAGAGTTTAATTACACATTGAGTGAAGAAATATTTTCTCTGCTTTGTTTTAAATTTACTACTTTGTAGCTTCATTGCTTGCCTCCCTAGTTATCGTATTTTTGGAAAGAGTAAACAAGCGATTCACATCCACCCGTTCCTATTCCACTCATTATTTTATAGATCTCTATCATTTCGCCCCTCAGCCTTCTCTTCTCCAAGCTGAAGAGCCCTAGCCACTTTAGCCTTTCCTCATAGGGAAGTCGTCCCATCCCCTCTATCATTTTCGTCGCCCTTCTCTGTACCTTTTCTAATTTCACTATATATTTTTTGAGATGTAGTGACCAGAATTGCACACAGTATTTGAGGTGCGGTTGCACCATGGAGCGATACAAAGGCGTTATAAGGTCCTCATTTTTGTTTTCCATTCCTTTCCTAATAATACCTAACATTCTATTTGCTTTCTTAGCCGCTTCCGCTGCACCCTAAGCAAAGGGTTTCAACGTATCATCAACGATGACACCTAGGTCCTTTTCTTGGTCGGTGGCTCCTAATGTGGAAGCTTGCATTACATAATTCGAGTTCCTCTTTCCCACATGCATCACTTTGCTCTTGCTCACATTAAACAAATCTGCCATTTGGATGCCCAGTCTTTTAAGGTCCTCTTTTCACAATCCTATTGCGATTTAACAACTTTGAATAACTTTACCTCACTAGGTACGCTCATCTCTAGATCATTTATAAATATGTTAAAAAGCAACGGTCCCAGCAGAGACCCCCGGGGGAACTCCACTATCTACACTTCTCCATTGAGAATACTAACCATTTAACCTTAATCTCTGTTTTCTTTTAGCCAGTACACTACCTTCTATCCCATGATTCTCCAATTTCATCTGGAGTCTTTCATGAGGTACTTTGTCAAATGCGTTTTGAAAATCCAGATACACAATATCAACCGGCTAACCTTTATCTACGTTTGCTCACCCATTCAAAGAAATGTTGGCTTTGTCTCATTAATCCATATTTTTGAATATGCTCTATAATTTTGTTCTTTATAATAGTCTCTACCATTTTGCCCGGCACTGACGTCATTCTCACCAGTCTATAATTTCTTAGATCACCTCTGGAACCTTGTTGGTGGGTAAGGACAGGGAAAACAAGGCAATATGTCCACATCCACGGAGGTATGGGTAAGGCAGGGAAAGGGCTAACCTATGTGCCTTTAAAGTGAAGCTGCTATAGCCTCCAACACCCCGGTTAACAACTGGCAAGCCAGGAACCACCTCCTGGCAGATTTTTCTGGAGCTCGAACAAGCTGCAGCCACCCTGCTAAGGGAGATAGAGAATACTGAAGAGGCAGTGGAGCTAGCTGGCCAAGAGGGCACTGTGAAAGTTTGAGTGCTCTCTATCTCCCCTGCTGGTTGATGGACATAACCCATACGTAATGGCTTCATCTGCTTGATGACAAGGAACAGTAGTTCTGTAAGTTCATTTTTCAATTCTATCAGTACTCTGGGATGGATACCATCCGGTCCAGGAGATTTGCTATTCTTCAATTTGTCAAGTTGTGCTATTATATCTTCCAGGTTTTTAGAGATTTCATTCAGTTTCTCTGACTCATCAGGTTTGAATATCATTTTTGGCCTGTTCTGCTGCCATTTGTTTTTCCTCAGGCTAGCCTACTTCAGGTCAGCAGGATTGCCCTACTTCATCTCTAAGGGGCTTCATTCAATGTGGTCTCTGCAAGGCTTGGCCTTCTCTCCCTGGGAGCTGATTTCAACACATTTGTCTCTGTTCAGATCGGGTCCTTTGCCTCTTGACACATCTGAAATCCTTTCTGTACCAAGTTCTAGTTCACACATAGTCTGCTCTCCATTCTTGGTTGCATCCATGTTATATGTGTTTTTTCTGCCCAAGGGTTCAGCTATTCTGGATACAGTTGAGTCAATTATCTGCCTACTGACAAGGTGGTCTTTCTTTAAGAGTTCCAGACTGGCCCTCTAAGGATCTCATATAGCTCGGACTCTTTCCTTTAGAGGTATCGGCTGTCTTGCTGTGCTGAGCATCTTGGTTGGGATTGGATTTACACTCTCTCTCATGCGGGTGCTCCAGCTCTTCTTTTAGCACTTGCTTGCTGATAATAATAATAATAATATGAAAGATCCAGGTGGCCCCTCAATTTCTTGCTGGCAGTTCTGCTCTTGGCCCCTCCTCCCCCTCCCAACACTGTTCCAACCGTCTCATTCAATGCCAGCAGTGTCAGCGATCAAGACAGGCAGTCCCTGAAGCTTTTTTTCCCTACTGCTCCCACCTATGCAGGAACAGGAAGTTGTGTCAGAGGAGGTGGGAGCTGCAGAAAGAAAACTTCTGGGATTGGCCTGCCTTAATTCCTGACACTGCTGCACTGAACGAGAAGGTTGGAAGAGCATTGGGGGGAGGAGCAAAGGAATAAAAACAGTTGCTGGACTTCGGAGGGGGGGGGGGTTGCGTGGGTAGAAAATACGAGTTTGGTGCGGGGGTAGACAAGTGAGAAGTAAGCTGCAGTGTGGAAAATGAAGAGAGAGACTGGATAGGTTCAGTAGTATGTTCAGAAAGGAAGGGACAGATTCTGATGAGACAGAGTGGTTGGTGTGGTAACTGTGCTAGTCCATTTTAAAGGTAATAAATAGAAATAAATCAAAACATAGAAAAGAAAATAAGATAATACCTTTTTGTTGGACTAACTACATTTTTTGATTAGCTTTCGAAAGTAACCCTTCTTCTTTAGATCGGAAATAGGTAAATGCTTATTAGGGTTACCTTCGAAAGCTAATCAAAAAATGTATTGTTAGTCTAATAAAAAAGGTATCTTATTTTATTTTCTCTGTTTTTTTTTACCTGATGAGACAGAAAAATATATTGGAAACAGTTCATGAAGAGGTACATGAAGACCTCTTCTGCCCTCTTGTGAAAGGGGTCAGAAATGTGTTTTTATATACTGGAGCTGAACAGACATTCAGCCAAGTGTTTGGTTTACAAAACTATTAATGTAGTCCTTCAAGAAAGAAACAACATTTGATCTTTCTGCAATATCGGAGCACAGTATACAGTAAGGGTTCAAATGAAGAAGTTTCTCAGTAAGATGCACACTCTTGTATCATATGCGCTATATGCAGAACATCTATGATTACAGTGTAGACGTGTTTGGATGAGTCTTTGAAATGCCCTTAGCCGGCTGTGTTTTCAGGGTACCCAAATGAATGTTCTTCACATGTTTGCATAATTTGCCTCCAATATATGGAAATATACCTCATAGAGGGCACCCTAAAAGCCCAGCTGACTAGGGAGGCCTCACAGTTGGGTTTTTAGCACTTTTGGTACAGACATATAAAACCGGAGGACAAAAAGCAACTAGCAGCACCGGAAAATATGGTGTCAGCAACATTAGTTTTTTTTTGACTGTCTGTCTTATAAACTGCCCCTCCCAGCACAGGCTCCAAAGCAGTGAACAGAAATAGTTCAGCATAGGAAGGACTAAAACAGCAATTAAAACAATTCTTAACAGAAATAATACAGATAAAAAAACAGTGGCCTGTTGTACACACACAAGCTGCTTCCTTAATCTTTGTCTCCATGGCTCTTGTTTCCCTATTTTTCACATGTGAAGGTGCTGATCTGTTAAAATTGACATTGCCAGGGACTTGTTGGCTTTTGGGAGCCATTGGTTTCAGTGTTTGCAACTGCAAAACCTGCAAGATGTAGTTCCCACTACCATAGGAGCTGACTCTGTGGGTGCTGTGGATGCTTGAGCACTCCCAATATTGAGGAAATTCCTTCTATGTATCCAGGGAAGGGTTATTTCCACTGGGTTTAGCACCCCCAATAATTTTGAAAAGTTAGCTCCTATGCCCACTACTAAACTGTTCTGAACAATTTCCCAGGATGTGTGGAGGGCTACACATAATTTGATATCTTGACATTTGTTAGACTAATTTTCAGTGCTCCAGATACTGTCCATGTGAAAGTGATTGGAGGGCATGAAAAGAAACTATCTCAATAGCCCAATAGAGAGAAAGACCCCAACCCAATTGGATAATATATAATATATAACATATGAATGGGGTCAGTCTCTCTCTCCCCCCTTTCTGGAGGCAAATGCCTGGTGGAGGTGTGTATACCAGATTAGATAAATGGCAAGTTATGCCCTCCCTATGTGGGGCCACCCATGTGGTGAAGGTGTATGTCACATGGCACAAGCAGGAAGCTAAGCAGGTGCAACCCTGGTCAGGAACTGGATGGGCAAAGCAGGGGACCAAAGTCAGTGGTGTAACCTTTTGCTGTATTGTCCATCTGAAAGTGATTGGAGGGCATGAAAAGAAACTATCTCAACAGCCCAATAGAGAGAAAGACCCCAACCCAATTGGATAATATATAATATATGAATGGGGTCAGTCTCTTTCTCTCTCTCCCCCTTTCTGGAGGCAAATGCCTGGTGGAGGTATCTATCTCAGATTAGATAAATGGCAAGATATGCCCTCCCTATGTGGGGCCACCCACATGGTGAAGGTGTATGTCATATGGCAAAAGCAGGAAGCTAAGCAGGTGCAACCCTGGTCAGGAACTGGATCAGCAAAGCAGGGGACCAAAGTCAGTGGTGTAACCTTTTGCTGTATTGTCCATCTGAAAGTGATTGGAAAGCATTAAAAGAAACTATCTCAACAGCCCAATAGAGAGAAAGACCCCAACCCAATTGGATAATATATAATATATAATATATGAATGGGGTCAGTCTCTTTCTCTCTCTCCCCCCTTTCTGGAGGCAAATGCCTGGTGGAGGTATCTATCTCAGATTAGATAAATGGCAAGTTATGCCCACCCTATGTGGGGCTACCCACATGGTGAAGGTGTATGTCATATGGCAAAAGCAGGAAGCTAAGCAGGTGCAACCCAGGTCGGGAACTGGATGGGCAAAGCAGGGGACCAAAATCAGTGGTATAACCTTTTGCTGTATTGTCCATCAGAAAGTGATTGGAGGGCATGAAACTATCTCAACAGCCCAATAGAGAGAAACACCCCAACCCAATTGGATAATATATAATATATGAATGGGGTCAGTCTCTTTCTCTCTCTCCCCCCTTTCTGGAGGCAAATGCCTGGTGGAGGTATCTATCTCAGATTAGATAAATGGCAAGTTATGCCCTCCCTATGTGTGGCCACCCACATGGTGAAGGTGTATGTCACATGGCACAAGCAGGAAGCTAAGCAGGTGCAACCCTGGTCAGGAACTGGATGGGCAAAGTAGGGGACCAAAATCAATGGTATAACCTTTTGCTGTATTGTCCATCTGAAAGTGATTGAAGGGCATGAAAAGAAACTATCTCAACAGCCCAATAGAGAGAAAGACCCCAACCCAATTGGATAATATATAATATATAACATATGAATGGGGTCAGTCTCTCTCTCCCCCCTTTCTGGAGGCAAATGCCTGGTGGAGGTGTGTATACCAGATTAGATAAATGGCAAGTTATGCCCTCCCTATGTGGGGCCACCCATGTGGTGAAGGTGTATGTCACATGGCACAAGCAGGAAGCTAAGCAGGTGCAACCCAGGTCAGGAACTGGATGGGCAAAGCAGGGGACCAAAATCAGTGGTATAACCTTTTGCTGTATTGTCCATCAGAAAGTGATTGGAGGGCATGAAACTATCTCAACAGCCCAATAGAGAGAAAGACCCCAACCCAATTGGATAATATATAATATATGAATGGGGTCAGTCTCTTTCTCTCTCTCCCCCCCTTCTGGAGGCAAATGCCTGGTGGAGGTGTGTATACCAGATTAGATAAATGGCAAGTTATGCCCACCCTATGTGGGGCCACCCACATGGTGAAGGTGTATGTCATAGGGCAAAAGCAGGAAGCTAAGCAGGTGCAACCCAGGTCAGGAACTGGATGGGCAAAGCAGGGGACCAAAATCAGTGGTATAACCTTTTGCTGTATTGTCCATCTGAAAGTGATTGGAGGGCATGAAACTATCTCAGCAGCCCAATAGAGAGAAAGACCCCAACCCAATTGGATAATATATAATATATGAATGGGGTCAGTCTCTTTCTCTCTCTCCCCCCTTTCTGGAGGCAAATGCCTGGTGGAGGTATCTATCTCAGATTAGATAAATGGCAAGGTATGCCCACCCTATGTGGGGCCACCCACATGGTGAAGGTGTATGTCATATGGCAAAAGCAGGAAGCTAAGCAGATGCAACCCTGGCCAGGAACTGAATAGGCAAAGTAGGGGACCAAAATCAGTGGTGTAACCTTTTGCTGTATTGTCCATCTGAAAGTGATTGGAAGGCATGAAAAGAAACTATCTCAACAGCCCAATGGAGAGAAAGACCTCAACCCAATTGGATAATATATAATACATAATATATAATATATGAATGGGGTCAGTCTCTTTCTCTCTCTCCCCCCTTTCTGGAGGCAAATGCCTGGTGGAGGTATCTATCTCAGATTAGATAAATGGCAAATAATGCCCTCCCTATGTGTGGCCACCCACATGGTGAAGGTGTATGTCACATGGCACAAGCAGGAATCTAAGCAGGTGCAACCCTGGTCAGGAACTGGATGGGCAAAGTAGGGGACCAAAATCAGCAGTGTGACCTTTTGCTGTATTGTCCATCTGAAAGTGATTGGAGGGCATGAAAAGAAACTATCTCAACAGCCCAATGGAGAGAAAGACCCCAACCCAATTGGATAATATATAATACATAATATATAATATATGAATGGGGTCAGTCTCTTTCTCTCTCTCCCCCCTTTCTGGAGGCAAATGCCTGGTGGAGGTATCTATCTCAAATTAGATAAATGGCAAGTTATGCCCTCCCTATGTGGGGCCACCCAAGCGTTGAAGGTGTATGCCACATGGCAAAAGGAAGAAGCCAAGCAGGTGCAACCCTGGTCAGGAACTGGATGGGCAAAGTAGGGGACCAAAATCAGCAGTGTAACCTTTTGCTGTATTGTCCATGTGAAAGTGATTGAAGGGCATGAAAAGAAACTATCTCAACAGCCCAATAGAGAGAAAGACCCCAACCCAATTGGATAATATATAATATATAATATATGAATGGGGTCAATCTCTTTCTCTCTCCCCCCTTTCTGGAGGCAAATGCCTGGTGGAGGTATCTATCTCAAATTAGATAAATGGCAAGTTATGCCCTCCCTATGTGGGGCCACCCACATGGTGAAGGTGTATGTCACATGGCACAAGCAGGAAGCTAAGCAGGTGCAGCCCTGGTCAGGAACTGGATGGGCAAAGCAGGGGACCAAAATCAGTGGTGTAACCTTTTGCTGTATTGTCCATCTGAAAGTGATTGGAGGGCATGAAACTATCTCAACAGCCCAATAGAGAAAAAGACCCCAACCCAATTCAATAATATATGAATGGGGTCAGTCTCTTTCTCTCTCACCCCCCTTCCTGGAGGCAAATGCCTGGTGGAGGTATCTATCTCAGATTAGATAAATGGCAAGTTATGCCCTCCCTATGTGTGGCCACCCACATGGTGAAGGTGTATGTCACATGGCACAAGCAAGAAGCCAAGCAGGTGCAACCCTGGTCAGGAACTGGATGGGCAAAGTAGGGGACCAAAATCAGCAGTGTAACCTTTTGCTGTATTGTCCATGTGAAAGTGATTGAAGGGCATGAAAAGAAACTATCTCAACAGCCCAATAGAGAGAAAGACCCCAACCCAATTGGATAATATATAATATATGAATGGGGTCAGTCTCTTTCTCTCTCCCCCCCTTCTGGATGCAAATGCCTGGTGGAGGTGTGTATACCAGATTAGATAAATGGCAAGTTATGCCCTCCCTATGTGGGGCCACCCAAGTGTTGAAGGTGTATGCCACATGGCAAAAGCAAGAAGCCAAGCAGGTGCAACCCTGGTCAGGAACTGGATCGGCAAAGCAGGGGACCAAAGTCAGTGGTGTAACCTTTTGCTGTATTGTCCATCTGAAAGTGATTGGAGGGCATGAAACTATCTCAACAGCCCAATAGAGAAAAAGACCCCAACCCAATTGGATAATATATGAATGGGGTCAGTCTCTTTCTCTCTCTCCCCCCTTTCTGGAGGCAAATGCCTGGTGGAGGTATCTATCTCAGATTAGATAAATGGCAAGTTATGCCCTCCCTATGTGTGGCCACCCACATGGTGAAGGTGTATGTCACATGGCACAAGCAGGAAGCTAAGCAGGTGTAACCCTGGTCAGGAACTGGATGGGCAAAGCAGGGGACCAAAGTCAGTGGTGTAACCTTTTCCTGCATTGTCCATCTGAAAGTGATTGGAGGGCATGAAAAGAAACTATCTCAACAGCCCAATGGAGAGAAAGACCCCAACCCAATTGGATAATATATAATACATAATATAATATATGAATGGGGTCAGTCTCTTTCTCTCTCTCCCCCCTTTCTGGAGGCAAATGCATGGTGGAGGTATCTATCTCAGATTAGATAAATGGCAAGTTATGCCCACCCTACATGGGGCCACCCACATGGTGAACATGTATGTCATATGGCAAAAGCAGGAAGCTAAGCAGGTGCAACCCAGGTCAGGAACTGAATTGGCAAAGCAGGGGACCAAAATCAATGGTGTAACCTTTTGCTGTATTGTCCATCTGAAAGTGATTGGAGGACATGAAACTATCTCAACAGCCTAATAGAGAGAAAGACCCAAACCCAATTGGATAATATATAATATATGAATGGGGCGGTCTCTTTCTCTCTCTCCCCCCTTTCTGGAGGCAAATGCCTGGTGGAGGTGTATATACCAGATTAGATAAATGGCAAGTTATGCCCTCCCTATGTGGGGCCACCCACATGGTGAAGGTGTATGTCATATGGCAAAAGCAGGAAGCTAAGCAGGTGCAACCCAGGTCAGGAACTGGATGGGCAAAGCAGGGGACCAAAATCAATGGTATAACCTTTTGCTGTATTGTCCATCTGAAAGTGATTGGAGGACATGAAACTATCTCAACAGCCCAATAGAGAGAAAGACCCCAACCCAATTGGATAATATATAATATATGAATAGGGTCAGTCTCTTTCTGTCTCTCCCCCCTTTCTGGAGGCAAATGCCTGGTGGAGGTATCTATCTCAGATTAGATAAATGGCAAGTTATGCCCTCCCTATGTGGGGCCACCCACATGGTGAAGGTGTATGTAACATGGCACAAGCAGGAAACTAAGCAGGTGCAACCCTGGTCAGGAACTGGATGGGCAAAGCAGGGGACCAAAATCAGTGATGTGACCTTTTGCTGTATTGTCCATCTGAAAGTGATTGGAGGGCATGAAACTATCTCAACAGCCCAATAGAGAAAAAGACCCCAACCCAATTGGATAATATATGAATGGGGTCAGTCTCTTTCTCTCTCTCCCCCCTTTCTGGAGGCAAATGCCTGGTGGAGGTATCTATCTCAGATTAGATAAATGGCAAGTAATGCCCTCCCTATGTGTGGCCACCCACATGGTGAAGGTGTATGTCACATGGCACAAGCAGGAAGCTAAGCAGGTGCAACCCTGGTCAGGAACTGGATGGGCAAAGTAGGGGACCAAAATCAGCAGTGTTACCTTTTGCTGTATTGTCCATCTGAAAGTGATTGGAGGGCATGAAAAGAAACTATCTCAACAGCCCAATGGAGAGAAAGACCCCAACCCAATTGGATAATATATAATACATAATATATAATATATGAATGGGGTCAGTCTCTTTCTCTCTCTCCCCCCTTTCTGGAGGCAAATGCCTGGTGGAGGTATCTATCTCAAATTAGATAAATGGCAAGTTATGCCCTCCCTATGTGGGGCCACCCAAGCGTTGAAGGTGTATGCCACATGGCAAAAGCAAGAAGCCAAGCAGGTGCAACCCTGGTCAGGAACTGGATGGGCAAAGTAGGGGACCAAAATCAGCAGTGTAACCTTTTGCTGTATTGTCCATGTGAAAGTGATTGAAGGGCATGAAAAGAAACTATCTCAACAGCCCAATAGAGAGAAAGACCCCAACCCAATTGGATAATATATAATATATGAATGGGGTCAGTCTCTTTCTCTCTCCCCCCCCTTCTGGAGGCAAATGCCTGGTGGAGGTGTGTATACCAGATTAGATAAATGGCAAGTTATGCCCTCCCTATGTGGGGCCACCCACATGGTGAAGATGTATGTCACATGGCACAAGCAGGAAGCTAAGCAGGTGCAACCCTGGTCAGGAACTGGATGGGCAAAGCAGGGGACCAAAATCAGTGGTGTAACCTTTTGCTGTATTGTCCATGTGAAAGTGATTGGAGGGCATTAAACTATCTCAACAGCCCAATAGAGAGAAAGACCCCAACCCAATTGGATAATATATAACATATGAATAGGGTCAGTCTCTTTCTGTCTCTCCCCCCTTTCTGGAGGCAAATGCCTGGTGGAGGTATCTATCTCAGATTAGATAAATGGCAAGTTATGCCCTCCCTATGCGGGGCCACCCACATGGTGAAGGTGTATGTAACATGGCAAAAGCAGGAAGCTAAGCAGGTGCAACCCTGGTCAGGAACTGGATGGGCAAAGCAGGGGACCAAAATCAGTGGTATAACCTTTTGCTGTATTGTCCATCTGAAAGTGATTGGAGGGCATGAAACTATCTCAACAGCCCAATAGAGAGAAAGACCCCAACCCAATTGGATAATATATAATATATGAATGGGGTCAGTCTCTTTCTCTCTCTCCCCCCTTTCTGGAGGCAAATGCCTGGTGGAGGTATCTATCTCAGATTAGATAAATGGCAAGTTATGCCCTCCCTATGTGGGGCCACCCACATGGTGAAGGTGTATGTCATATGGCAAAAGCAGGAAGCTAAGCAGGTGCAACCCTGGTCAGGAACTGGATGGGCAAAGTAGAGGACCAAAATCAAAGTAGGGGACCAGAATCAGTGGTGTAACCTTTTCCTGTATTGTCCATCTGAAAGTGATTGGAAGGCATGAAAAGAAACTATCTCAACAGCCCAATGGAGAGAAAGACCCCAACCCAATTGGATAATATATAATACATAATATATAATATATGAATGGGGTCAGTCTCTTTCTCTCTCTCCCCCCTTTCTGGAGGCAAATGCCTGGTGGAGGTATCTATCTCAGATTAGATAAATGGCAAATAATGCCCTCCCTATGTGTGGCCACCCACATGGTGAAGGTGTATGTCACATGGCACAAGCAGGAAGCTAAGCAGGTGCAACCCTGGTCAGGAACTGGATGGGCAAAGTAGGGGACCAAAATCAGCAGTGTGACCTTTTGCTGTATTGTCCATCTGAAAGTGATTGGAGGGCATGAAAAGAAACTATCTCAACAGCCCAATGGAGAGAAAGACCCCAACCCAATTGGATAATATATAATACATAATATATAATATATGAATGGGGTCAGTCTCTTTCTCTCTCTCCCCCCTTTTGGAGGCAAATGCCTGGTGGAGGTATCTATCTCAAATTAGATAAATGGCAAGTTATGCCCTCCCTATGTGGGGCCACCCAAGCGTTGAAGGTGTATGCCACATGGCAAAAGGAAGAAGCCAAGCAGGTGCAACCCTGGTCAGGAACTGGATGGGCAAAGTAGGGGACCAAAATCAGCAGTGTAACCTTTTGCTGTATTGTCCATGTGAAAGTGATTGAAGGGCATGAAAAGAAACTATCTCAACAGCCCAATAGAGAGAAAGACCCCAACCCAATTGGATAATATATAATATATGAATGGGGTCAGTCTCTTTCTCTCTCCCCCCCTTTCTGGAGGCAAATGCCTGGTGGAGGTATCTATCTCAAATTAGATAAATGGCAAGTTATGCCCTCCCTATGTGGGGCCACCCAAGTGTTGAAGGTGTATGCCACATGGGAAAAGCAAGAAGCCAAGCAGGTGCAACCCTGGTCAGGAACTGGATGGGCAAAGTAGGGGACCAAAATCAGCAGTGTAACCTTTTGCTGTATTGTCCATGTGAAAGTGATTGAAGGGCATGAAAAGAAACTATCTCAACAGCCCAATAGAGAGAAAGACCCCAACCCAATTGGATAATATATAATATATGAATGGGGTCAGTCTCTTTCTCTCTCCCCCCCCTTCTGGAGGCAAATGCCTGGTGGAGGTGTGTATACCAGATTAGATAAATGGAAGTTATGCCCTCCCTATGTGTGGCCACCCACATGGTGAAGGTGTATGTCACATGGCACAAGCAGGAAGCTAAGCTGGTGCAACCCTGGTCAGGAACTGGATGGGCAAAGCAGGTGACCAAAGTCAGTGGTGTAACCTTTTGCTGCATTGTCCATCTGAAAGTGATTGGAGGGCATGAAAAGAAACTATCTCAACAGCCCAATAGAGAGAAAGACCCCAACCCAATTGGATAATATATAATATATAATATATGAATGGGGTCAGTCTCTTTCTCTCTCTCCCCCCTTTCTGGAGGCAAATGCATGGTGGAGGTATCTATCTCAGATTAGATAAATGGCAAGTTATGCCCACCCTACATGGGGCCACCCACATGGTGAACATGTATGTCATATGGCAAAAGCAGGAAGCTAAGCAGGTGCAACCCAGGTCAGGAACTGAATTGGCAAAGCAGGGGACCAAAATCAATGGTGTAACCTTTTGCTGTATTGTCCATCTGAAAGTGATTGGAGGACATGAAACTATCTCAACAGCCCAATAGAGAGAAAGACCCAAACCCAATTGGATAATATATAATATATGAATGGGGCGGTCTCTTTCTCTCTCTCCCCCCTTTCTGGAGGCAAATGCCTGGTGGAGGTGTATATACCAGATTAGATAAATGGCAAGTTATGCCCTCCCTATGTGGGGCCACCCACATGGTGAAGGTGTATGTCATATGGCAAAAGCAGGAAGCTAAGCAGGTGCAACCCAGGTCAGGAACTGGATGGGCAAAGCAGCGGACCAAAATCAATGGTATAACCTTTTGCTGTATTGTCCATCTGAAAGTGATTGGAGGACATGAAACTATCTCAACAGCCCAATAGAGAGAAAGACCCCAACCCAATTGGATAATATATAATATATGAATAGGGTCAGTCTCTTTCTGTCTCTCCCCCCTTTCTGGAGGCAAATGCCTGGTGGAGGTATCTATCTCAGATTAGATAAATGGCAAGTTATGCCCTCCCTATGTGGGGCCACCCAAGCATTGAAGGTGTATGCCACATGGCAAAAGCAAGAAGCCAAGCAGGTGCAACCCTGGTCAGGAACTGGATGGGCAAAGTAGGGGGGACCAAGATCAGCAGTGTAAACTTTTGCTGTATTGTCCATGTGAAAGTGATTGAAGGGCATGAAAAGAAACTATCTCAACAGCCCAATAGAGAGAAAGACCCCAACCCAATTGGATAATATATAATATATGAATGGGGTCAGTCTCTTTCTCTCTCCCCCCCCTTCTGGAGGCAAATGCCTGGTGGAGGTGTGTATACCAGATTAGATAAATGGCAAGTTATGCCCTCCCTATGTGGGGCCACCCACATGGTGAAGGTGTATGTAACATGGCACAAGCAGGAAACTAAGCAGGTGCAACCCTGGTCAGGAACTGGTTGGGCAAAGCAGGGGACCAAAATCAGTGATGTAACCTTTTGCTGTATTGTCCATCTGAAAGTGATTGGAGGGCATGAAACTATCTCAACAGCCCAATAGAGAAAAAGACCCCAACCCAATTGGATAATATATGAATGGGGTCAGTCTCTTTCTCTCTCTCCCCCCTTTCTGGAGGCAAATGCCTGGTGGAGGTATCTATCTC